>NC_073303.1:267372236-267672236 GCF_027595985.1 Sorex araneus
GTGCGGCTCGGGGAGATTCGATGAGTCCCTTTTCATAGGGGTGCCAGGTGTTCTTGGGGAGCAAGGGCACTCACAGTCTCTTGGATCTGCCTAGGAGTCGGATCTAAACCTTTGCCTTCGCCCCCCGCAAATGCAGACACTGTGCGGAGGGCAAGTAGATGAGTTTTGGAGAGAGGGTGGGCGCCCGGCAGCCCGGCAGCTAGACGGGCATCGGCAGGGGGTGGTGGGCAGGGCATCTGGACACCAGAGAGGGGCTCTGGGCTGACTGCTCCGGCCGAGCAGGTGCAAACACTGTATGCTGCTGCTGTAGTCTGTCTTCAGAACAATAAACCCAGACCCTGTCTCCAGTGTCCCCCCTCCCTCCCCGCAGACACCCCAAGTTGGCTCTTACCAAGGGCTGTTTTACCCCCAGTTTATGGGAACCGAAAAAACACAGCATTGGAGGTTTTGTAAGTCTCAGAAAATGGCATTTTCCGTGTCGCTCAATCCTTTGCTCTGCATTGAGGAATTACGTTGCAGCTGGTTAGTTCTACCCGCGTCTGCTCTGCTGGTCCGACACTAGCCTCTTGGTCCCTTTCCTTCCTGGAAGACACAGACAGGTCCATGGGAAGGGTGACTTCCTTGAGGAGGGCTCGGTCCGTCGTACTTGAGTGTGAAGGCGCCCTGGTTCTTTTTTTCACAACTTCCTGTCCCCTGGGGCCTTTCCGAGCTCGGGCACCTAACACAGCTCTGATTTTTTTGTTCTGTTTGGGGTCATAGCTGGTGTTGCTCAAGGGCTACTCCTGGCTCAGTGCTCAGGGGCTACTCCTGGTTCGGTGCTCAGGGGTTACTTCTGGCAGTGCTCAGGGGACCCTGAGGTGATGGGGCTGGAACCTCGCCCTCCCCATGCAAAGCCCGTGCCCAGCCCATTGGGCTATCTCTCTGGCCCACAGTGCTGATTCCAGAACTCTCGTCTGTGCCTTCCTCGGGCAGGTTCTCGAATCTCTTTAGCCTCAGATTGCCATTTGAAGGACACACCTATCCCATCAATTAGAGAAGAGATAAGTGCCCCATGAGCTCACGGGCGTGAGAAGCAGCCCGGGGACCACCCTCTGCCAATATTTGCTGTGCATTCGATGCTACGAGAGCAGGTGGAGCGAAGGAAGAGGGGAGTTTGAACAGGGCGGAGATTTCTCGGGTTATTTCAATTAGAGCCGCCACGGGACCCAGGAATTCCACGAAGAAACCCAACCCTAAAAGACAGAGGCGCCCCTCTCCTCACCGTGCTGTTCCGTCGCCAGGAGCCGGGGGACACCAGGGCCCCGCCTGATGGGCAGGAAGCTGTGGTGGGTAGAAGAGGCACATCCCAGCCACGTGACATGCTGCCTCCTGCTCCAGGCATGGGTGGGACTGGAGAGTGCCAGGCCACGCGGGATAAGTGGGAAGCAGCAAGGGAAGGGTGTTCTCTCTCAGTGTGGCTATGGGGAGGCGAAACCCAGGGCCAGGCGGGCCCGGGAGTGCAGCTCAGGCCAGGAACCCCCTCGGAGCCTGACAGAGCAGAGGCAGCGAGGGAGCCGGTCCTTTGCCGGCTCTGGTCAGTGGCAGTCTGCGAAGAGGTGTGACACTGTACCCTTAACACTCACCCTCCTGGTGAGTCGCACTCAGTGCTTTACTGAGTCAAGTTTGCTTCCAGGCAGCAAACTTGACTGCTTGGCTGTGGCGCTAACAGGGTGTGTGTGTGGGCGGGAGGGGGGAGCGGCATACCATTGCTAACGGTAACACACAGTAACACTTTTGTTATCTTGCTAGCTTGGGGGGTGGGATCAGTGGCTCCGGAGAACTCAGAACCCCAGGTGGCTGTGGAGGGAGGGAGGGAGGGCACATTGGCCAGGAAGCCAGAGGGGGCAAGTGAAGACAGCGTCCGTCCGTCCGTCCATCCGTCCGACCGTTCTCAGAGTCGGGAGCGAAGGCTGGCTGGTCTCACGCCTTTTTCTCAGAAATCAGGCTCTGCTGCCCAGGCCGCCCGCCCCTCAGGAAGGACGGTCTTAGGGGCTCAGGCTAATCGTGGAAAAGCGTTCCAGGCTGCCAGGGCTGGGAGGGAGGATCAAAGGTCCAATCTGGTTTCAATTCACTCGAGAAGTGGGTTCCCTCCTAGAGTCTGTTTCCTTCACCTTCCAAATATATTGTGGTTCGAGTACATTTGGGGAGCGGGGGAGCTTTCCTAGGTGGAAGATTTGTCTTGAATTCTGTGGCCTGAGAAATGAAAGGCTGAGGAGGGAAGGGCCACTGCAGGCGGGTAGACGAGGGGCTGGAACACTTCCTGCATGCAGTCCTGCCGTTGCTAGATTGTGGAACATGGTGCCCAAAGTTCGTAAGAATAATGGGGCTGGGGGCTGGAGCCATAGCACAGCAGGGAGGGCGTTTGCCTTGCACGCGGCCGACCCGGATTCGATTCCAGCATCCCATATGGTCCCCCAGCACTGCCAGGAGTGATTCCTGAGTGCATGAGCCAGGAGTAACCCCTGTGCATCGCCGGGTGTGACTCAAAAAGCAAAAAAAAAAAAAAAAAGAATAAGAATAAGAATGGGGCTGGAGTGATAGCACAGCAGGGAGGGCGTTTGCCTTGCACGCGGCCGACCCGGGTTCGATTCCCAGCATCCCATAGGGTCCCCTGAGCACTGCCAGGAGTAATTCCTGAGTGCAGAACCAGGAGTAACCCCCTGTGCATCACCAGGTGTGACAACCCCCCCAAATAAAAGAATAAAAGGAAGGGGGAAAGTTGTGTTGGAATTGCCGAAGAAAGACTCAGCCACAGCTGCGACTGCTGCTCCTTTGTCCGTCAACAGGGTTCAGTTGACTCTGGGCCTCGCTGCTTCTCTCAGGGCCGACTTGGGAGTTACAGTCTCCTGAGCTTCTGTCTCAGGCGTCCAGGCTCACGCTTCAGAGTGGGGTCAGGTCCCGCCAAGGAACACGGGGTCTTCGTCCCAACATTGCACGTGACCTCTAGGCACCGTCTCGGAACCAGCATGCTGGGGTCTTAGTTTCCAAAGCCGACCCGACGGGAGCCGTTTCCTCCGTTGCTTCCAAACGCGCTTCCTCCCTCTGTGGGACTCACGGTTGCCTTTTCCTTATACCCTTCTGGAAGATGTTTCAGGCTCATACAAGTGCAGGATCTTTCCTTTCTTTATTCTACTTCTGAAACTTGCATTGTGCTTTAAAAGTATTAAAAGTATATATATATATACATATATATATAATTTCTGGTTTTGCTGTTTATTTGGGGGGTAGCGGGGCTGGGTCACATGCAGCCACGTTCAGGGGCTACTACGGGATTAATGTTCTAAAGACTGAGGGCTACTGGGGAGCAAACCAAGGGATACTGCCCACAGGCAAGTGCCTTAGCCCCTGGACTATCTCTTTTTTTTTTCCTTTTTGGGTCACACCCGGCGATGCTCAGGGGTTACTCCTGGCTCTGCACTCAGGAATTATTCCTGGCGGTGCTCAGGGGACCATATGGGATGCTGGGAATCGAACCTGGGTCGGCCGCGTGCAAGGCAAACGCCCTACCCGCTGTGCTATCTCTCCAGCCCCAGCCCCTGGACTAGCTCTTAAGAGTATATATCTTGAGAAGCATGTTGTATTTTTCTCTTTAAATGGCTAAGAAATTGGAGCATCTTTTGTTTTTTTCTTTCTAATTTGTTTTGTTGCCAGGGATCAACCCAGGGCCTCAAACATGCAAAGCACTTGCTGTACTACTGAACTGCATCCTTGGCCCAATTTTTTCCCTGCTTGTAAAAATAAGACTTCTAAAGTAAGAAGCCCACACCATATAGGCAAATTACCTTTTCAAAAGGATTTGCCTGGTGTGGGGAGAATTTTAGCATTTCATGTAATTGACAAAAGCTGTACATTTTGAAGAGGCCTCAGCAAAGAGGAGAACCCCAAGAACATTGCTTGCTTCAAATGCAAGGTCAACATAAGGACTGTTAATTTGCAGAATTTCTGTGGAGTGCAAAATGCTAAAATTGGACCACTATTTTTAAAATGTGATGCAAGGGATAGGAACCATTTGGAACACAAGAAATAATGTGCAGAATCACCCAAACCACAGAGATTCAGAGCCAAGCGTGACAGAATCCGCGTTTTGCAGACGTTGGGAATTATGTATAAAATTCCCCAGAGACCATTTGATCTTTTTCAACAGAAAATAACTAGGACTACAAGTAGTTTAAATATGGTAAAGCATCTAAATAGGAGAAATTTGATAAGTTTAATACAACTGCACCTTGTTAGGAAGGATTTACTTCTTTTTACTTTTACTTTTTACTTTTCTTTTTACTTTTACACCATTTATTTCTCTTTCTTGCTCTGCTAACCGGAACTCTCCAAACTGTTCCCTTTCCCCAGACTCAAATTGTGGAAAATGTTTTCTAAAAGTTTTTTAAAAGTATAAAGTATAAAAGTATAAAGTATAAAGGCTTAATTGCTCATTCAATTAGGACCTAATAACCCCCCCGCCCATTTTTAAGGTGTTATTTTGAAAGAATACTAAAACCTTAGCCATCTTTGTATAAAGATCACAAGTGACAGTCCTGTCACAGGCCTTCTCGATTTAATCTGATCAATTAAACTGAGAAACTAAGTTTCAGTTTCAATTAAACTGCAGATTTCTCATCAAGAAAATATTTTTTAATGGTGTGCTTCCTTAAATACCTGGAAATATTCCAGGATGATATTGAACCACCTGAACACTCAGAATTAAAAAAGAAAACAAAAAACTTCCCGCTTTGCTTCCATAGTTTATCAAAAACTCAAGTTTCATCAATTTTAGAGGAACATCTGAACTTCTAACACAATTAGATGACTCTCAGTGGAATAGAGCATATTGTATATTTGTCTTTAATCTTTACCTCAAGTCACCAAAACACAAGATTATTATTATTGTTATTATTATTATTATTTGCTTTTTTGGGTCACAACCAGCGATGCACAGGGATTACTCCTGGCTCTGCACTCAGGAATTATCCCTGGTGGTGCTCAGGAGACCATATGGGATGCTGGGAATTGAACCCGGGTCGGCCGAGTGCAAGGCAAACACCCTACCTGCTGTGCTATCTCTCCAGCCCCAACACAAGATTATTTTTATTATTATTATTATTATTACTTTCTTTTTTGGGTCACACCCGGCAATGCACAGGGGTTACTCCTGGCTCTGCACTCAGGAATTACCCCTGGCGGTCCTCAGGGGACCATATGGGATGCTGGGATTCGAACTCGGGTTGGCTGCGTGCAAGGTTAATGCCCTCCCCGCTGTGCAATCACTCCAGCCCCCACAAGATTATTTTTAAAAGTAAGCATTGTCCTACTGTGCATGAGAGACCTTTTTTTTTTTTTTTTAAAAAATCTCCCTGGGGATTTATCTTACAGGAATAAACAGGACTGGGCTGGAGAGTGAGCGCAGGGCTGTTGTGTCTTGCTGGGGCAAATGTGTCCCCTCGGGACTAATGTTCCCTTCCTCCCCTTGCTGTCCCTAGAGAGGAAGCGCTGAAGCCGGCTCTCTCGCCTCAAGATGGAAAACAGCACCACCACCATTTCTCGGGAGGAGCTGGAAGAGCTGCGGGAAGCGTTCAATAAAATAGGTAGGTGGGAAAGTGTGCCCGTCAGTTCCCTGACCCGCCCTGTGACCCCAGCTTCCCGCCCCACGCCCTCCCCAAGAATAGCCCACTTTCACCGATTCTTTATGTCTGAAAGGGAAAAAAAACAAGACTGGCTTGAATTTCTAGGAGAACTGAACTTTGAATCACTTTGATCATTTCTTTGTGGCGCGCATTCCAGGTTAATGAATGACAGCGTAACTGAATACGCTTCACGTGATCGCCCCATTTGGAGGGAAAATAGAGGAACACTTCCTTGTGTACCCGTGAACTCTGGCCTCCGTGCACTAGGCCTGGCCGCAGCACTCGCACCCGTGCAGAGTATCTGTGAACCTTGGCCATCTTTTTCTTTCTTTCTTTCTTTCTTTCTTTCTTTCTTTCTTTCTTTCTTTCTTTCTTTCTTTCTTTCTTTCTTTCTTTCTTTCTTTCTTTCTTCCTTCCTTTCTTTCTTTCTTTTCCTTTTTGGGTCACACCCAGCAATGCACAGGGGTTACTCCTGGCTCATGCACTCAGGAATGATTCCTGGCGATGCTCGGGGGACCCTATGGGATGCTGGGAATCGAACCCGGGTTGGCTGCGTGCAAGGCAAACACCCTCCCTGCTGTGCTGACGGGCCCTGTGTCTTGCTCTCTGTCTCTCTCGCGCAGGCTTTTCTAAAGTCTCAGTGTGGCTCTGAAGGGCCAGCCCGGCCCTGTCTTCCCCACCCAGGGTCAAAGGCCGCCTGGCGCTGTGTCTCGGTGACTGGGCGAGGCCGGCAGCTCCTGGTGCTTCATCCCCAAACACTCCTTCCCCGTCTGCTCGCCACGGGGCCTTCTTCATTTTTGCTCCCAGGGAATTGGCAAGGAGCCGGGAGCCAAGTCCTGCCTTTCGCTCGTCTTTGGCCTTGATCTAGATTGTTCACGAACCTGGTGAATAAGGACGGAATTCGGTGCAGGCCAGGGCCAGGGGAGCTTGGGGACAGAGGGTGGGACCGTGTCAGCACGCTGCTCCCACTCAGCCAACAGGCAGATGGGCTCCTTCCCCACCTCTGCTTGTCTCGAACCCTGTAAATCAGGACGAGTTCGATGTAGGTGAAACACAGGGCAGATGGACTTTTAGATGGCAATGAAAAGGATCAAAGTTTCAAAATAAAACTCTCCCCCCAATTTATATGCAAAAGGCGCCAGGGAGACGATGCAGAGTCAAGGGTCCGTGCCCGGCTTGCTCAGAACTCAAGTTCGACCCCTGCCACCCCACCCCACCCCTGGGTGGACCCCTGGTGACCCCAGTACTCCTCTCAGCGTCTGGGTTATGGTGTTGCTGGGAGCGGCCCTGTGCCCCAGGAGCACTGCTTGGGAGCCCCCCTCAAATAAATATGGTGCCACTGCTGCTAGAATGAAAAAGTCGAGCTCTCAGGAAGTGCACGGCTTGGAAATCATCACTGTGAAATCAAGTGTGTTGGATGAATCGCAGCCGTTCTGTGACCCTGCCCTGCCAAGCAGGGGGCCACAGGGCCCGGGGGGGGGGGGCTGCAGTCCAGTCCAGGCTGTGGGGGGGGGGCGAAGTCATAGCACAGGAGATGTCGCTTAAAACGTCTCTTTATGTGAGACCCCGGTTCATTACAGCGCTGCAAAATAAAACACAATAAACAAACCGTGAGAATGGAATAAAGAAGAGGGGAAAAAAACTAAACTTATAATCCACTTCTGTGTGTTTTTAGGAGGCACACACTAGAGTGTTTGCAGGACCAGTGTGTTTCCAGGGGTCAAGCCCAGGACTGTCTCCACACGCTGCCACCCGTTTGGGCCATCTCTCCAGCCCCATAGGCTGATGTCTTCATCTTGGTCTTCTCTTTTCTTGGGAGATAGTATTATTTGTTATTGGAGCAGAACATGCAAGAAGTATGATTTCAAAAAAAAAAAATATTGGGGCTGGAGCAGTAGCACAGCATTTGCCTTGCACGCTGCCAACCCGGGTTTGATTCCCAGCATCTCATATGGTCCCCTGAGCACCACCAGGGGTAATTCCTGAGTGCATGAGCCAGGAGTGACCCCTGTGCATTGCTGGGTGTGACCCAAAAGGCAAAAAACAAACAAAAACAATTATTACCAAATTTTACAGGCTTGTACATAGTGTCCAGTCTTTTCAAGACAAAAACCGGGCAATTCCTCAGAATGTCCTGCTCATTTCATCACTGGATCAAAGGCAGCAGTAAAAATGCATCACCTAATTTGGTATTCCTGTTATTTGATAGCAAGAGTTAGGTAGCTTGAATAAAAGTGCCATATAGGTCTTAGGAAAGTGTGTGAATTAGGGATTTATCTTATTTCACATGTCCATGCTAATCCGTGTGACTCGTGGACATGTAATCTGGGAATATTTATTTAATGATATGTCAAATAAATAATTTATTCACGGGGCGCGGCAGGATTCCTTTGCTCTGTGTGCGGGATGCTAACCTGACAGAAACTGTGCGTGCTCACTCCAGTCAGCGGATAAATTGCTTCTTGGGTGCTCAGAGACTTTCGTTCGTTGGCACTGACTAGCTTCTCTCAGTCCCAGAGACCTGCCCATCCACCTCACTGGCATATTTTGGATCTTTGGGGACACATAAGGGATTCAACTATTTTGTGGTGCCTTTTTTTCTTCTCAAAATTACAACAAAATATTCACAGAAAGGTTATCATTCCCACCATCTTGAAACACCCTGTTCTGTGGCCATCAATCTACTCTCTCTCCTTCTCTCCATCTCTCTTTCTTTCTCTCTCTCCCTCTCTCCATTTCTCTCTTTCCCTCTCCCTCTCTCTCCCTTTCTCTCCCTCTCTTTTTATTTCTCTCTCTCACTCCTCCGTCTTTCTCTCTCCCTCTCTCTCCCTTTCTCTCCCTCTCTTTCTTTCTCTCTCCATCTCTCTCCCTTTCCCCATCTCTCTCCATCGCTCTCCCTCTTTCTTTCCCTCTCTCTCCATTTCTCTCCCCTTCTTTTTCTCTCTCCCTCTCTCTCCCCTTCTCTCCTTCTCTCTTTCTCTCTCCCTCTCTCCATCTTCCTCTCTTCCTCTGTCTCTCTCCCTCTCTCCATCTTTCTCTCACACTCCCCCTCTCCCTCTCTCTCCCTCTCTCCATCACTCTCTCTCCATCTTTCTTACTCTCTCCCTCTCTCCATCTCTCTCCCTCTCTCTCCCTCCCTCTCTCTCTATTTCTTTCTTCTTCCTTCCTTCCTTCCTTCCTTCCTTCCTTCCTTCCTTCCTTCCTTCCTTCCTTTCTTTCTTTCTTTCTTTCTTTCTTTCTTTCTTTCTTTCTTTCTTTCTTTCTTTCTTTCTTTCTTTCTTTCTTTCTTCCTTTCTCCCCCGGCAGTGCTCAGAGGTCACACGTGGAGCTGCTTGGTGAGCACATGTTACACTGGGATTCAAAGCCATGTAGAGGCCATAGGCCACTTGAGGCAAGTGCCTTCCCCTCGGTGCTCCCCCAGCCCTTCATTCTTAGACGGCAGCTGTCCTTAAGAGTTCCACGTGGTGTCAGGATTTTGATCAGCAGTTCCTTGGTGGTGGATGGCATCGAGCATGTACTTCTTTGCCATTTTGCTGTATTTCTGCCATTTGCCCCTTGTTGTGTTTCTTCTTTGAAGGAAATGTTTGTCCATTGTCTGTTTTGGGGGACTTGGGGGGTTCTGGGGATTGAAACCAAAACATGCAAGGCAAGTGCTCTTTTTCTTAAACAGGTTTGTTTTTTTTTAATGAGATACAAGGGGATGGAGAGATAGTGCAGTGGGCAGGGCACTTGCCTTGCACGTGGCCGGCCCGGGTTCGATCCCCAGCACACCATATGGTCCCTTGAGCACCACAAGGAGTGACTCCTGTGCACAGAACTTTGTTCTTTGTCCCACTGTGTGCAGAGGGTAGAAACCAGCACACCGCTCTGTCCCCAGAGCTTTGACCCTGAACTGTTCTTAGCTTAGCCCCATGCTCCCCAAAGTGGGTGCTACTGCACCCCTGGGGGACATGGAGCTACCACGGGCCGATGGTGGAGAGGATGCTCTCTGTTCACTTACAGTAGGGGGCCAGGAGAAACTTTTTTCCCTAGAAAAAGAGTGGTAGGCCAAATAAATTTGGGAACTTCTGATTTAGCATGATAATTAGCTGTTAAATAACGTTTCCTCAATCTGGTGTTTTAAGTTTTTACATTTTTATTCCCCATGCCTGGCTGGCATAGAAGTTGGCCCTCCAAGGCTCTGCAAATTACCAGCAGCAATTCGGAACCCTGGATGAGATTTTTTTCTAACTACAAGGAGAGCGCTCTTACCGTTGACCTGTGAGTCAGTGAGCATCAAAGGGGAAAGCCGGTCTCTATAACTGAACTGCACACAGTTCCATTCCCCAGAGGAGAAAGGATTCCAGGGGACAAGGCAACTGCCAGCAGTGAAGAGGAGGCGGCAGAAGGCAACGAACCCCCCAGGCCGGTGCTGGGCGGGCTCCGGGCACGCTGTCTGCTGTCGCCTCTGTTCTCTGCCAGCAGGGAGAGGCCATCTCCCGGGGAAACCCAGGGAAGGGCCGCTTCATGGTCACATGACCACACCTGGTGACCTAGTTCATTCCAGGAGCCCAAGTACAGGTGTGAAATGATTTTGCGAGCACTGAATCCCAGAGTGACGTCCACCATGATGCAGCCTGCACCATGGAATCATAAATACATAACGAAGAAGCCATGAAATATGGACTGGCAGAACTGCCCCAAGGGACATGTAAATGAGAGAAAAGCTCTTATGTGTATTTCCTGGGGTGCCCATGTGGAAGGAACCATGTGGGGCCTGCAGAGCCTTTACATTAAAAAAAAAATTTCGGCACCATGATTTTGTTTTTCTTTTTGGGTCACACCTGGCGATGCGCAGGGGTTACTCCTGGCTCTGCACTCAGGAACCACTCCTGGCAATGCTCAGGGGACCCTATGGGATTCTGGGAATCGAACCTGGGTCGGCCGCGTGCAAGGCAAATGCTCTCCCTGCTGTACTATGGCTCCAGCCCCCTGTGATTTATAAACACCATTGTTACAGGTTTCACGGACGCAGTGCTCCACATCACACCCCCACCAAGGCAACACCCCCTCCCCGCCCTTCACCGTGGAAGTTCAATTCTGTAGACCAGATTTAGGTTGTGTTGCTCTGGGCCACTTTTTGTTCTCTTCTGTTTCTTTCTATCCACATAGGACTGAGTCCTTCTAGATTTGTCCTCTCCTCTGACTGATGTCACCAGAACCTCCTGTTCCAGCCACACCACAGCAAATTGGACAGTCTTATTTTCCCCTCTAGCCGAGGAGTGTTCCCCTGTATACGTGACGTATACCGTCATTTCTTTATCCAGTCGTCTGGCCTTGGACACTTGGGTTGTTTCCAGATTTTGGCTAGTGAATGGTGTTAGAATAAATACAGGGTCTTTTCTAAATCAAGTTTTTGAGCCCCTAAATTAGCCCAAGAAGTGTAATTGCTGGGTCATTTGAAAGCTCAGGGTTTTTTGGGTTTTTTTTTTTGTTTGTTTGTTTGTTTGTTTTGAGAAGTGCCCATGTTGTTTTCCAAAGACGTTGGACTGGTTGACGTTCCCAGTGGCAGTGGATGCGGGTCCCCCCTCCCCACAACCCACCAACACTGGTTGTTGTGTCCTGTGTGAGGTCATGTCCTGACGGTAAGGGAGGCAGAGCATTTTCTCACACACCTATTTTCCTCCTGTCTTCTCTGAGGAAATTTCTCTTCACCTCTAGGTCCAGTTTGAAAGTTCCAGAGAGAGGTTCCAGCTTGAGTGGTGTCACTCCCAGCCCGGGCTGCCTCTTTCCTCTGGATCCCCGAGACCATGCTCAGCTCTTTCAAACAAGGCTGTGGACTAGCCCTGTTGGTCAGCCGTTAGAGCGATGTCCACGCTATGCATTTAAAATGTGCTTGCAGGGGGCCAGAGCGATAGCACAGCGGGGAGGGCATTTGCCTTGCACGCAGTTGACCAGGGTTCGATTCCCAGCATCCCATATGGTCCCCCAAGCATTGCCGGGAGTAATTCCTGAGTGTAAAGCCAGGAGTAAGTCCTGTGCATCACCGAGTGGGACTCAAAAAGCAAATAAATAAGTAAATAAATAAATAAATAAATAAATAAATAAATAAATAAATAAATAAGATGTGGTTGGTGGGGTCCGGAGCGAGAGCACAGTGGATAGGGCGCTTGTCTTACATGCAGCCAACCTGGGTTCGATTCCCAGCATCCCATATGGTCCCCCAAGCACCAGCAGGAGTAATTCCTAAGTGCATGAGCCAGGAGTAACCCCTGTGCAACACCGGATGTGACCCAAGTAAAGCAAAAATAACTAAATAAATAAAAAATAAAATGTGCTTGGTGGTCCTAACCCCAGGAGTCTGCCGAGACACAGGTGCCTAGATGAAGCGTGCGGAGTCCTGGGCTCCATCCGGGTGAAGGAGAAGCCTTCGCCTCTTGCCAGGCAGCCTTGGCAGCCCTCTCCTGCCTGCAGGGACCAGGCAGGGCACCCGTGGGCAGCTCCCAGTCTCTCTCTCTCTGCAGATATCGACTGCAGCGGCTATGTCAGTGACTACGAGCTTCAGGACCTGTTTAAGGAGGCCAGCCTGCCCCTGCCTGGCTACAAGGTGCGCGAGATCGTGGAGAAGATCATCATGGTCGCTGACCACAACAAGGACGGCAGAATCAGCTTCGAAGAGTTTGTCTCTGTGAGTCTCCCCACTTCTCTCCTGGGCCTGGGTTCCTGGGTTCAAGCAGGATCTCCGTCCTGTCACTCTCTCTCCAAGTCAGTCTGGTGACAGGGACCAGGGAAAGCTCGATGTTACTATGATGGTGGCATTAAAAAACTCACAGCAGTTCCCACCCCTAATTCAGAAAGTGGAGGGGGAAAACAGTCCAATTCTGGGAACGGAAGTCAGGATTAGATAATGATAGCTCAGCTCCTGTTCCAATTACGGTCGAGTTCAGGGCACGAAGTCATTTTCTTTTCTTTTCTTTTTTTTTTTTTTGCTTTTTGGGTCACACCCAGCAATGCACAGGGATTACTCCTGGCTCTGCACTCAGGAATTACTCCTGCTGGTGCTTGGGGGACCATATGGGATGCTGGGAATCGAACCCGGGCCAGCCATGTGCAAGGTAAATGCCCTACACACTGTGCTAACTAACACTCCAGCCCCACGGCACAGAGTATTTTAATAGCTCCACACTCAGCTCTGAGAAGTGGAGTCTTTTTGGAAACTGAAGAAGCTAAGATATGGAAGCTGTGTGTTCTCACAACCGGTGGCTTCCTTGTGGTGAATAATGTTTGTAATTTTAATAAAAGCCGCCAGGGAAATGCTGATGATCGTCCCTATAGTAGCTATTGCCGCATGCCTTTTGCTTATTTGGGATTCTGGGTGATGCGCAGTAAGTCCAGGAGTCACTCCTGGCTCTGTGTGCGGGCTCACTCCCCGCCGTGCTCAGGCGACCCTCTAGTGTCAGGGGTGGGACATGGCCTCCAGCATGCAAAACTCACCCCCTTCAGCTATTTCTCCATTCCCTAATTTTATTTTATTTATTTGTTTATTTATTTATTTGCTTTTTGGGTCACACCCAGTAATGCTCAGGGGTTACTCCTGGCTCTGCACTCAGGAATTACTCCTGGCGGTGCTCAGGGGACCATATGGGATGCCAAAGCCGGCCCATATGAAAGGGAAACACCCTAACCGCTGTACTGTCGCTCCAGCCCCCCTAATTTTATTTTTAAAAAGGTTTTTGTTGTTGTAGTGGTTTTGGATTTTGGCTCACCCTGAATGGTACTTAGAGGCTACTCCTTGAGCACAGAGCTGAGAGTAAGACCTGAGCACAGCTGGCCATGGGCCCAATCCAAAATCAATAAATGTGTAAATAACTCCTGGCTGGTGCTTTAAGCCATGCAGCCCTCTTTGGGGCTCTTCTCACACACAGAAGGACTTGGTCACCTTGTCTTGGTCACCTCAGCACAGGGACAACTGCAGGATTTGATCCCAACCTTGCACCTTGCCAGTCAAAGGCTTCAAGCATTGAAGCATTCCGTCTTCCATGCCCTGCTACTTATTTTGATGTCATTTCAACTAAGCACATTGACCTTTCATGTCAAAAAAGTCTTCTTTTGTGATTCCTTGATCAAGACCCTCTGTTTTATTTATATCCGATCCCAGCTCATGCAAGAGTTAAAAAGCAAGGACATCAGCCAGACGTTCCGGAAGATAATCAATAAGAGGGAAGGCATCACAGCTATCGGAGGGACGTCCTCCATCTCCAGCGAGGGCACGCAGCACTCTTACGCAGGTGAGTCGGGAGTCGGAGGGACGCGTCCGTCTCCTGGGCGGGGGAGCTGTCCTCCGCTCACCTACACACACACACACACACACACACACACACACACACACACACACACACACACACACACACACACAGGTGTTGGGTAACAGTTTTTCCCCAACGTACCCGGACACGTCACGCACCGGGCGAAGGATGACGGACGCGCTGATGGCTGTTCACTTCGTTGTCAAATCACACACATATTTGATAGAGGGTCTCGGCTTACAAGAAAGTCCAACCACGTGAAGTTCGGCATGATTGGTGTGTCACCTCACCTCTCCGACCCTGCTTTGCCTGGTCCAATCCCAGTCAAGGCTAGACGCTGCAGTTAGGGTGACTTGCTAAGCAGATGTGACGGTTTCTGTGTCTTGGGCTCATGTGACCAGGAGGTCAGGTGAGGCTCAAGGCCTGACACCCGGTGCTGGCTGACGCCCTGTTCTTGCCGATTTTGCCCAGACACTCCCTCTTTCGAGGCTTTGCTTCTGGGCCGCTTTGCAAGGTCGGGTCTTACCTGCTCCACAGTCCATCACCATGTTACACACACACACACACACACACACACACACACACACACACACACACACACACACACACACACACACACACAGAGTCCTTTTTCTCTTTTTTTAAAGTCCATCCTAGTTTCAGGAATGTCTTTACTACAAATGTTGTCATTTAGGGTCTCGGTGTGGCCAGTTCCCCTCACCGCCCACAGCTCGTCTTTCAGCCCCACGTCATTCAGGGACTCTGCGCTCTGTCAGCTCTAAGTTGCCGTTCCTGGTCACTCACACCCTGTCTCGTGTGCCGTGGGTGGAGAGTCAGGCAACACTTCAGCTCACTCTCAGCCTAGACTCGCGGCAGCTTCCGAGCTGTCGGAAGGAGAAATCCCGGCCTCCTGGAGCCCCTGAGTGCGTGTCAGGAGACCAGTGGCAGAAAGAGACGCTCGCCTTGCTGTGGAACCGTGGCCCGAGGCTGGAGTTCTCAGGAGCTGACGCGGGGCGTTCCCTGTTCAGCAGCAAGGTTTCTTGCCAGCGCTTTTCACTTCCATTTTCCCCAGAGCTGAGATTCCGGATTCGTCTTGTGCCAGCAGCCAAGTGGCCGGGGAGCAGAGCTCCTGAGTTTCTCGGTCTGATAGAGTCGCTGGGTTGCTGCCCAGTGGCCACGTTAGCTGCCTCGCCCCGTCAGGTGGCTTGTTGGGGTTGAGATGCCTAGAGCCTTCGGCCACGTTCCTTCCACATGGATTCACCTACTTAGAACGACCCTTTCTGGGGGCTGGAGTGATAGCACAGTGAGAAGGGCGTTTGCCTTGCATGCGGCCGACCTGGGTTCAATTCCCAGCATCCCATATGGTCCCCTGAGCACCGCCAGGAGTGACTCCTGAGTGCAAAGCCAGGAGGTAGCCCCTGAGCATTGCCGGGTGTGACCCCCCCCCAAAAAAAGCAAAAAATGAACGACGCTTTCTGCGTTTTTCTTCCTCTCTGGGCTTCTGTCTGTCCGCCTGGGCTCTGTTTGCATTTTCACTCTCTCTCTGCTCGCCCATTCCCTGGCTATGGTAAGCAGCACTGCAGTGGTGCTTACCCTCTCTTTAAATTAGTGATGTTTTATTCTTTTTTTTTTTTTTGGCTTTTTGGATCACACCCAGCAATGCACAGGGGTTCCTCCTGGCTCTGCACTCAGGAATTACTCCTGGCAGTGCTCGGGGGACCCTATGGGATGCTGGGAATCGAATCCAGGTCTGCCGCGTGCAAGGCAAATGCCCTACCCGCTGTGCTATCGCTCCGGCCCCAGGGATGTTTTATTCTTTGAATAGATTTTTAGCAGCAGAATTGCTGGGTCAGATAGAATGTGTCTTGAATATTTTGAGAAATCTGCATATTTTTTGTCATAGCAACTGGATCCATTCGTATTCCTGCCAACAGTGGGTAAGGGATTCTTTTTCTCCTTATCCTCGTCATCCACTGGGGAATTGATGGTCCCCAGTGCTTGGGGGCATAGGCCATCGTCACATGTGTGAGGTGATGTTTCATTGTCATTTTGATTTGCATTTCCCCAATAATCAGAAATAATGAGCATCTTTTCCTGTGCCCATTGGCCATTTGTATGTCTTTTATTTATGTGAAGTATCTGTATAGCTATTATTTAGTGGAACTAGTTGTTGAGTTTTGTGAGTGCTTTATATTTCTTGGTCATTAGTTCTTTGTCACATGTGTGTTGTGTGAATATTTTCTCCCATTCAATCAATAGGATACCTTTCTGTTTTAATGTCTTAATTATAGTTTCTTTTTCTGGAAATGTACGTCATCATTTTCATCATCGTAGCAGTGTGGTAGTGGTAATTATAGTAATTCTTTTAGACATTCTTGACATATGAGCGGAGTTGTGTGATCATTACTGCCTAATTTTAGAATCTCCTAATTGCCCCCAAAGATCAACACCATGCTCATTAGCCATGACTGCCCATGACCCTGCCCCGGCTCTGACGGCTGCTCATCTACTGCTTCCTTCTGTACATGTGCTGTTATGGACATTTCACGTAAATGGACTCAGACATAATGGCTTGTCATTTCACGGGCTTCTCAACTCATGTCAGTTTTCAATAATTGTATTTATTGTAGCACCCATCATACTTTCCTTTTTTGACTTTTCCTGTTTATTTACTTCCTTTCCTTCCTCCCTCCCTCCCTCCCTCCCTTCCTTCCTTCCCTCCTTCCTTCCGTTCTTTCTTCCTCCCTCCCATCCCTCCCTCCCTCCTTCCTTCCTTCCTTACTCCCTCCTTCCTTCCTTCCTCCCTCCCTTCCTTCCTTCTTCCCTCCCTCCCTCCTTCCCTCCCTCCCTCCCTCCCTCCCTCCCTCCCTCCCTCCCTCCCTCCTTCCTTCCTTCCTTCCTTCCTTCCTTCCTTCCTTCCTTCCTTCCTTCCTTCCTTCCTTCCTTCTTTCCTTCTTTTGGTTTTATAAACCACACCCAGTGGTGCTCAGGGTTTACACTTGGCAGAACTTGGGGAACCATATGGGGTGCCAGAGATTGAACCCCCGTCGGCCACATGCAAGGTTGCCGAGTACTCTGTTCCATCACTGTCACTGTCACTGTCATCCCGTTGCTCATCAATTTGTTCGAGCAGGCACCAGTAATGTCTCTCATTGAGAGACTTATTCTTACTGTTTTTGGCATATCCAATATGCACAGCTTGCCAGGCTCTGCTGTGTGGGCTCTATACTCTTGGTAGCTTGCCGGGCTCTCTGAGAGGGGCGGAGGAATCGAACATGGGTCTGCCACGTGAAAGGCGAATACCCAACCGCTGTGCTATCGCTCCTGCCCACTCTGTTCCATGATGATGATAATTTGTCTCTCAAATAGTACCTTCCCCATAAGGACTTTTTCTTAATCATCCCAACTGGACGTGATCATTTTGTTAAATTCTTCATTTTGTTAAGTCCTTCATTTTTCACTTAGTCCTTCATCATTTGATACATTTCTGGATTGTTTTTCATTTGGGGTTTTTGTGACTCTGTTGTGGCATGCTCCTGTATACACTTCTGTGTGGACATATGCTTTAAATTCTCTTCACTGTTTACTTAGCAGTGGAATGGCTGGGGGCGTTGGTAACTCTGTGTTTAACGTTCAAAAAAACTGCAATACTATTATCCAAAATAGCTGTACCATCTTCCATTCCCATGAGCCACGGGTGAGAGTCCCCGTTTCTCAAAGTCTTTATAACACTTGTTACATAATTGGAGACATTCCAGTTTCATCTCTGGCCTTTCTAGTGGTTGGGAAGTGACCTCCTGTTCCTGGTTCCTGTCCATGAAACATCCTCCTTTGCCCTGCCAGCTTCACTGTTCAAGCCACCCCTTGGGCCAGAGAGCAAGTACAGGGAGTAAGGTGCTCGCCTCGCCTACGGCCAACCTCGGTTCAAGTTCCCAGGATGCTGTCTGGTCCCTGAGCACCGCCAGAAGTGGTCTCTGAGTGCAGAATCAGGAGTAAACTCTGAGCATGGCTGGGTGTGGCCCCCAAACAAAAATGAGGATGATGACAATAAGTTATCTCTCAAATAGTACCTTATCCATAAGGAGTTTTTCCTAATCATCCCAATGGAAGTGATCATTTTGTTAAATTCTTCAAAACATCTCTCTGGTGGTAGGTTATTTTTCTCATTTCTTTGCGAATTTCTCAGTGGGACTGATAACATTCAAATGATCTTTAAATTCACACATTCTTAAATCTAGTCTCAGAAGAGGTATGAGTGGTAGTTAAATAAGGAGAATTATGACATGGAAAAAAGGGAAATACTAGTAAATCTTTGTGCCTGTATTGATTCTCTTTGTGTGTAAGAAAGAGACAGACAGATGCACCTTTAGGAAAATGACCTAAATCTAAGAATTTGGGTAATAAGGGGATGGCTGGCTCATTCACTACCTGCTCTCTTGTTTTTAAAATGGGAAACATTTCCTTCAAGGATTTACATTGTCAGCGATTCTTACATTAATGGATGAAAGCAATAAAACCCTCGCAGGAGAGTCTCACTCTGTTCCCCTCTGCCTGGTCTGCCCCAGTGTCGCTACAGGCCAGGGACTCACCGGCAGTCACGTGACAGCTCCTGAGATTGCAAATGGTGAAGGCTCCTGCTGGTGCCTAAACTGGCATCAGTTTTCTCGTAGGAAGCTTGCAGAGAGGCCGCTGTGCTGCTTTCAGAGACTCTTGAGTATAATCAGCGCTTCTGTTGGAAGCCCCGGATAAAAACTATCCATTTGGAGGACAGTGAATATATCCTGCTGGGGAACAGTTTTTCCCCAACGTGCCCAGACACGTTGCACACCTGGTCCAGGCAGACGTGGGGAGAAGGATGACAGTCTCACGGAGAAACCACTCCGGGAGCCGCCAATGGCCGTTCACTTTATTGCCAAAGACACACGTACTTTATAGAGGGTCTCGGCTTGAGAGGATGGTCCGATCACATGAAGTTTAGCATCACTGACCTGTCCCCTCTCCAACTCTGCTTTGCCCGGCCCATCCCAATTAGGGCAGACACTGCAGTTAGGAGTGACTCCGTAAGGGTAGGGGACAAATTGGCAGGGTTGGGTGAGACTCAAGGCCGGATACCTGGTGCTTGTCAAATGTGCCCAGACACTCCCTGCTGGGTCCCTACGCAGGGACAGGTCTTATCTGCTCAGGTGCCTGTTGTCATGCTCCACATTATCCTATGGCTTCTCGCTGGTTTTATTTTTATTCCACATAAGACTCTGTGAGAGAGGAAGAGAGAAAGAAAAGGAGAGGGAGAGAGTATCTGTGTGTATCTGTGTGTGAGAAAGGGTGTGTGTGTGAGAGAGAGAGAGAAAGAGAGAGAGAGAGGAAGAAAGAAAGAAAAGGAGAGGGAGAGAGTATCTGTGTGTATCTGTGTGTGAGAAAGGGTGTGTGTGTGTGTGAGAGAGAGAGAGAGAGAAAGCATGTGTGTGTGTGTGAGAGATAGAGAGAGGAAGAGAAAAAGAAAAGGAGAGGGAGAGAGTATCTGTGTGTGAGAAAGGATGTGTATGTGTGTGTGAGAGAGAGAGAAAGCATGTGTGTATGTGTGTGTGTGTGTGTCTGTGTGCGTGCACGTGCGCGTGCCTAATGGTCGGCTTCTGACTCATCAGCTCTCAGAAGCAGTATGTCTGTAGAAAGATTCTGGAACCACAGAGAATCTTCACAGTGCTCCTTTCATCCATAGACCTCCTCTGCTCAGATCGGGCGAACAGAAGGGGATCCAGCCCCTCTGGCTTGGATGTGTTCATGTTCTCAAAGCGTCTGAACAGTCGCACTTCTGGGACGGGAACAGAAAGGCGGAAGTGTCTAGGGCCGTGAGTGCTGTGGGGCGGGTTGTTCTACTCACCTTTTCTCTCTTCAGAGGAGGAGAAGGTGGCCTTTGTCAACTGGATCAACAAGGCCCTGGAGAGCGACCCCGACTGCCAGCACCTGCTGCCCATGAACCCGGCGGACGGCAGCCTCTTCAAGTCCCTGGCCGACGGCATCCTGCTCTGGTGAGACGCCTGCTCCCCCTCGAGTACGCTGCGAATGCTCCGCTTTTCAGGATTTTTTTTTTCACTATTTTGTCTACTTATAAAAGCAAACTGAAAACATCTCAGGGAGTCTAAACTATTCTGTTTTCTCCTTAGCAAAATGATCAACTTATCCGAACCAGATACAATTGATGAAAGAGCCATTAATAAGAAAAAACTGACCCCGTTCACTATTTCTGTAAGTATTGGCCTGCTGCGGTGATCCACGTCGAGGCTTTTACTGACGGGTGTGCAGGGGAGGGCGAAACCACGGAGCAAGCCTGATCCAGTTTCCTCAGAAAACAGATGGCGTGTTTCCAGCACCCATGTTCTTGTTGTTCATAAAAGAAACACTGCATGGAGAAGGTTTTACTTCTTCACAGAAAGTTTCGCTCTTTGTACTAGATGGTCCCACCGTCAGCTTTTCTTGGTCCAGATCTTGTCAAGAGTGCAGGGAGTCATAGAAACTACATGCTGTCATCAGGGAAGCAACCACCACAAAGGGCCCCTGTGAAAGGGTCAGTGACAGAGGGAAGTGGCCACTCTGGACACGGACTCGGTGCCTGTCACTTTGGTGACCTGCTTTTTCAGGCCACAGGGCCATACGTGGCCTGTGTGTATAAAGGGGCCACTACGAGGTGAGCACTATTCTGGGGGGGTTTCTGCCCTTGCTTTCTGCCCACTGCAGATTTCCTTAGAAGAGAAGACTGAGAGATTCTCTGCGCTGAGCTTCAGGTGGCATGCGCTGTCCTCTGAAGTTCATTCTGATTTGCTGTAGGGAACTTAGACATATCAGATGATATTCCAATATGCACTGCCCATATTTTAATCAGATTTTTTTACTTGGAGTTATAGAAAAGAAATAAAAATGTCTTTGCAGTATAAGTCACAAATAACAGCACTCTAGGAGAAGGAGTTCCATATTGTAGTTGTGGAAGCTTTTTTAAAAGAAAAAAATATATATATATAGGTATACACACATTCTGTATTTCAGTTTCTCATAACTGAAATTTACATGATATTTTGGCCGCTCCTAGGGTCCCTTTTTACTCTGTGGATGTTGTCCTTTGTAACATAACCTGGACTGCTCAGAATCCATTTTATTTTAGTTTGGGGGCCATACCCATGGATGCTTAGGGCTTAGTCTGACTCTACACCCAGAAATTACTTCTGTTGGGCTTGGGGTACCATGTGGGGTGCCGAGGATTAAACCTCAGTTACCATATGCAAGGCAGGTACCCTACCCACTGTATTCTCTCTCTCTCTGGCCTCCAACAGACCCCATTTTGTAAGTCACTTTCCAAGTTCTCTGTTACTTGAAAATTAAACTTAATTGTGCTTTGTTTTGAATGGACGTGCTTCCAAATAGGAACCTTATAGAATTTCTTCAAATCATTAACCTAACACCGATAGTACTGAAATTCCCCAGGGAATCTCATGAAAGGGTAATGTTTATATAATCCGCAATGTCAACAGTAGTTCCCGCCTTCCTTCTTTCCTGTGTATGCGAACACTATGAATGCGTGAAGAAAGAAATGACTCGTTTTGTTGGTGCGAGGGGGGTGACACAAGACAGTTGTCACGGAAGCGCTGACACTTGATGGCAGGAATGAGACTTTGCCTTGGGGACCATCGTGAGTCCCAGGGCAAGGCCTGTGGAAGGCCGCTGTATCCTGGGAACGTCTCGGCTCTGTCTGTGGTGTTGGGAGGGGAAGCCAGAGACAAATCCCGCAGGTTTCGGTGCTCAGACTGTGGGTGGGACACGAGCCCTCGCTAGCTGCCTGCCCTCGCTCCTGGGAGCAGCCACGACCCTCTGCTGTCACAGCGCTCACACCCACTTGGGGGTCCACGGTAGGAAACGGCAGGAACGGACAGGAGGTGCGGGGGAAAGCAGGGGGTGACGTGTGCCCGCGGCTCAGCGGTGGCCGATGCCCCGGCTCTTTCCAGGGAAGGTTTCAGAGCTTTTCTCAGCCTGGAAGGACCCGGGGCCCGGGGGGGAGTGTGTCCCGGCGGGCTCGGGGCCCTGGCTGGCCAGAACAGAATGAGGAGGACAAGGGAAAGGGGCAGAGAGTGTTTGACGGCTCTTCCAGCTAGAGGGGCTGCCTGTCTACTCCACTCCCAGCAGAGCACCTGGAGATGGAGCCTAGGAGAGCCAGTCTGAGGGCGGAGGTTAGGACGGAATGCAAAAACTGGAAGAACAGCACTGAGCATTTCCAGAAGGTTTTCTTTTTCTTTTTACCATTTTAAAGAGATTTTTAAATGATTAACTAAATTTCCAATTTCATAAGCGACTTTTAAACTCGAAGCAGTGTGATTTACAATACCGTGAGTGGTAGGGTTTCCTATGTAGACTGTCCCCAAGATCACACCCTCTGCCAGATGCCCCCTCCCCACTCCTGTCATCCTGCATGCTGGTAGGCGCAGGCCTAGAGGCCGGTTCTCAGGTACGGAGGAGGGGTCGTAAGGGCACTGGCGTCAACGAGGAAAGGGATTTGGCAGATTTCTGTAAAAGGCAAGAGTGAATGTTGGCAATAAAGAAGGAAGAACATTTTCGCAGGGTCTGAGAGGAAGCCTGGGGAGAAAAAGGGGAGACTGGGGCTTCAATGTTGGAGTCCTTTGGAATCCCCAGAATATTCCAAGAATTCCGGGAGGTGTAGCCAGTGCTTGTACGAGCAGCGCGGAGAGGCGTGGCGGTGGGCCAAGGGGTGTAGGTAGGTGTGGATTGAAAGTCCTGAGCACGCAGTAGCCACTGAAGTGTTGGGATTTGCTTTTCCGAGTGGTGTTATTTCAGCTGTGCTCCCACTCTACTTGACACACGTGTTTCTGCATCCGTCACTTGCTTTATCTTTACAACGCCTAACGCTGACTTTCTAAAGCAATGCACACGTGCTTATTTCCCGGTGACGTGCAGGAGAACCTGAACCTTGCGCTGAACTCCGCCTCGGCCATCGGCTGCACCGTGGTCAACATTGGCGCCCAGGACCTCAAGGAGGGGAAACCTCACCTGGTCTTGGGCCTCGTCTGGCAGATCATCAAGGTCGGCCTCTTCGCTGACATTGAGATCTCCAAGAACGAAGGTAACAATCGCCGGCGAGGCGGGGGGTGGGGGGGGGGGGGTGGGGGGTTGGCTTCTCCCTGCCGCGCAGCCTGGGCGGGAAGAGACTGAGGTGTCGCTCCCTCCCGCCAGCTCTGATCGCGCTGCTCAAGGACGGCGAGGACCTGGAGGAGCTGATGAAGCTGTCCCCGGAGGACCTGCTGCTGCGCTGGGTCAACTACCACCTGACCAACGCCGGCTGGAGGAACATCAGCAACTTCAGCCAGGACATCAAGGTCTGGGTCTCGGCCTCCGGACTCAGGAAGTAGACGTTGGAAAAAGAAAAGAAAAGAAAAATAAACACAGGGGGTGGAGGCAGAGGAGTGTTCAAGCTTAAATTTGAAGCTGAGCACGTAGTAGAGAGAATGAACATTTGCGTTTCTTGCTCCAAAGTAGATGCCCCAGCTGTCATCACAGACTCTTATAAATGAAGGAACAGGAGGCTGGAGGCAGAGTGCATGCTCTCATGCATGAGGCTCTGGGCTGCATCCCCGCAACATATATAGATACATATACACACATATACATGCACACACGCACATACACACGCACACACGCACACGCATACACACACACACACACACACACACCATTACGGGCTTGCAATAGAAAACACAGTTGAGCGACAATCGTACTAGACTTAGCAGATTCAAGTATTTTTCCCTATTTTGGGGACAGGGAGGCGCCTGGCCTCACACATGGGGCAGGCCCACCTCCCCCAGCCCAGCCTTGCCCCCTGTCCTCCCTCCCCCGCCGTTTCGCAGGCCACAGTTAGTCAGTTGCACTGAGGGTGACAGCCGGCCAGTCCGGACTGAGAAGGACACCTTTCTGGTGGCTGCAGGCCCCGTGGGCGTGACTGCTCCCACCCTTGCTCCAGCTCACCAGTAGCCACTGACCAGGAGCGACATGACATAGTCTGAGGACAGGCGGGCACTGGCGGTCAGGTCTCCCGAGCTCCCTCCCCTCCCCCCCTCCTGGGAGAGGCCCGTTATGGACACTGGCTGTGACATCCGGTGACCCCCGGCAGCTGCCTGCTGGGTCCCGGCATCTCTCTCGCTTATGTCCAGGCTCACTTGACGCTGACTCTCTTTCTCTTGGGATCCCTTCAGCCAGGTTCTGTTTCTCCCTGACGGCCCGGACAGAGGCCCCCTCTCTGTCTCTATCTGTCATCTCCAGCAACAGAATCGCTCAGTGGCCCCTTGGCAATGTACAGTCTTTAGCTGAGACTCCGAGAGCCCCCCTGCCCCGTTACAATGAGGCTAGCCCCCCGCATTGCGCCACAGCCCCCACTGTAGGAAACACCAGCCTCATTGACACTGATTCGCTCTGCTTTCGTCTTTGATTTGTTCAAACGTTTATTTTCCAGGTGGGCTGGGGGGTTTCTTCTAATTTCAGTTTTTTTCTCCTCTGATACCTGTAAACCCTCCTGCAGGGCCCTGTGAGGGTCTTTGCGGACCCTCACCAAGTCAGACGTTTCTTGAGAAATGTCTCCATGGTGCAGGGAGGGAAACGTCCAACAGGGGACGTGTCAGCTGATGGGGAGTCAGCTCAGAATAACGGCTCCCAGCGTATGTCCTGGTCTGGGGCGAGGTGGCGATGTGTCTGGGCCAGGTGGCCCTGCTTCTGCTGCTTGGTTGGGGTCACTCCTCGGGGGTCTTTGTTCCCGATGGCCCGAGGGGCGACACTCCCTCAGAAGGGCTGTTTGGAAAGAGGCCCCGCGCGTGACACTCAGACTAGACCCCCAGCCTCTCCGCGGCCCCCCTGGGCTTCCCCTAACTGCTCACTCCTCCCGCTGGGTTCTCGAGTGGCTCTTACAAGGGCCCCGAACGTCACTTTCATTTCCTATGGGTCAGGGGAAGTTCCAGGCCAGTCAGAGTGAGAGGAGAAGTAGATTCTGCCCCACTGGAGGCGCCTTATACACATAGAGCACTCCAGCACTGTCACTGCTGTCCCGTTGCTCATCGATTTGCTCGAGCGGGCACCAGTAATGTCTCCATGGTGAGACTTGTTGTTACTGTTTTTGGCATATCGAAGACGCCACAAGTAGCTTGCTAGGCTCTGCCATGTGGCGGGGGTGGGGGTACTTTCTGTAGCTTTCTGGGCACTCTGAGAGGGGCAGAGGAATCAAACCCGGGTCGGTCACGTGCAAGGCAAATGCCCTTCCCGCTGTGCTATCGCTCCAGCTCTGGGGTGTGAGTTATTGTTAAACTGATTGTGCACATATATAGGGAGAAATCCCGATTCCCGCCTGGAGAGACAAAATCCCTGCGGAAGTTCATAGCGAGTGGCCGCTCCTGCTTTGTACAGGCGGGCGTGGCTCTGTGCTTCAGAGGGGAGGACCCTTAACTCCTTCTGAGAAGCCAGGAGGGCCCTCTGCAAGATGAGCCTCCCCCCTACAGCGGCTGAGGCTGTCCGGGCATGTGAACAGGCTGTTGGTGGGGCGGGGGGCGGGGTAGCTCCGTCATGGCCGTGACGAAGCAAATGTGCTCACGAGCATCAGTCCCAGTCACCGATTCTCTCTCCGAGTTAAGGATGGAGCAGCTGCTGCCTCTCTTTGCGCCGTTTTCCCTCGGGTGAGCGATGGTCTCTCATTTCTGAGTCGCCCTCTCTCTCCGTTCCTTGCAGGATTCCAGAGCCTATTTCCACCTGCTGAATCAGATCGCCCCTAAAGGGGACGGGGACGACGGGCCTGCCATCGCCATAGACATGTCAGGCTTTAATGTGAGTGCAGGACTGAATTCAACTCGGTTTTTGGTAAAAGTGCACAAAACCTCAGCCTTCCCGTTTTAAGGGTGCAGTTCGATGGCGTGGAGAACCTCCGCGTCACGCACAGTTACGCTGGCGTCTCTGGAACTCCGCTCCTCGCCCACACCAGCCCTGTCCTCGGACAGTGAACCCTCTCCGCTCGGCCCCGATGGCGCTGCTCTCTTCTCTGCTGCCATAGACTTCACTTGAGTTTCTTTTTATTTTATTTTATTTTATTTTATTTTATTTTATTTTATTTTCATGAGTCACTGTAAGATACAGTTACAGACTTGTAAACTTTCATGGTTATGTCTCGGTCATACAATGATCGAGTACCCACCCCTCCACCAGTGCCCACTCTCCACCACCAATGTTCCCAGGATCCCTCCCGCCCCCTCAATGAGAATTGCACTGTTTCACTTGGATTTTTGAAATATTTTTAATAGGCACCTCAGCTTCTAGTCTCTGTTTTCTGGGCCCTATCTGCCAGTTCTTAGGGTCACTTCTGGTGGTTCCAGGAATCGAACCAGGACCAGCCACATGCGAGGCAAGCACCTTGATCTCTGTGCTTCTCTCCCTCCCTCAACTCACTTTCCGTTGAGAAAGAGGCTGCTGAAAATGCCATTTAAGTGTGACGGGTGAGAGCACTATACCTTTGAGTCTTTTAGGAGGCATTCTAACACCCGGCTTGAACAGGTTAGCCATACTTTGACCTGTGGGAGCTGTTTGATTACACTTTAACAGTTCTGGAATGGGTTTTTTTTTGTTGTTGTTGTTTTCTTTTTGGGTCACACCCAGCGATGCTCAGGAGTTACTCCTGGCTCTGCACTCAGGAATTACTCCTGGCGGTGCTCAGGGGACCATATGGGATGCTGGGAATTGAACCCGGGTCGGCCGCGTGCAAGGCAAACGCCTTACCTGCTGTGCTATTGCTCCAGTCCCAGTTCTGGAGTGTTTTATTTGATCATTTTTCTGGTTTGGGAGGTCACACCTGGAGGTACTCAGGGCTTATTCTTGGCTCAAGGGTCACTCCTGGTGATGCTTGGGTGGGGGTGACCAAATGCAGTATCAGGGGTCAACCTGGGGTCCTCCGTGTGCCAGGCAGGCACCTTAGCCCCGATACTCTCTCCGCAGCCCCCCTGCTAAGTACCTCAGCACTGACAGCAAAATTTTTCTCTGATCTCCACAAGCAAACTTAAGAGACTTGTTCTTCCTGTTCAGAAAGGAATGGGACATTGATACGTGAATTCCTGTGCATCTGATTCTGTTTCAAGCTATTATTTGCACATGTCCAGGGTAGTGATTGCTTACAAGTGTGGTGTATTTAAAAAAAAAAATTACGCCAGTGGAAAGTTTGACCCAAACTGCTTCTGTTTTATTTGCTGGTGCAGGAGTCGAACGACTTGAGGCGTGCTGGCTGCATGCTGCAGCAGGCCGAGAAGCTGGGCTGCAGGCAGTTCGTCACGCCTGCAGATGTGGTCTCCGGCAACCCGAAGCTGAACATGGCCTTTGTAGCCAACCTGTTCAACACCTACCCCAGCCTGCACAAGCCCAGCAACAATGACATTGATGTGAATTTGCTGGAAGGTGGGTTCCATCTGCCGTGCGTGGAGTCACTCTGGGCCTCTTTCGGTGGCTGTGTCCTGCTTCCTTCAAGAGAGAGCACTGTAACGGGGGGTACCGTCAGCTCTGTGTCAATCCATTTAAAGTGTCAATTGAACAACCTGGTTGTGGGTTTGGGTGGAAAGAAAAAGACTGGGGATAAGTCATTCTTAATATTTCTTCATGAGAGTTTAGAGAGAACTGTCGCTTGTTTAAAAGATTCCCTTAAGTGACCACATGACATAACTCCACCACCAATATGATCAATGACTAATCTATTGGAAAAATAATAATTCTTTGTAACTTTTCAAAAAAATTATTTGGAAATGAGTTTAACTCCAGTGTTGTTCTCTTTTCAAAAAATGTTTTCGTGTAGATGAACAGAATTACAGTGTTTGTGACTTGTCTGTTGGGGAGGGGGCTATTGTTATCTGTCTCATGATTTATAAGACTTTCCTGTTTTGCTTCATGAAATGCAGACCTGACTCCTCCTAATGTAGGTACTGTATTTAGTACTTTTCTATGCTCTCTATGTAGTTTCTCTCTGAATGCTTTTTTTTTTATAAGAATGCTTTTTTAAAAATATTTATTTCTATCTGGGTTGATAGATTTTGCGTTGTTCATGCTGTGTTTTTTTTCTCTCTATCTTAATATGCCTAAAGAATGAATGCCAACAAGCAAGAAAACAAAAAATGAAATTGAGTTAGACTAGCAGAGTAGGACTTTGATTATGTAAACCCTCCACCGAATCTACCTTCTATAGTAATGGGTTATGGGAGTTGTAAACTCATTGAAATCAGTTTTGGCAGTCGAAATTTTCAGAGCTGAGATAATGCTTCTATCCCTCTCCCCTGAATAAACAAATGTACCTTTTTATCACAGGTGATGTTTGGGAGGATCTGTGTTCTATAACACAAGATCATTTTGAGCTATTTAACTGTGACATTACCGAGTGTTCCTGAAGCTTACAGAGTAGGAATCCCCATCGTGACAAAAATACTCTCCCTGTGCCAGTCTTTCTCCTCTGCTTCCCGGCTTCTCATCCTCATCTTTCTTCTCTCCCTGCTCACACTTTCCCTCACGTGCATTTCAAACCCCACAGTCAGTGTCCGAGGTAAAAGTCGAAACTGGCCGTTGTGGGCCGGGGAGAGTCAGCACAGACGCGAGGAGGAAGCCCTCGGGTAGGGAGTTGTGTTGAGAGACTCTGAGGGGCGGTCTTCACTTTCTGTCCCCTTCCCCCGACCTGTAAGAAGGGATAGGAAATAAATCAGGACCCTGATTCCTTTCCTCTCTAATGGCTTCAACTTAAGGTCCATCTCCTTGCTACTTTGTACTTCATTTTTAGGGTTCATAAAAGAAGATGCAGACTTAACAAATCTGCATTTGTTCTTGGGGAAAATAGGATTGATTCAACTTACCCTTTCTGAAGACCAGTAAAATAAAGACAGGATTATCGACATAGGTTATGGAATTCAGGGAGGAGGTAAATATATATATATATATATATATATATATATATATATATATTGCAGTGAAATTTAGGGTGAGGGATTAGATCTTTTAAAAACTGCAAAGGAAGACTGTGTTTTGATCAGCCTGGACAGTCTCAGGCTCTCCCTCGGTGTCTCGAACTGTTTAGAGTGGCATATTAAAAACGACTTGCTTTTTATAGTTCTCTAATCCTTGCTGGGTGCCTCTTTTTCCGACTGCTCACACTCCTCTCTGTCGTTTGAATTTTTTTGCTAGTGTCCTGCATGCTTTTTGGAATTTTTCGGTGTGACTAGGATTGCTAAATATTTCCCTTAGTATCACTATGTTTATAGAAGAGGAGTCTTTGGGAAATAATTATCAATCATCTCTACTTAGAACATATGTATGTCCTGACTCCGCTGCCAGAAAAGTGTACTTGACTTGGTCGTTGGATCTTTTTTTTCCGTCTGTGCATTGGTGATCTTTCTAGGTCTTCAAGGATGTTGGAAGTTGGACCATCAGCGTCCCATACTCATCATACATGAGTATGTTCTCTTAAGCAAAGGAAGTTATCGACATGTAATTAAAAACAAAATTAAAAGCCTCATTCAATATTAAGCTTTTTTTTTTTTTTTTGCTTTTTGGGTCACACCTGGCGATGCACAGGGGTTACTCCTGGCTCTGCACTCAGAAATTATTCCTGGCGGTGCTCAGGGGACCATATGGGATGCTGGGATTCGAACCCGGGTCGGCTGCGTGCAAGCAAACGCCCTTCCCGCTGTGCTATCGCTCCAGCCCCCTCAATATTAAGCTTTTATATTACATTGAACCTACTACATTGACTGTGTAAAGGCAGACCCTCTCGGAAATTATTTGTGGTGATCAAAAAATGCACAGGGCATAGATTTAGAAAAAACCTTCAAATCATGTTTGCACCATTTACTATCACAGAAACTTATGGGAGCTTTGGCATTCTCATAGATAATACAGGACTCATAACACTTAGTTTGAAGTGTTACAGAACATGTTGAAGTGACCTTTCATGGATTAGTTTAGCATATAGTATGTACTCAGAAATGGTCCGACCAGGGAAAGGTGCTTAATATATCACTTTTGCACATTTGGTGGTGTTCAACATGATATTTTTCTTTGCTTTTAGTAGCCTACTTAAAATGTATACTTTCCCCCCCCCCGAAACTCTTTACCAATTGCAAATCAGAAAAATGTTTTTATAGTTATTTCTGTCTGATAAATTAACAATTAAGATTTTACTTCTCAGATTGCTTCATTTATCTGCAGTTCAGACTTTTGCCCTTTCCAATGTAGGACACATATGTTTTCGCACTGCTTTTTCCTGGCTCTTGCGCAAATGCATTGTACTTCTGGCTTTAAGCACTTATTTATCAAGACCGCTCAAAATGATGTTAGATAAATACATGCTTTCTTCTGAAATCTATTTTACTTTTCAGGTGTTAAAAATTAAAATGTTGATTACATAATTCATGGACAGCAATAAGAAGAAACATGAACCTGTGGTGTGGAATAGTTTCAAAGCTCAAAATACAAACTTAGTGTCTTTTAACACATCCACGGTGCCAGCAGGTTTAGCAGAATTTTGATACTATTTTAATTAAAAATTGAACTTTATTAATTATACTCTATCAACATGTATAACTGAAAACAGCAATTTGGACTTTCCCAGATAGATATTATTGACTAAAAATCATGTATATGGAAAAATATATTAGAGAAATAACCCAAAACTAAACAAGTCACTCTCAGGTCACTCTGGGAAAAGCTCAAGTTATTTCCTTTGCTTCTGCTTAATAAGCTACAAATAAGGCTTAAGCTTGGCTGCTGGGAGTATTGGATTTAACCTCTATTTTTTTAAAGAAGGTTTCCCAGAGAGAGAGACAGATGGATAGAGAGGTATACATACATAGATACTCAAAGTAGATATCATAGGCTCATCTGTTGCCTTTTATGCAGACCAGAGGAAACAGAATTGAAGAAGTTCTGAGACTGTATAATTAAGTAGGGCAAGTGAGAGTCCCCTCTGAGGACTCTGAAAGCCACCTGGAAATCCAGTGAGCATATCGCACCCCGGGCAGCAAGGCCCCGCCAGACTCCTGTGGCGCTGTCCAGGCAGGCTTCCCTCTCTGGTGGGCTGCCACTGAAGCAAGGCGGCAGCCATGGCGTTCAGGAAGGCCTTCCCTGGCTCAGAGGGGTGGAGATGTACGTGCCCACCGCCCTCTGACCCCGGAGTCGGTGTCCTCCGTCACCTGCCTAGGGGACAGTTTATGTCATTCTTGTGACGACGTGCAGGGTATTTTAGCCACCAGGATGGTTTGCACCTAGAGTGTTTGTGGAAGGTGGGCCAGCAGGGAGCGCCTCGGGGTCACTCTGCCCACTTTGGGCCACACCAGAGTCCCCCCTTCCTCATGGACGGTGTGAGCACTGCCACAAAGGGAGTGTTCAGGAGGGCCAGGCTAGCACTGGCCAAACCGGAGCACCTGAGGGAAAGTCCTCCTTGAGGGGCTCTCTGGGGCTCAGGAGCTGACCATGATGACCTTTCCAGTAAGGAGCTTGTGAACAGCCCTCATCACCTGTCAATATCACTCACTGGCCCCTCTTCCGTCCATCAGTGTCCGTCACTCTAAGTCCATGCCCAGAAACGTTTTCCCTGTAAAATCATGCTCGATGCAAATTTGGAAACACTGTTTTGGGACGCAGACGGCTTTATTGCTTCTGCTTAATGTGTTGGATGTGACCATGACTGCTAAAAGATGTTGTCTGATTCACTGTCAGTCAGAACCTTCTGCGTATGACATCTACCAATGAGATCTTAGGAAATTTTCTGTTGTTTTTCTGGACTGAGATGAGCCCCTGGCTCATTCCCTCACAGACATTCAGTCAGGGCTCTTGGTGAAGAAACTTAGAGCGAATGAAGATTTTAAGAAAAGAGGGGAATACTGATTTTTGCAGTTAGACATGTCCTCCCTCCCAAATGATGGTAGGCTGCCAGGCACCAGCGCAAAGCATGTATGTGGCTAGTTGGTACCTGCCGGATGGTTGAAATGTGCTTCTTGATTCCCTGAATCATCAATGTGAGCTTATGTCCCCTCTAGGAGAAAGCAAGGAAGAGAGAACATTCCGGAACTGGATGAATTCCTTGGGAGTCAACCCCTACATCAATCACTTATACAGGTACATTGCTTTGTGGTGCTGCAGCCTTGCAGCCAGCGGGCAGATTTTCAAGTTAGAAACTCTCAGTGTGCTTCTACGAAAATGCACTCTCAAAAATCACAAGAATGTTGGTCTATAGTCAGAGTTTTAGAAGTCAGGGGAGCGGCAGCATAATGGGTTTGAAAAGAAAAGTGGACTGTTACTTAAAGGTGAAAATGTGATTGTGGGAGTTTTTGAGGAGTCAGCAGTTTACCTGGAGAGATTGTACAGCACGGGGGGGGGGGGGCACTCGCCTTGCACTCAATTCAAGCTGGGCACCCTGATGTCCCCCTGAAGCCTCCAGGAGTGATGCCTGAGAGAGGCAGCAATGAGCCCTGAGCACCACAAGTATGACCCAAAAAACTGAACCAAAAAATAAGGAAAATTCACCAATTTGATAAAGATAATCCATCTTATTCTCATCATTATCAATCAGTAAAGTGGTCAGTCATTTCAACCTACAAGAACAATTTCTATATTTATTATAATTTTAAAAAATATGTATCACTGTCACTGTCATCCTGTTGCTCATTGATTTGCTCAAGCGGGCACAAGTAATGTCTCCATTGTGAGACTTGCTACTGTTTTTGGCATATCGAATACACCACGGGTAGCTTGCCAGGCTCTGCCATGCGGGTGAGATACTCTCGGTAGCTTGCCAGCTCTCCAAGAGGGGCGAAGGAATCGAACCAGGGTTGCCTGCATGCAAGGCAAATGCCCTACCCACTGTGCTATCGCTCCAGCCCACTTGAGCAAATCAATGAGCAACAGGATGACAGTGACAGTGACAGTGAAAAAATATGTATACATTTAAAAAATTAAATTTTATGAATTCTCCTAAGCATTTTTCTGTATACTTTCCAGTCTGTTCATTTCTGTTCAAACTGCAGTCATTTGCTAGCTGTATTTTTTTTCTGATTTGTGGAAGTAGGCTTCATTCTCTGAGATTTGTTTAAACGTGTTCTTTCCTGTTTAAAATACTAGCACATTATTAACATTGGTAGGAATAAGAAATTGTTTGACTGAGTGTTTCCTGCGGAGGTCAGCAGCACCAGCAATGTGTCATTCTGGGGGGTGGGGAGAAAACCTTTCTTGGTTATTATGGGACTCTGTGAACCCTGGGAGCGGGGAAATGTGCCCTGAAAATCATTACCACACACATTAAGTATCCCAACTGCAACAAGAGACCTAATAAGGAGTTATCTGTAGCCAGTGCTCAGGCCCCTGCTTTTAAAGACTGAATGTGTCTTGCAAAGCTTTTCGCGTCAGTGCACGCATGCCTGATAGTCTCAGAGTCCACGGGCGCCGGCAGCCTGTCCCCGGGCCCTGCAGGAGCTCAGTGACCCAAAGACCCAGGTCAAGATTTCAGTCTCGGCGCTGCTCCACATCACAGCCAGGGCGCCAGCGAAAGGAAGGGGCCGGCGAAGAAACACAAACGGTCTGGCTAACAATCTCTAACAGTCTTACCTCCAGCCAGGCGTTGAGGTGGGCCCCAAATCTCTAAATACCGTGGCAGTAAAGGCCCATGTACGTGTCTTCATAAACATGTATGGACTTGCAGGCCAACCCCTAGATTGGAAGTCGGGGCCAGACTGTCCGTCCTGCTGGGCCACAGAGAGATGACAGTGTGGGTCAGGCGCTTGCCTGGCACGCGGCTGACCTGGGTTCTCTCCTGGCTCTGCATCCCATCCCCTGGGCCCCGCAGGGAGGGAGCCCTGGGCACAGCCACGTGTGGCCCCACAACCGAAAAAAAAAAAAGAAAAGGAAATTAAAGGAAGAAACCAAGACATTCTGTGCCCCTGCGCTGCGTGTCCCCCCTCACGCTCTCTCCTTCCTTCCCAGCGACCTCTCCGACGCGATGGTCATCTTCCAGCTCTACGACATGACCCGGGTGCCCGTCAACTGGAGCCACGTCAACAAGCCTCCGTACCCTGCGCTCGGGGGGAACATGAAGAAGGTGAATGCAGAGGAGACCCCGGGAGCACAGGGGGCCTCGGTGGGGGGCACTTCCCAGGGTCGCCTCCCGACGGTTCCTGGCCAGCCAGGCTGGGGGTTTGATCCGGCTCCAAGGGTGTGGGATTAGGAAGGAGCTTTGCTGCCGGGGGTTGCCTGGGGCTCCCTGGTGGAGGCAGGGCTGCGGTCAGCTGCTTGGATAGCCCAGAGGGGTGCACCTGAGTGCCCTAACCACTGAACTACCTCTCAGTGCCTCAATTCATTCTGATCATTCTGATCTAAAACAGAGGGTTGGGACTTGGCGGTGTCAATCTGTCCCCACAGTTGGAAATGGGTTAAGCGTCACAATGGCCGTTTCGATAATGTGTTCCAGGAAAGAGTTGGGAAGATGCTCACAGTGTGATTTATGAGACTTTTTTTTTTTTTTTTTTTTTTTGCTTTTTGGGTCAGACCCGGCGATGCACAGGGGTTACTCCTGGCTCATATACCCAGGAATCACCCCTGGAGGTGCTCAGGGGACCATATGGGATGCTGGGAATCGAACCCGGGTTGGCCGCGTGCAAGGCAAATGCCCTACCGCTGTGCTATTACTCCAGCCCCGATTTGTGAGACCTTTCTGTTGTTGTTGCTGCTGCTGCTGTTTTTGGTCTTCAGCAGCCTGTAACGGCGTTCTATGAGCAGCATCATAAATGCATTTGGATTTCATAACCAGAAGAATTTGCCCAATCTTTACAGGCTATTTGTTAATACTTTTCAACAGGTATTTATTATCCTACTGCCTGTTTAGTGCAATTCACAGACGTTAAAAATAGTCCAGGCATGAAAGGACCCCCAGGAAGCCGTAAGGAAATGCAGGCGGCCCAGCTCCTGTGCTTAGCGCCACAATACAGCCCGGCCCACAGGGCGGGACGCTGGATTCCCGAGGAGAAACTCAGTCCTGGAGCTCCACGTGGGAGCTGGGCGCTGACTTAGACTTTGGGGGATGGTAGCATGGGCTCGGGGGGGGGGGGGGGACGGGAGGAGAGGCTGGAGGCTCCACCGGGGAGATGTGCTTGCCAAGCGCCAAGTGTGTGTCTGGGGGTTGCGCTGTGGTGGATGTTTCAGAGGAGATGGGAGAGAGCATGAAGGAGGAGAGCTCGGGCTGGAGCCAGATGCTGACGGCCCTTGACTGTCAGAGTAAAGAGACACAGGAGACCCCGAGACATCCTCCACAGGGCGGGGGCTTGATTGCCGTCGGTGGGTGACTGGCTGGTGAGATGTGCTGATCCCACATTCTCCTTCTTCCGCAGGGGATGGTGGGATCTTCCCCTTTCGTATCAGTTCTGTTGAATCTCTGTTTTTTTCTTTTTTTTGTTTTTTTTTTTTTTGTTTTTTTTTGGGGGGGTCACACCTGGCGATGCACAGGGGTTACTCCTGGCTCATGCACTCAGGAATTACTCCTGGCGGTGCTCGGGGGACCATATGGGATGCTGGGAATCGAACCTGGGCCGGCCGAGTGCAAGGCAAACGCCCTCCCCGCTGTGCTATCGCTCCAGCCCCTGAATCTCTGTTTTAATATTCCATCACTGTTTGGTTCGGTTTTCCTTTATCGTTTTTCTCCTCAAAATCATCAGCTTTGGGGGCTAGAGGGATACAATGAGGAGGGTTAGGCATTTGTCTTGTATGTGACTGACCTGGGTTTGATCCCTGGCATCTCCCATGGTCCCCCGAGCCTGCCAGCCCTGAGCACCTGTGTGTGACTGCCCCCCCAACCCGCACACACATACCAAAAATAATGATTTGTTTTCTGGAGCAAAAGTATGTAGAACTTGTGAACATTTTTTAAAAAATTTAACTGTATCTTTTGATTTTAAATGATGGAAGTATTTTAAGTTCAATATGAATTAATGGTGGGGGGTTGGAGAGGTAGGATAGGGTTAAGGTTCTTGCCTTGCGTGCGGACAACCCAGTTCAGTTCCTGGAACCACAGATGGTCCCCGGAGCACTGCCAGGATAGTTCCTGATAAAACAGCTAGAAATAGCCTAGGGAGCACTGCTGGCTGTCCCCAAACAACAAATCTCTCCCTCTCTCTCTCTCTTTTTTTTTTTTTTTTGCTTTTTGGGTCATTACTGGTGATGCTCAGGGATTACTCCTGGCTCTGCACTCAGGAATTACTCCTGGCAGTGGTTGGGGGACCCTATGGGATGCTGGGGATTAAACCCAGGTTGGCCGAGTGCAAGGCAAATGCCCTCCCCACTGTGCTATTGCTCCAGCCCCCATATATTTATACATATATAGATACACGCATATATAAATTAATGGACTGTGCCATGGGGCTAGCTCAAGGTCGAGAGCTGAGCGCATGCTTCGCCAGATTCCGTCCCTGGCACCTCCCCAAGAGTGATCCCCTGAGCACAGAGTAGAAGTAACCCATGGTCACTTGCAGGTATGGCCCATCCCACCCTCCTGGTATAGAGTATTAGATGTCTCACTGCCACAAATGCGGCCGCGGGCTCCAGGAATTCTAGAATATTAAATACAGTTATACAGCTGAGGTTAATTTAATTGTTTTCAACTGGATGGTGACTTTGGCATATCACTGTGTTGCTCTCTTCCAAGAGATTTCTTTGTGGTGGATGCCAGTGTTGTCCACAGCATTTGGTGTCCATGATGAGCCTTCTCTCTCCTCGGGGATGCATTCTGAGCGTGTGTGCTCTTTCAGCCCCTTGAGTCTGAGAATTTCCCAGACTCAGTTCTTCACCCCAGTACTGTTAACTTTCTGTTATTCCCAGCTCCTCCCATTTCCAGAATTTCATTTATTTGTTTTTTGGGCCACAGCTGGTGGTGCTCAGGGCTTGCTCCCGGCTCTGCACTCAGGGATCACTCCTGATAGGGTTTGGGGAACCACGTGGGGTGCCGAGCTTTTTCAGTCAGCCACAGACAGAGCAACTGTCCTACTTGCTGTGCTCTAACTCTGCCCCCAAATTCCAGAATTTTAAGTACAACTCTAGACAGGGCTCACCTCCAGGAAGCCAAATTCATATTCTTTCTCTAGGACTTCTCCAGCTCTTAGAGGCGTCAAATGTGCTATTACGTGTCGCCAGACAAGAGGACCTATCTTTGCCCTTCCCTTTGCTCTTTTATTGCTGGCTGTGTCACCCCAGGCCTCTACACTTAGACACCCCGAATTTCTTTCTTACCATCAATCCCCGCAGGACTTTTGGCCAAACTGTAAGACAGATAGAAAATGTAGCGATGTTTGCAATTTCTAAGAAAATCCTCCCATTGCAGTGCATGTGGGAAGCACCTGGCGTTTCTCTCTCCTGTGCACACTCGCTTCATCAGAGCTCCAGGCTCTCCCCATTGGTGGGGAATTGGCTCCATTGTTTCAATTCTGCATTCTTCTGTTAACATTGTTTCTTACAATATTATTCATACCACACCTGTAACATAATATCACTACTAGGAAAAAGAATTTGAGAATAGCAGGTTTCTGCATTTTAAAAGGGGGAGAATCTATAGGGGCTGGAGCAATAGTATAGCGGGCACGGTGCTTTCTGGCACAGGGCAGACCCAGGTTCTATTCCAGAACCCCACGTGGTCCCCCAGATCCAGCAAGAGTGATCCCTGAAAGCAGAAGCAGGAGGGAGCCCTGAGCACTGCCAGATAATGGCCTCAAAACGAAACAAAACCAAAAAATCAAGGGGAAAAAAGGAGTATCTGTCAATGATTTTCTTTAACCTAAAAGAGCCAGGCAAGTTTGAAGAATCTTTTTTGTCATTGTTATTTGACCAATGTTTGAGAATGCGGATTCTCTTTTTTTAAAGAATAATCTGAGTGCACAAATTTTGTTTCTGTGTGGTTTCTTTCTTACCTTTCTTGGAAGTAATTTCTTGTTCTTGGAGGGAAAGTGTATCTGTGCCCTTCGAGCTGATTTGTTGTGTATTAATGAGGTCTTAACTAAGCAGCGGGAGGGGCACAAGAGGGAAATTATCTTTTTTTTTTAATGAATGTTTATTCCCTAAGAACTTTTTCTTAACTATCCCCTAAAACATTTAGTAAGACTTTTTACTACAGATGATAGTATAAGATAATGAGAACTTCCATTTCATTGGAGTAAAAGGCCCAGTTGTCTAAGAATACATGTATACACCAATCTTTGATTAAAAAATATAAGGGCTGGAGAGATAATGTAGGATTCCGAACACCATGTAGGGTCCCCGGAGCCTCACCAGGAGTGATCCCTGAGTTAGTTTGAGCAGAAGTAAGCTCTGAGCACTGCCCACTGTGTCCCCAAAAAAACCCAAAAAGGCAGGGAGACAAGGAGGCAGGGAGGGAAGAAGGGAGGGAGGGAAGGAGGGAGGGAGGGATGGGAGAAAGGAAGGAAGGAAGGAAGGGAGGAAGGAAGGGAGGGAGGGAGGGAGGGAGGGAGGGAGGGAGGAAGGGAGGGAGGAAGGGAGGGAGGAAGGAAGGAAGGAAGGAAGGAAGGAAGGAAGGAAGGAAGGAAGGAAGGAAGGAAGGAAGGAAGGAAGGAAGGAGGGAGGAAGGGAGGGAGGGAGGAAGGAAGGAAGGAAGGAAGGAAGGAAGGAAGGAAGGAAGGAAGGAAGGAAGGAAGGAAGGAAGGAAGGAAGGAGGGAGAAGGAAGGAAGGAAGGAAGGAAGGAAGGAAGGAAGGAAGGAAGGAGGGAGGGAGGGAGGGAGGGAGGGAGGGAGGGAGGGGAGGGAGGGAGGGAGGGAGGGAGGGAGGGAGGGAGGGAGGGAGGAAGGAAGGGAGGAAGGGAGGGAGGGAGGAAGGAAGGGAGGGAGGGTGGAAGGAAGGAAGGAAGGAAGGAAGGGTGGAAGGAAGGAAGGAAGGAAGGAAGGAAGGAAGGAAGGAAGGAAGGAAGGAAGGAAGGAAGGAAGGAAGGAAGGAAGGAAGGAAGGAAGGAAGGAAGGAAGGAAATAGTACTGGGTGGTTGGAGATAATAAGTCTCTGCAGAGACCAGGACCGATATAAACTCTGACCAGAGAAAGAGCAGGAGGGACTGAGGTGGCTGGGAAGAAGGCATTCGTTAGCAGGCAAGCGATTTCCGTGGATTCTTATGAACACCAGGCACTTGGCTGAGGTGCGGGGGGGGGGGGTCTGAGAGGGGGAGTATGATATTGACTTGTTTATGTCATGGTTCAGCTTCTTCCAAAAGAGCTTATTCTATCATTGGCGAAATAAATAGACAGAATGCTAAGGACACAGTCCACAAGCGCTACCGAGCCAGGCCATGCGCATGGTCCAGAGTGAAGCCGCGTTAAAGGAAGGGGCTAAAAGTTCAATTTCAGGGGATGAGTAGGAGCTAGAGGGAAAAACTGGGACGGAAGTTAAATCCTTGGTGAGACAATTTCATAGCACCATTATCTCATGATGGGATGAAGGGAATAGGTTTTCCGTCACCAGTTTCCACTAGTCACATGGCACCTTGGACGGGCAGCAGGACTTTCCTAGTCAGAAGAGACCAGACACTGCCCAGCTGGGCGCTGCTGAGGGGACCTGTCTGCTCGGCCGTCTGCAGCTAGGACAACAGGCAGAGTCGTCCCCTTCATCTTCCTGGGGCCATGGGATGACCTGGAAATGGGGAGGGGTCATCGTCACCATTTTTCACTGTCACCATTCGGTCATTTTTCAGGTGACCGAATGAGATGCAGTCAAGAGACACTTCTTTTAAAAAATCTTTTTCGGGGCTGGAGTAATAGCACAGCGGGTAGGGCATTTGCCTTGCATGTGGCCGACCCGGGTTCGATTCCCAGCATCCCTTATGGTCCCTCGAGCACCACCAGGAATAATTCCTGAGTGCAGAGCCAGGGGTAACCCCTGAGCATCGCAAAAACAAAAACAAAACAAAAAAACCCACCTTTTTCTACCCAAACTCTGACTTTCTGTTTGTAGATTGAAAACTGCAACTATGCTGTGGAGCTCGGGAAGAACAAGGCCAAATTCTCGCTGGTCGGCATCGCGGGGCAGGACCTGAATGAAGGGAACGCGACCCTGACTCTGGCGCTGGTGTGGCAGCTGATGAGGAGGTGACCAGGGCTCGTGGGCTAGCACAGCACTGAGGTGCATCCCTAGGCGCTCGGAAGATTCTAGCAACTCTGAGAGGGTGGGACTTTGTCGCTTCCCGTGAGTCACGGGGAAGGAGCAGAAACATGCCAAGCAAAACTTGAACTTTTAGATACTCTGAATATCTATTTTGCATCCTGTGCTTTCTTGGACCAGTGGGCTGATTCGAGCAAGATGGTGACTGTCATTAATTCATGCCTTTGGAAGGCTGCTTTTGGAAGTTGTTTTAATTTTGAAAAATTTAATTTTTGAAAAACTACACAGCTGTTTTTGTTTCTGATTACTAAGCCTAATGACTTTGGAATGTAACCAGGTGTAAAGATCAGAGTGAAATTAGCAATATCGGAAGGAAATATTTCAGTATTTAATCTAAATACTTGATATAAATAATGGGAACGCAGACTTCCTCCACCCCTGCCTGCACCCCCCAGTCTCAAATATAATCTTTTCCATTACAGGTACACATTGAATGTGTTATCAGATCTTGGAGAAGGTGAAAAAGTAAATGATGAAATTATCATTAAATGGGTCAATCAGACTCTTAAAGATGCAAACAAAAAGTCTTTCATTACCAGCTTCAAGGTAATTAAATTATACTTAATCTATTTTTGGTAAAAAATAAAAAGAAGGAACTTGTACTGGGAAATAGCACAAGTGTTTAAAATGACAAGAGGTTCTATGTGAGAAATGTGACTTATGAGCTTAGGCATACTAATTATTTGGCATGTATAAACCAGAACACAATTGAGTTTGATTTGGTTACTTTCCATCGGTTGTGTTACTGAATATAAACACAGGTTTGGATGACCAGCCTTCAGTTACCGAAGCTTAAATGAAAAAATTAGATAGAGCCAAAAATTCCAATTGTCAAGTGAAAAAGACCAAAAGCTGTTGTTTTCTAGGACTATACTGTTTTGTGCCCCCAGCAGCAGTCTGAGCCTAGTGGCACCATTTCCAAGCCTAACAGAGGCAGCCAACCCAATTCGAGTCGGAATTGAGAAAACTGGTAGGAAAAAAAAAAAAAACACTTGTCATCTCTCTTCATCCTGGCACTAACACTCACTTCTCCGAGCATCGGTGGGTGGTCCATAGAGTTCTCAACCCATAATCCGCACACACATCCCCATTAATTGCCGTGCATCGCCAGCCATCGTGTGTCGTTTCTGCATGCAAGTTGATGGCAGCTCAGAGCATGTCTGTTTGTCCACATCCATCCGGTGAACTCTGTGCTCATGGCTTGCTGACATGTTTGAGATCCGCCCGGGCCTGTGTGTTGTAGGAAGGTAGAGGGCAGGCAAATGGCGGATGCCCGCCTTGCCCCGCCCTGAGCTTGCCGACCCATCTTCATTCTCTCGCCTTTGCTCTTTACATTTTACAGCATTGGAGAGCGGGGGTGGGTGGGGGGAAGGTTTTGTTTTTTTTAAAGGAAAAATGTGATCTCTTCGTCTTCACCAAAAAACAGGCCCCAAAGTAGTTTTCATAAGAAGGTGTTCATTCAGGTGTGTCTTCTCCTGTTTCATTTGGGGCAGGGGGAGGGGGACAATTGATGAGCCTGGGTTTTATTGTTGCTCATTTATTTAAAATAGAAGTGATTTCAGCCCGTGATTTGTGTATGTATTTTAGGCAGAAAACGTCACATAAGCATGGAAAACAGGAAAGGGGACACACAAAATGATTTGACAATGACTTTTAAAAAATGTTTGACAGAGGTGCTGGGGACATATTACGAGTGCTAGGTAGGGCACATGCAAGGCTGCTGAGGACCCCAGTCCCATCCCTGGCACCATGTGGTTCCCTGGGCAGTGCCAGAAATGCCACTGCTGGGGGTGATGGTCCCAAACCGAGACCTGGTTGACCAAGTATCACTTTGAGCAGCTCCTGGGACCCCCAGGTGCCACTTGAGGGGACCCCAAAAATGCCATATTGAGATTGTAGGCATATGTATGCTTCTTAATGCACAGCCACCAGCAAGTGTAGAGTCTAAATCAAATGGAATGACAGTATCCAGCGCCGGATGGGTATTTACTGAGTGAAGTCCTGGGTAAGATTCCTAGGGGTAGAAAGAACATAAGAAACTAGGCGGCCCTCAGAACACTCATCTTTTTATTTGAAAGACAAAATGTGTGTATAGCCGAGAAGGCGTCACTGCTACTCAAAAAAAAAAAAAAGATGATAAAATTCAAATGTATAATCACCTCGGCATATGAATGAGAAGGCTGAAGAAGGACTTCCACCCAAATAGTCAGTGAAGAGCAGACGGAGAGAGTGGGGCGCGTGGAGCTACACAGGAGGAAGAAAGCTTTGAGTTCTGAAGGACAAGACGGAGAGAACAAGGTAGAATCCAGGCCCCTCCGAGGGCTGGAGAGAGTTGGCTAGAGAGGTGGATGCCGAGAGCTGGTCAGCCCCAGGGGGACAGGGATGGAGTGAGGGTGCTGTGGAGGGTTGAGGAAAAAGGAAGAGGAAAAGAAGTGTGGGGTCAGGAGGCTGACAGCTGGGGGCTGACACAATAGTTCCACACGTGTAACATTTATTGCTTAGAACCAGCAGTCTCCAGAACACTCTCTGGCCACCTGACTGCCTCTCGCATCTCTCCGGCTAAGCTATCACGCGTGTGTCAGGATGAGGATCTTTACAACGAGCTTGTCCCAAGGGCTGGTTCCTCTGGGAAGAGGAGCTGGAGCCGTCACAGGGCACTGGGGTTCCTGTTCCCTGACATAGCGCCTTTCTGCTCATACTGTCCTAACCTGGTGCCCACGGCCTCAGAGACGCCACGGTCCAGGCCAGCTGCAGAGTTCGGGATGCAGGTGGCACAGGGACGCCAGTTAGACAAAGGCTTTGTTCGGACAAAGCTCTCGGAGCCTGATGAGGAAGAAGGATCATACAAGGCACAGTTTGGAGGCTGAGCCCGGGAGGGGACGGGCGCCCGTGGTGAAGCTCCTGCCTTGAGCGTGCCCAGCCCCGAGTGCCGCTACTGGCACTGAGCCCCCATGCCAGCACCACCACAACATGTGTCTCTGGAGTGCCACAGTGTGGCCCCCACGACAACTGGGACCAAACGGAGGATGTGAGGAAGACCTGTAGGGTTGGGATGTACTGGAGAGAGAGAGAAGAAGAGAGAGAGGGGAAGAGAGAGAAGAGAGAGAGAGGGAGGAGAGAGAGAACACACACACACACACACACACACACACACACACACACACACACACGGAGATGCGGTGAGAGTGTAGGATTGGCCCCGGGGGGGCGGGGCGGGGAAGTCCCAGAGAGGAGGGAAGGAGGCTGTGCTCCCAGGGGTCTGAGTCCGGCCTTTGGAAACCTGGAGCTGCGAAAGGGCTGCAGCCTCCGGGAAGCAGCGATGCGTTTCCTGCATCTGCGGTGACTCGGGCATCGAGGAGCTGGGTGGGAAGAGAGCGAAGATGAGTCCTGGGGACATCAGTGGAGGGTCGTGGGCACCAGTGAGGCAAAGGGTGTTGGAACAGTGGACGCCTCAAGCCCAATCATAAATATCTTTGTAACTCTGTACTTCATGGTGATTCAAAAAAAAAAAAAAAAGATTTCTAGAAACTTCGAGCCAGCTGGTCTGGAGCTTGGCTCGAGTTCTAAGAGGAAGCCTGGCCCCGTCTCTTCCTAAATTGATACGTATCACAGCTGGGATTGCACCGCAGCCCTTTATTCTCTTGGTCAATGCTTTAAAATAAAAGGAAGCGGTGCCGGGACTGCCAGAGCCCCCCACAGCCAACTGAACCTCGCCTCGGAGGTGCCCTTGAGCCCAGGGTTGGCACCGGAGCCGGGCAGACAGGGCCTCGCCGGTGCCAGGTGACACGTTTATCGATTCATTTTAGTTTGCCAGTAAACGCACTGGGCAGAAATGAATAGCCCCGTTTGAAGATGTAAAGCAGAGAAATGAATCACTCGCCCCTGGCCACGTGGATGCCAGAGGGGGAAGGCGAAGTCCCGCTTGATTCATCCAGAGACACCGCCCAGCTGTCCGCCTGGCCCTCCCTGGGTTCTAGACAACCTGGACCCTTCCGTGTCACCCAGACGTGATCCCCCTCCTGCGGGGGTCCTTCCACATAACCCCCCTTCCTCCCCACTGCTGAGGTCCAGCAGTGCTCACCCCCGGGCCACGACTCCTTCCTCCTCTCAGCTGAGCACTTTGCAGGGGCAGCTGTGGCTCTTTCTGGAATGAATGAGCAGCTGGTCACCGAGCTGCAGAGAAGCCAAAGGGCCGGGCCACTCCACCCCTGGGCTGTCACAGCACTTGGAGTCCTCTGGAAGGGGCCGCAGCTGCTCTGCCGAGCGGGGGCACGGCTCGGGCAAGCGCTTTCACTCCTCAGCCCTCACCGCTTTGTATGAAACGACTTGCCAAGTGCTTGGCGCGGCGCAAGGCAGGACTTGGGGGTGGGGGTGGGGAAGTGACTCGGGTTATTATTGGGTCTTTTGGATGATTTTTTCTCCTAACACTTTTGTTAACCTACATTTGGTTAATAGCAGTATCAGATGCTTTCGCTTCTTTTTCTCCTGAGCCCCGTGCAGGTCAGTGACCAGAAAGGGGAGCTGAGGCTTCCGTATCAGTTCAGCCTTGAACTGCAGGGAAAGGCACAGAACTAGGTCAGAAATGCAGAGTTCAGGGTTGGCAGCGCCCACAGTGGAGTTGGTCACAGCACAGGCTTTTGCCCGGCTCTGCTTTGTTACATCAGCTGCCACCTTCAGCCTTGAACTGGTTCTCATCATGGTGACAGGACCCCGGCGGGCTGGGACAGAGAATTTATCCCCTCCCTCACTCCCAGGAGGACAGAGCCCCCCATCCCCCATCTCTTCTGCCCTAGGAAGCACCCCACAGGCCCAGCACAGTAGCACGCACGGGGGGGTGGGGGGGAAGCACTTTCCTGGCCTGCTGCAGACCCGGGTTCAACCCGACCACTACATACGGTTCCTGGAGGGCCACCAGGAATGATCCCTGAGCACAGGGCTGGGAGTAGCCCCACCTAATCCCCATCCCCCCAAATGAAGGTATTTCTGGGACTATTCACTGAGTTTAGGCTACTATTTTCCAACGTCTTTTTCATTTTTGTTTCCTGAAGGAGTCTTTTTTTGACCTTGTCCCCCCAAAAAAACTCCTCCCTGGCATATCTTAGTGCCATCGCCAGTCTTGGGGGTCTGAGCCCCGCATCGGGATTATAAAAAAGACTGTGTTTATCGCCTCATGCCCGGGAAGAACCGATGGTGCTTTGGGATCACCCTTGGAGTTGAGAACAGTGTGCGCTCCTTAAAGATGTGTGCAGGCGAAGGAGGTGGAGAGATGGAGCGAGAACGTGGGTTCTGCTCGGCCGAGGGAAGCAGTAAAGAATGAATTCTTGTCAGCGAGCAAGCACTAGTGACCAGTGCTCATGCTGAGAGACAGAATAATTTGTCCATGGCCTTGGAAATGGACAAGCATTAGGTCAGGATTCCTGACTTCAACCGCAGTGCTGTCGACTCAAATGTAGTTGTTTGTTTTTAGTTTGCTTTGTAGGTAGTTTGGAAGATGGTGATAGTCTGGGGAATTGGCGTCAGTTGTGGGCTCAGATACCCATTCTGTACTTACTGGGCACGCGAACGAGTCATTTGAGCTCTAGGAACTGCATGTGTTTCATCTTTAAGAGAAAGGTTTATATATATATATGTGTGTGTGTGTGTGTGTGTGTGTATGTTTTATACACACACACACACACACACACACACACACACATATATATATATCAGGTTGTTAATAGGGTTTTAAACAACTAAGGTATGTAAGACAAGAATGTTTTGGAGGGGCTGGAGCAATAGCACAGTGGGTAGGGCGTTTGCCTTGCATGCAGCCGACCTGGGTTCGATTCCCAGCATCCCATATGGTCCCCTGAGCACCGCCAGGGGTAATTCCTGAGTGCAGAGCCAGGAGTAACCCCTGTGCATCGCCGGGTGTGATCAAAAAAGCAAAAAAAAAAAAAGAATGTTTTGGAAATGTTAGTTCCTTCCCACTATTATTTTAATTTTCCTTTCAAGAATTCTTGAGGGCTAGAGGGAGAACCAGTGGCTGAGCACAGGGCCCTACACTAAGGGCTGGCTCAGTTCTCAGGCCAGGCCAGCCCCTCAGCATGCCAGCTATGGCCCCCAAATCAAAAATAGGACTAAGTGAAGGCATAGGTCTAAGAAATAGTCATATTATAATTTTTTAATTATTTGTCTAAAATTTATCTCCTATTCCCTTTCAAAAAGTGTTTACTTTTTTCCAGCCTGTCTATTCTTACATACTTTAGGGATTGTCACATCTACACACCTTATTCAGATACGATGACAGCTCCGCACTGCGGTCTCTCGACTAAAGGAAAGGTGTATTTTCAGCGGTTTATGATGTGTACTCATTGCAGATGAAAGAGACGAAAGAAAACATTTTCGTTTTATGGTTATGCTCAGGAGAGTCTGACACTTACAAAAAACTAAAACATGCTCAAGGATGCTCATTATTCTTTATTCTCTAGGACAAATCTATTAGCACGAGTTTACCCGTCCTGGATTTAATAGATGCCATTGCACCAAATGCGATTCGTCCAGAGATGGTCACACGAGAAAACTTTTCCGACAAGGACAAACTGAACAATGCTAAGTAAGCCTCTACAGGAGAGCACAGTGTCTCACTCATTCTTTTAAATTCTCACAAGATTATTGTGTCCTTAAGGGTCATCATTTAAAGATCAACTTATACGGAGAATATGATTTAAAGACTCTGAAATTTAACCTTGTAAAGTTAACCTATCAAAGTACTTTATCCTTCTGCTAAAATATAAGAAGTGAAGACTCAGTAAGTATCAAACCACCAAGATGTTTTTCTTCTCTTTTCAAGGTATGCCATTTCAGTTGCTCGAAAGATCGGTGCCCGGATTTATGCTTTACCTGATGACCTTGTGGAAGTGAATCCAAAGATGGTTATGACGGTGTTTGCGTGCTTGATGGGAAAAGGACTGAACAGACTAAAATAAGGAAACAGTGAACATGATTTTTCTGCCACATTAAACACACTGAATGCCTCAGTTTACAAAAATTCTGAAATGTAGTCAGTGTAAAAACCAGAGATGATTTGTATGCCTAAAATCGTCTCATAATTGATGAATGAATTCAACATCCTGTTCATATTAGTTAGGATTTCTCAACCCTGCTGGATATTACGATTCGATCCTGGTACAATCAACTACATTAGAATTTCTTCACTGTCAAACTGATATTTCATCATTAAATTATTTTCATTTTCTTATCTTCAGTAGGACAAGATCATTCCTTTTTTCATCATTCAAAAAAATCAATACAAGATTTTTTTTCACTTCCTGCTGTGAAATGTGTTTTGATTTTGTGTGTCTGTTAATTTCAGCCACAGTCATCATCAATTCATAATTCAGGTTTATCCTTTTATTCCTCCGATGATGTGAAGTGTTCTAAAGCTTTAACTTTTCTGTAAATTTCTATATTGTCTATGCTTTGTAAGTGACAAATATTGTTCATTAAGATGAAACTTTTTACATGAAGACTAACTTTTAAATAAACCCCAAACTTATTCTCTTATATAAGTTGCAGTTCTTTCACTTAACACTGACCATTTAATAATGCTCTTTTACATATATGCTAGTTTGGTAACACCTCTTTAACTATGCAACATATATATGTATGTATATGTTGGTAGGATAATATCAGAAAAATGTGTGTGTATTTTTGCACCTGGTTTACTCAAGTTTTCTTAAATGGTACATATAACAGGCAGACATCCATTAAGTATTTGTTGTAATTTATTGTATCCCAGTATGCTGTAACATTTTTCAGTTTGTAGATATCTCGCACATCAAGATTTTGTTTTTGTTTTTCAGAAAAAATCATTTTGAGGGTAGAGAGATAGTACAGCTACGAGGTGCTTGACTTGCACATGACCACACTGGGTTTGATGCCTGGAATCCCATGTGGTCCCCCTTGCCCACCAGGAGTAATCCCTAAACACAGAACTAGCAGTAAACCCTGAGCACAGCTGGGTGTGACCCAGAAAAACATCAACATTCATTTTGGATATCATTTAGATACTATCCACCAGCCTTTCCAGGTACTCCTAGTCACACGTCAGCTGCAGCCTTGGAGGGCCGGCTGGTACAACGCTATTGACTTTCTGTCACACACGGGCATTTTGATCTGTACTGAAGCTTTAAAGAATTTAAACTAGGCCCACTAAATATCTTTAGCAGCAAGCTGCACGAAGCTACTGTTCAACAGAAACTGTTTTCACGTGTCACTTTCCACGGCAGCCTACAAATGAGTAATGTTTGGTTAATGCTTATGTTACTTGGTAATAGCAAAAGCTTCAGACCTATTTTTGTCTGCACATTTAGCCACAGACCAATTCTGCTGCAAACACTTGGATTCAGAAATGTTTCCTGTCTCCCACTGTAAATGCCGCTACTCTGCAACAAAAATACTTGTCACCTCAACTCAGTGTGAGTAAGTGGCCTAAAAGCCCTTCCTACCACTTATGACACATATGTGTTGGCAGGAGTGAGACTGCCCATGTGTTTATCAAGAGCCCTGGGTCCTTCCCAGCAGTTCTCAGACGCCATGCCAGGGGTCACCTGGGTCACCACCACCATTCCTCTGGGGCCTCCAGAGCTGCGGTGGCAAAGCTGAGGGGATCCCCTGGTACCGGGTTGAATGGGGGTCGGCTGCACACACAGCGCACACCTTAGCCCCCCTCTCCCCCCGCCCCCCCCCCCGTTGTCTCTCCAGTTCCTGTGTTTAAGTTTTTGAAATGAAATCAGCAAGTGAACTTTGTTGATTCATTTAAGCCAAGTTCACTTTGGTTTGAAAGTGAGCTTTGTTGAGATGCTGGATTCCCTTTCCTCTCCTATCTTGCCAGCAGGTTTCTTTTCCCTTTGGAGGAGGGCCCTCCCCAGCGGTGTACAGAGACTAGGGGCCCCTCCTGGCAACGTCAACCAGTGGTGCCGGTGGGTTACCCAGGCCGGCCCACAGCAAGGTGCCCAGGGGCTCTGCAGAGCCACACCTGACAGTGCTCTCGAGCCCATGTGATGCCAGGGATGGCCCTGAAGTCAGCCGCAGGCACAGCATGTGCCTTGGCCCCACACTATTTTAGGCACCACGCCCACATATTATTTTTACTTTATTCAAACACCCTGGTTCACCACGTTGCCCATAATCCACTTGCTATGGGCTTTCCATGTTCCAACATCACCTTCCAGATCTTCCCACCACCACTGTCCCCTCTTTCCTAACCACCCAGGCCTGCTCCCTGAGCAGACACACAATAATTTGTTTTTATATTGCTTGTTACAACTAAATGGCGAAAGGAATTATCACAAATATTTTAGTGAAAGAAAATCTGTAAAAGTGATTGTGTCTCACCATGGGGTCACCAAGTCTTTGAGGATTTATGCCACTGCTCCTTGCCAATCGAGTCTCTGGGTTATTGTTTTGTTTTTTGAGTTTAGTTGGCTGTGATGTTACCTTCTCATCTGTTTTGGTTGACTTCTACTGGAGTATCAGTACTGTAGAATTCAGAGGTGTAGTGCAGCTACATATGTGGCTATGTGACCCAGGACCTTTTTTTTTTTTTATGTCAGAATCAAGACAGTCCCTCTTCTTGGGGAGATTATTTAAATCATTTTCCTCCCTTTCTTTTCTCCATTTTATTGACTCAGTTATCTGTTATATATGAAATTTGATATATATGAGATTTAGGACCTTAGAGTGTTTCTTTTTCTCACAGAGTATAATTTAAAAATCTGTAAGTGCAAATGTGCCATTATTTATTTCATTTAAAAATAGACATCCTGGTACACATCTTTATTATTCTTGGGTGTAAATCTCGCATTCTGTTACTTTATATTCCACAGATGAGTGCAGTATTTCTATGTCCGTCCCTCTCTTTCTTTTTTTTTAAATAATTTTATTTTATTGAATCACCCTGTGGAAAATTACAATGCTTTCAGGCTTAAGTCTCAGTTATACAATGCTGAAACAACCATCCCTTCACCAGTGCCCATATCCCCACAAAAAAAAAAAAACCAAAACACAGTACACCTCCCATCCCGGCCCCCCCCGCACCCCCCCCACCTTGTAACTGATAAATTTCACTTTACTTTTTATTTACTTTGGTTACATTCAGTATTTCAACACAAACCTCACTATTATTGTTAGGAGTTCCCCACTAGAGTCAGACCTGTTGTGAAGAGATATGAGGTCTCTCTAACGCGGCCACGCGGTTTGGATTTCTGTACTTTAGCAACTAAGTCCAGGGAGATTTCTTCCAGATATTGGATCATTGTAAGCGTGTGAACCCCATCTGTGGTCATAATATGGCGGTCACCACGCCCTTCACCCCCGACAAGGAAGAGGCGAGAGAGAGAAATACCTTTCCTCTCCTAGGCGGGCATGGGGCCGAGGCTTAGTTCTCAGTCTGGAGACATTCTGCGAGGAGCTGCCCATGCCAAAAAAATTTAGCTGGTGTCTGGAGTCACGCTTGTGCAGCTGCAGAGAGGCTGCACACACGTGCGGCCCCCAGGATCACATCTTGGCGGCCCGTCCCTCTCTTTCTGACTCATTTCACTTGACATGATACTCAGCATATAAGTTGATCCACTTATATGTGGGGGGGAAAAGGCAGCTCAGATAGAGAAGAGACCACCAAGTAAAGGGTGCTTGGAGCGCCCACTCGGGATGGGAGATGCAAGCTAAAAGTAGACTATAGACCGAACATGATGGCCACTCAATACCTATATTGCAAGCCACAACACCCAAAAGGAGAGAGAGAGCAAAAGAGAATGCGCTGCCACAGAGGCAGGGTAGGGTTGAGGAAGGGGTGGGGGTGGTGGGAGGGATACTGGGATCATTGGTGGTGGAGAGTGGGCACTGGTGGAGGGATGGGTACTCGATCATTGTATGACTGAAATGTAAGCATGAAAGTTTCTAAGTCTGTAACTATCTCATGGTGATTCATGTAAAAATTTTTAAAAAATTGAAAAGGAATGACAAAAAAAAAATATATATATATACATCATTGAAAGTTAATCTACTGTAAACTTATTTTCCAGAAAAGGGTATACTGTTTACGTATTTATTTGTATGGTGCTAGGGTATGGACAAGAGAATAATTCTTTTAAAACAATTTTTAGACTAATCTGGGGAATGAAGGTGGCTCTTTCATTCTTTCATAGAAAGAATTTTAATAAGAACCAACCACTTGGTTACTACATATTTAGTACTAAATTGATTCAAGTGAATCAATTGATTCACTTGAATCAATCACTTCATAAATTTGTCTATCAGTTATGATGTTAAATACTGAGAATTCCACTGGGAAATATACAGACAAACTTTCCTGGCCTCATGAACTTCATATCCTCATAGATAGAGGCTATAAATCAATAGGAACTTGAAATAGTGATCAATGCAGCAGAGGAAATCAGAAGGGTAAAGTGAGAGAGATGGAGTGTTTGGTCAGGGATGCTTTAAGATGTGATATTTGCACTGAGGATGAATGACGAGAAGCTGGGTGATAAGTGTACACAGAGGGGACAGGTGGAAAGACTAAGGCATGAAGCATTTTCTAAGCATCTCAGAAGGGGAGAAAGGCAAAGGTCGAGCGATGCTGAGTTTGGGGATGTTGGTAGGATCTAGTCTGCTCCAGGAGTTCAATCTGCGTTTATCTTCTCCAACCTGCGCTGTGACGTTGTGATCGCTCTTCTCGTGTCTGAGAGCTGCTTTGAGTCACACGCTGCTTCCGAATCTTGCTTGCCAGCATTCATCATTATCTTACCCTGCGCCTCCTTTCACGGCTGCAAAAGAAACAGACACATCCCAAATGTATGTGGGATTGAGAATGCGCCATAGGGGAAAGAGACGGCTCTGCAGCTGAGGTGAGTGGAAATGCCTTCTGAAGAGAGGAGGAGACAGCTGTGCATGGCCTTCCTCAGAAGGAGGGGAAGGAAAATTCCTCTAATACTTCCAGGTACCTCCTCGGGCAAATGTCAGCTGGAATTCTTGTGAATGGAAGCAGTTAACTGAGATCCTGCGAAAGTTTTGTGGGTGAGTAAATACCCAGACCCAGAAGGTCTATGGATTAATGTGGCTGTGGGCTTTCCCGCCCATCTGAGAGTCCATGCCCTCAAACAGGAGGATTTGTGGATTGGTCAAGGGTCAGATTCATTCTGCTATTAGCACCATTCATTCTGCTGGAGCACAAAGAATAAGCATGTAGAAAAGCACCCCACAAATATCTTTCCCGCAGCTGCTGCCATGTAGACTCACCCACCTGCTCTACCGATTCCCGACTAAATCTCCCAGGAGATGCACACCAAGCAGCTCAAATTTATGGAAATATCTGTCCCCACGGCTGAAAACTCCAGGCTTCCCTAGGAGGCTGGCAGACTGAATACCCCCCAACTGAAGCCCAAGGAGCCACAACCCACACCCTACTACTGCAGCCACACCAAAACACTCGATTCCACCGCTTCACGGACATTCTCTGCAGAGATGCCAAACTGCGGATGACTTCAGGTACCCCGATGCCCAGGCTGAGAACTCTAGTGTCTTCTTGGAGTTGGGGTGGGCAGGTTCCCCCCACCCCCATATTTCCTCAAACCCTGGCAGCCACGCCCACCTCCCCTAGCCATGGCATCTCAGTGGCCCAGACCATAGATCCTGAAGTCTCTGGACAGCTCCTGATTCCTCAATACTGAAATTCCAGTAGGAGCACAGCAAACTAGATGGGAAAGTTATGTAGAAGCCAACTAAACTCAACAAGAACAATAACAGATGACTCAACTAGCAACAAACAACTTAGTAAATTCTTAGACAAGGATTTAACCCCATGATCAGACATAACAACTTTCATATAAAATTGACTTTTTAATTCTTATTGTTTTAATATTGGAGCTTTGTTATCTAATCATTTTTCCACTCTAGAACTGTATCAATATTTGTGGCTTTTGTCTACGTTGAAGCAAACTTTTTAAAAACGCACAAATATGGGTCATTGTGTCCGATGGCCACAGATGCACAATTGTCCTGAAGTCACAAACTTAGAATTATATCAAACTTTATAAAATGCAGGTGATGTTGGATCTGCTACAGAGAAGAACTAAAATGTTTTAGAAATATATGAAAATGTTCTGAAAGCTCTATTAGAGAACTAAAAAGGACTCGTATGAGAAAAGACAGATTTAGAAAACGTGGGAATCTAAAGGCAAGGATTGGAGCGCCAGAGTAGGAAGCAACAGATACTACAGGAGGTATCAGTGTATCACTGTCATCCCCTTGATCATCAATTTACTCAAACGGGTGCCAGTAACGTCTCCATTCATCCCAGCCCTGAGATTTTAGCAACTTCTCTTTGCTCATCCTTCCCAACAATTGGAGGCTTCTTTCAGGGTCAGGGGAAGGAGACCTGCTATTGTTACTGCACTTGGCATATCAAATACGCCACAGGGAGCTTGCCAGGCTCTTCCGTGATGTAGATCTTTAATGGGAACATATGTCTGGATGTACAAACACACACTGGAACCCTGTCTCCTATGACTTTAATAAGATGAAAGTTAGGGCCAGGGAGCTAAGTTGCTTAATTTGGAGGTACCATTCCTAATTTCTGTCACCTCGCTTTCAGAAGTATGGGAATTTCTATTTAAATTAAACTTTGATTGAACAACGACAGAAAGGATCCAAGGAAGAGTGCAGTGAATTTCTGCAGAATAAATGCCCCAAATTGGGTCGTGACAGATTTACATCACAAACGGGCTGCAAGTAGTCCAGGCTTTGGAATGGAGGATATGGGCATCTGGGGGTGCTGCAAGGTCCCCTTTGGCCAGTTGCATGGGAAAATAGACAATTCCACGGGCGGGGCGGGGCGGGGGGAGGAAATTAGACAATTCCCCCGCTGAGGCAGGGGGCGGGGATGTTCGAGTAGATGCTAAGGTTCCGATGTTCATTTGCCACCCTGCTCTTTACACATTTCAGGAGGGGCCAGAGCAATAGTCCAGCGGGGAGGTTGCTTGCTAGGCACAGGTCAGACCGGGTTCCATCTCGAGCACCCCATACTCTGAGCCTGGGCAGAAGAATCCCTGAGCCCCGCCAGCTGTGTTCCCCCAAACAGTAACAGAATGAAGTGCTACGGGAGGCTATGAGGATAACGCGCGCCCGCCAGCATCTGGGAGCAGAGAAGGCCAGATTGGGACATCAGCCTCCTGTGCACAGCGAGGACCAGGAGGCGGGGCCCCTACAGACCCCGCCCTACAGCGGCAGGCCCCGCCCCGCCTGCGGCAGACCCTGCCCCACCCACGTCAGGCTCCGCCCTTTCTCCGCCCCGCCAGCGGCCGACCCCCGTCCTGCCCGTCACAGGCCCCGCCCTTTCCCCCGCCCCTCCCACTGCAGGCCCCGCCTAGACGCAGGCCCCACCCTGAATACCACAGGCCCCGCCCCTGCCCGCCCCGGTTGCAGTAGACTTCGCTCTTCTGGCCACAGGCTCCACCCCCGCCCCGCCCCACACGCCGCAGGCCCCGCCCCGCCGCAGGCCCCGCCCCGCCGCAGGCCCCGCCCCGCCGCAGGCCCCGCCCCGGCGGCGTCGCGCCCGCCGAGCGGAAGATGACGTGAGGGGACTCGGGCGCTTTCGGGGAGCCGCGCCGCCAGCGGGTCCCGCAGCCGCCCCGAGCCCGACGTGCGCGCCGCGTCCCCCGGGGCCCGCCGCCCGCCGGCCGCGCTCCCTCCCGGCCGGGCCGCCCCCCGCGCGGCCCCCGCGGCTCCCTGGCACGGCCCCGCGCTCGGCCGCCGCCCTGGCGCGCTCCAGCCTGGCGTCCCCGGACGGCCGCGGCCCGGGCCGGCCCGGGCGCCGGCGGCTGGGCAGGGGGCGCTGGCCGCGGGGCCGCGCCTGCAGCGCCGCCCCCCGCGCGCCGGCCGCCGAGGGCGAGTGCTGGCTGCGCCCCGGCGCCAACGGGCCGCGCGCCGACGCGGCCGGGCCCACCACGCACCCCTTCGCCGGGCCCGCGGCCGCCGCGCCGCCCCCGTCCCCCGGCCTGCCCCCCGCCTGGGCCGCGATGATGGCCGCGCTGTACCCCAGCACCGACCTCTCGGGCGCCTCCTCCTCCTCCCCGCCGTCCTCGCCCTGCTCCTCGCCGTCGCCCCACGAGGTGATGGCGCTCAAGGATGTGCGGGAGGTGAAGGAGGAGAACAGCCTCAATGAGAAGCTTTTCTTGCTGGCGTGCGACAAGGGTGAGAGCGACGCCCCTGCCCCGGCACCCCGCGTGTCCACTCCTACACCCCGGCACCCCGCGTGCCCACCCTTGCGCCCTGGCATCCCGCGTGTCCACCTCTACACCCCGGCACCCCGCGTGCCCACCCCTGCGCCCCGGCACCCCGCGTGTCCACTCCTGCACCCCGCGTGCCCACCCCTGCGCCCCGGCACCCCGCGTGCCCACCTCTACACCCCGGCACCCCGCGTGCCCACCCTTGCGCCCTGGCACCCCGCGTGTCCACCTCTGCACCCCGGCATCCTGCGTGTCCACCCCCCCATCCCTCGGCATCCCGCGTGTCCACTCCTACAGCCCCCCGCATCTGTGTGTCCACTCCTACACCCCAGCATTCCGCGTGTCCGCCCCCCAGATCCCCTGGCATCCCGCGTGTCCACTCCTACAGCCCCCGGCATCCCGTGTGTCCACTCCTACAGCCCCCCGCATCCTGCGTGTCCACCCCTACACCCTGGCATCCCGCGTGCCCACCCCTACACCCCGGCATCCCGCGTGTCCACCTCCACACACTCCCCGGCATCCCGCGTGTCCACCCACACCCCACTCGGGGGTCCAGCGCGCTCCGCCCCGCCGGCGGCTCCGGTCGCGGGGGTCGGGGGTGGGTCCGGTGCTGGGAGCAGCGGGGACCCTGCGCGCTGGAATTCTGCTTCCCGGCCACGTGGATGGCCTGTCCCCAGCGCTGGGGCAACCCGGCGGGGCTTTGCACCCCCGAAGACTGCACGACCCGCGTCCTTTCCTGCGCCCTCGAAAGCCGGGCAGGTGGTCAGCAGGGCTCGAGCGCCGCTGCTGGGGTGAGGGGCCGCCGGCTGGCCCGCTCCCGGGTGGACAGGCGGCGGCACTTGCCCCGGGCGTGCGGCGTGACTTGGGGCCTGGGGGCTTCGGGTCCGCCCAGAGGCCTGATGCTCCGAGCGCGCGGGGCGCGGAGGGGAGGGCGCAGGTGCGCGCCCTGCGGCCCCCGGAGAATCCCGCGGGGGCCTAGGTCCGGGCTCGGCGTCAGCGCGGTGTTTCCCTGGGACGGTTTTCCCCCACGTTACAAAGAACGTGCTGCGGAACCTACCCCGCGCGCGCACGCCGCGGACTGGCCAGAGGATGCCCGTTTGTTGGTGTGCATCTTTAATTAAGGGGGGGCCGCCTCTTATCTCTGCCTGGAAGCCGCTTTTCTTTGCCCCGACTCGCACCAGGGGAAATAAGTTAGACTTTTTCTTTTTTCTTTTCTTTTTTTTTTTTTTTGCCTTTGATGCCTGCAGGCCAAATGCCCTAGGGCTGAGCTCATTTAGGACCCCCTACAAACTTTCTGTAAACACATTAACTTAGAGACAAAGACCCACGCCCTACCTTCCTGGCCCTACCTTCCTGCTCTCCTGTACCGTTACTTTCTGGTGTAATTGCATTTTAAGTCCACCTTGGACAGACCTTTGACTAAAAATTGTAGAGAAACCCTGGGGCGATTATGTAACCTCACAAAAATCAGCCGCGGATTATGCAAAAGTGTGAGTGTGACTGCTGTGGGTTGTTTGATTTCTTTCTTAAAAAAGTTTCCGATGGAAAGGAATTTGTGTTCTACCAGAGTAAGAGTCTCCTTCGCCCCACCTCCCTAAGCGCTGCTTATTTTAAAACCAAGTTTGTCAAGAAAGGATACTCGGTACTGTCAGACTGAGAGCAGAGGAATGCCAGGATGAAATATAGCTAGTGAGCTTCTGTGTGGCTGTGTATTTTAGGTTTATTGCAGGAGACATAATCAAAAGAGAGTTCGAATATAGGACAGTTCCATTCAGTAGTATCCGTTGAATTAGTTTAAGATTTTCTGCCATTTCCCATTAAGATTCTTGGAGAGATTTGGTTTATAAGGATGGAATGTTTATACCTCCCCTCAAAGCTTGGATATGAGTGACATTAATAGGTATTTCAGGTTTTAGGGATGTTGAGTTCTTGGGCTACATTAGGAAAAGCGAATAGGAGTTTTGCTGCTACCGGTTCTCCACCTAAAAATAGAAAGCTCTTTTTGGTATGATCTGATAAGTTACTCTCTGGGTCTGAGAATCTATTACCATTAATTCACAAGGATTTTTTTTTCTTAAGTGTTTCTAGGCCTCAAAATAACCTACCAAATTATACCAAACAGGGAAGTCTATTTTTGGATAATAGTGGAAACTTGTATTCCACTGGAACTTTATCAAGCTAAAGGGCAGCCCTTGACGAAAACAGTTACTAGGAAGGGCACATACTTTTCATCCTAATAACCCAGTAAGCCACATTTGTTCCCATTTTACAAACAAGGGAACTGAGGGTATTTTAAAAGGGGGAGGAAGACCAACCAGACTAGAGAAAAAAACTTTGCCCCGGCACTGAGCCTGCTCTTAACCACTATTGTATCCATCTCGCTGTAGATGAATGGGTAAACGTTATTTGTGTTAATAAAGACATTCACTTGTGGGCTTTTTGAGGATTGAACTTGCTCTCTATGAAGATTCAATAAACCCCGATTTCTGTGAGTTTTATCTACTTAATAAAAGCAAACAGCAAGTATGATATTTTAATGTCACCAAGTCATACCTACTCTAGAACTTCTGTGTATCTCGTGCTGATTTTCATTTATTTTGCCCTACATGGCCAAGATGTTCATAATCCATGCACCTAGCAGGAACTCCTGAAGGACAGTCGGGGGTGGGCAGATGATAGTGCAGGTGAAGGCTCTGTTCTTGCTCTCCACTTGTCCGTCCCCTGGACCCTCGGCACTGCATATGGTTTAGCGCTGAGGGCATGGCCCAGCTGCCCACCCCGTGAAAAAGCTTTGATAGTCTGTAAAGAACTGAGTTTTGTCTTTTTGTTTATTTTTGTAAATGAGTTCTATACCTCCTGGCAAGTGCTGATTTAGAAAATGGGCACTAAATAATAGTCATTACTAATCTTGAAAGTGGGTCAGAAGCATCCCAGAGGAACACTCTTCTTTGTATAAAATGTAGAAGAAAAAGTGAATGGGCTGGAGCAATAGCACAGCGGGGAGGGTGTTTGCCTTGTACGCGGCTGACCCGGGTTCGATTCCCAGCATCCCATATGGTCCCCTGAGCACCACCAGGAGTAATTCCTGAATGTACAGCCAGGAGTAACTCTGTGCATCGCCGAGTGTGACCCAAAAAGCAAAAAAAAGAAGAAAAAAGTGAATTGTTCCTATGCCAGTATAGAAAGTTAAGTGTGAGAGCCTCTTGTAAAATCTTCAGCAAGTTTACTTAAAAGAGGCAACAAAGTGATCCAGAATGAAAGCTGGCCATGACATGTTGAACAGTAATTCTTGCCACCTGTGTCTTTTTCCTCATTGTGAGTTATGGTGGAAATAACCCACTTTCATCTGTGGGATCCTGTGGTTTGCCTAATGCTTGCTGGCTGGTGAAAGGTGAAATAAGCTAAATATACTTCTTGTAAATATATTTTATTACCAATATCATAGACTGATTAGTTGGCAAATTAGCACAGACACTTTAATTTGCTGATGATCCGAATTATTTCTTGTGCAGAAGGAAATATTATAAGAATTATGTCAAAATCGCCCTTGCCAGCTTTACTGAGAGCGTTTTCAGGATATTCCGTTTGCAACTAAGGCCTTAGAAAGTCCTTAAAGCTTCAGCATGGGGTGGGGTGGGGTAGGGTGGGAGAAAGTGATATTACACCCTTATCCGGTGCTCAGTCTCCATTTACAGGCTTGTGTTACTTTTATTGTAACATCAGCTACATTGTATGACTGGATGCTTTGCTGCTGGCATTGCTACATAAAGCAGGAGCAGTGGACTAAGATGCTTTCAAAATAGGCAACATTCCTGGGAGAAGTAACATTTAGTTGCTACTCTTTTTCCGGTTCCCTTTTAGGGGAGAAGATGGTCAGGGATGAACAGGTGGTGCTCAGGGCTTCCCCTGGGCTCCCAACCATTGTGTGTGGATTCCGCCCAGGTCGGCCCTACTGTCTCTCCAGCTCTTAAATTGCTATTTTTAGCAGCGCCATAACATTTTTCAGTAGCACTTCTTAAAAACCAAAACCAAACCCTATTTGAGAACAGGTTGTAAATGTGTGGCTGTGAGAATGGCGGCGGGGAGAAAAGCACAGGGAACGTTGCTGAACGTTTGTTGACAAGGGGCGGCTAATGTCACAGGATGTGAGGGAAAACTTGCAGAAAGGAGATGAGGCACTAAAGACGGTGTCAAGGGGCATCGCAGTGTCCCTGGGCATAGTGTTTTTAGCGTTTGGGTGGACACTGATTTGGACCACACCTCCCAGTGCTCACGGGCTCCTCTGGGCTCTGTGGCCAAAAGTAACCCCGTAGTGGTGCTCAGGGACCACATTGGCACTGGGCAGGGAGCAGCAGCCTGGGCGGGCAGGTGCCTTCTTACCCCCCTTCATGTCTGCCGGCCCCTCCCCACCTGGGAGCATTTTCCAGCCAGCAGTGCTGCTGTGCGTTATGCGGCCTCCCTGTGGGTTTGATCTCGTGTGCTAGGGTCTACCCCTAAACAGACATGGCTCCCTCTTGCCCTAAGATCAGGAACCTGCCGCTTAGAATTGTGCCCAGAATTGTGCCCGTAGTATCTTCTCGTTTAGGTAAAAGAGCCGGCTTGACCTTGCTGGTCTTTTCTTGATCCCCTGGCTGAGGAGGCACGTGATTCCCTCCAGTTGGCCCTGAGGGCCAGGTACCGCCTGGGCTGGCCAGGTGGTCCTACCACTGTTGGACCCGCTCACCTGGTTGGCTGAGAATTGCTGGTCCACGAACCTCCTGAGCACTGCTTTGGAGTCCCGTATCCCATCCTGCCCCCTGCAGAGAAATAGAGTGGCATGGATGGTTCTGTCTAGCCTGTTTCTGAGCATTTCATTCACAGCAATAGACAAGTAGACAGCTCTGCGGGCCAGGGCTGCGGCAGTCTTGCCCTTGGGAACTTGCCTTTGAAGCCACCTTCCCTGCCCACACCCTGCATGTGCTCATTCATTGTCTTTACACCTTCCTGCACACCAGTGGGAAGTGCCCTGGAGACTTAACGGCCTGTTTATGGGCCAGATTTATATGTTCAAGGGCAATTGAATTTGATCATGATTTTGGGTTTTTTTTGACTTATTCTCTTTAAATAATAAAGATTGTTTTAAGTGTCTTTGGCAATCAGAATATTGCAATTGCCACCCTCAAAAGTCTACTGTCGAAACTATGATGTGAAAAGTCTCAGGTTTCCCCCCCACCCCCTACCCTCAGACTTCAGAACTCACTGAAAATTTGTTAGTTTGAAAGATGGAATCAGATATCAGACGTTCTTATTCTTATTTTTCTCCAAACTCTCATGGGCAGAGCACCACGACCCAGAGAGAATTTGATGCCAAGGACCCACGCTTTTTAAAAACTGTTAGTTAGGACATACTATTTTGTGGGTCTTTTTCTTTGCAGTGGAGGGGGTGTGTGTTTTGGTTTAGCTTTGGGGCCACAACAACAGTGCTCGGGGCTTAATCCTGGCTCTGTGTTTAGGAGTCACTTGGTGGCCCTTGCGAGACCCTGTGTGGTGCCAGGATGGGACCCAGATTGGCCCCATGCAGGACACCCAGCCCTGCCCACTGTACTCTCTCCAGTCCCGAGACATACCCTTTGCCTTCCTGACCGTTGGCGGGTTGCGGTCCAGCATGGAAGGACCCTGCTGCACGGGAAGGTCCCAGGGGTGCTGGAGGACTGTCCCAGTCAGTTCCGAGTGGCGGCGGGGCCCAGGCCCCAGGGTGCAGTCACAGTTTTGCTGCTGTTTTAAGTGCGGAAGAGAATCCGGAGGAGTCCAAGCTTGGCGTGAGTTGCCTTTAAGAAGATCACTCAGCCGACAGGGTAGGGAGCACTAGTGGGCAGGGCTGGACCCGGGAGGACAGACTGGGGCCACGTGTCCCAGTGAGTCCCCTCTGCTAAGGATGGTGTGAGCACTGAGCCTTCCCAGTGCCTGGGGAGAAGTCAGGAAAACACGGCACAGCGTGGAAATGATGCCCGGTTCAGACTTCTGAGTCGATGAGGTTTGATCGAAACCCACTTTTATTGGAACCATTTGGGCCTCCTCTGCCGGCTTGTTGCCCGCAGCTGTGCTGCGAGGGCGTGGACGGCTTGTGACCGGGCTGGGTGGGGCTGCAGGCTCTGAGACGGAGATTCTCTGTCTAGCGCTTGGGGGAGCAGCTTGCTGGCCCCTGCAGCGGGGGGCGGGCGGCCCTGTCAGCAAGAGCTGACCGCAGGGGCCGGGAGAGAGAGACGGTTGCGGGCGGGCGGGGGTAGCAACGAGCCTGCAAACGAGTGGGGAGCTTGGAAGTTTGCCCGGCAAGGCCAGCTCCTGAATTGGCGCACTGGTGAGGTGGAAATGTGCCTTCCCCTCTCAGAGAAAATAAAACTCTAGCCCCAAATTTAAGATCATGGTGCTCTTCCGTTTATGGGTTTCTTGTTGGTTTGACTGGGTTCGGGTGCTCAGGGTTTGCTCCTGGCTCAGGGATCACTCTGGAAGGTGCTTGGGGTTCAGACCAGGGGTGGCTGGGTGCAGAGCAGTGACTTGGCCCCCTCTGCTGTCTCTCGGGCCTCTAGCTATGTGTTTTATTTATTTATTTATATTTTGGAGTGGCTCTTTGGGTCCCATCCGGTGATGCTCAGGAGTTACTCCTGGCTCTGCACTCAGGAATGACTCCTGCAGTGCTCAGGGGAACATATGGGATGCTGAGGATCAAACCCAGGTTGGCTGCATACAAGGCAAACGCCCTCCCCGCTGTGCTATCGCTCCAGCCCTTATTTTTAAAAAAATGTACCTAACTCTTGAAAGCAAGTTCATTCCGACATGAAAAAGCATTTCTTTATTTGGCATAAGAAGCTGCTTTGAATTGTAATTCTTGCTCTGCCACTAGCTTCTTGCAATGTATTTCAAGTGTCTCTTTCTATATGTAAATTCATCCTAAGCGTTGAGAGCATTCTGAACCTGTCTGCTTCCAAGAACACACCAAGGCGGAATCCTTAGGACCCTGTGCAGGTTTCAGATACTTTCTGTGACTAAAATTTTTCATTTGCATAAGTCAGTTAGGTGGAACAAAGGGTGAGACCTTTTAGTATTTTTAGGACTAAAACTGAATTAAATATTTTGAAGTAAAATAGTTGTATTTAGAAATAGGAGAGGGAGGGAGGGAGGGAGAGAGTAAAGGAGAGAATAAGAAGAGAGAAGAGAAGGAGGGAGAGAAGAGAGAAGGAGGGAGGGAGGGAGAGGGAGAGTAAAGGAGAGAATAAGGGAGAGAGGAGAGAAGGAGAGAGGGAGGGAGAGGGAGAGTAAAGGAGAGAATAAGGGAGAGAGAGGAGAGAGGGAGAGAGAGGAGGAAGGGAGAGAGAGGAAGACAGTAAGGGAGAGAGCAAAAGAGAGGAGAGAGGGAGGGGGAGGAGGGAGGGGGAGGGGAGTAGAGAGAAAGTATGCACCCCACACTGGGCTGTCATGACTGGGGCAGAGGGTCATTTGAGGACTGAACTGGATGGTCCAAAAGCCAACAAAACAATAATAGGATTAAAAATCTCTTACGTTAGACAAAAAGAGATCTTGCATTTGTTTTTGTTCTATTTGGGGGCAGTTTCAGGGCCACTCCCAGATGGCTGCAGGACCACAGTGCCCAGACTGACCCGGGGCCTCCACGCAGGGCCCGGGCTGCAGGCCTTCGGGTCACCTGGCCTCACCTGGCCCTGGGAGACCCCCGGGACGCACCTGTAGGAATGTTTTATGTTTCAGTCCATGGAACTTCAGATGGACTTCATATGGAGACTACGGCACCGTCATCTTTAAAATGACTCAAAGCTGTGACATATGGAAATGAAATTATAAGAAAGTAAATGAAAATATTATAAGGAAAATAATTCTTTTTTTGACAAGTTTTGTTGAGTTATTTTAGGAATTTATTATCCTGAAAACCAACATTCAGCTTTTTCCATATACTGCACAGGGGCTTTAATTAGTTAAAAAATAATGGCGAAGTTTGTACAAGGTTTTTTTTCAAAGTCTGTTACCTTTTACATTCACTCATTTAGACTAGTGTTATTAGTGTTTTACCCTTCTGTATCATGAAATCAAGTTTCTTTTCCCTCCCACTCTGTTGTTCTCCTGTTTCTTACTCATAGACTTCTAAGGAATATTTGCAAGTCACTTAAAATATTCATTTACATTTCCTTCACTGCACAAACTGGTTAGCAGACAAATATGGTAGGCGCTCGTACAAATGATTAACTCCAATATTATTCTCCTTTTCTTCGCATGGGTCATTAGTTTTGATGTGAGCAAAAGTTAGGCATGAAGTCAAGTATAAAAAAGATCCTGACAGCTCAAATTTCACTTGGAAGTATTCAGACTTTCAGCGCTAATCCTAGGGCTTAACGTTTTTATGAGCTTTATGTTCCCTGGTTCTTTAATTAAATAGCTTCATTAGTAACATAAGGGTATGTGAGTGTGTGTGTGTGTGTGTGTGTGTGTGTGTGTGTTGGGAGAATAAATGGGAAAGAGAAGGAATTTTTAGCTATACCCACCAATTTTACACATATATCATACTGTTTTTTCCAAAGTATGGTTCCCTCTGTCAAAATTTTATAATACCTTTTACTTGTTCCTAAGTCTCATTTTCAATGTTATAATATGTAAGTAAATGTGTGTAGGTAGTTCAAATATAAACTTAAGTCCTTTAAATGTCTACTGCCCTTATTTCTAGCTGTTTTTAATAGAATAATACTTCCGTATTTTTCTATACTTTTTGAACATTTAATGCTTTAAATATCTCTCTGAAGTTTCCTTATAGTTACGATTATTAAGCTAACGACTTTTATTTCAAACTGCACGTTTTAAACTTAGCTTCTTCTTGTGTTTGCATATGGTATACATTTTACTTTCATCAGGATATAAGTCCTCAGGAAGGAAGTGTTCATGTTTTCTTTGCATGGCTTCATATAGAGATAAGAGTTTAGGGCTTTGAATCTTTTAAGTCAATGCACTTTTTATTTAAGTCATTCTTATTTAATATGTCATGGATATTAAATTATGTTTGTATATTATTATTTAGGTGACTATTATATGGTTAAAAAGATTTTGGAGGAAAACAGTTCAGGTGACTTGAACATAAATTGCGTAGATGTGCTGGGGAGAAATGCTGTTACCATAACTATTGAGAACGAAAACTTGGATATCCTGCAGCTTCTTTTGGACCACGGTTGTCAGGTACAAGGCTGGCTGATTTTATCCGGTAGCTTCTAAGAACTGTTAGATATTCCGTGTTTCTTCCCTGTTTCCGTTCCCTTTGTCTCTCCCTCCTCCCCTCCCTCTCTCTCTTTCCTTCTCTCTTTCACTTTTTAACTGTGAGCAACTAACAGTTTAACAGAGAAACAACACCAAGAAAGCCTTTTGATTAGCCTTTTTGATTCAGTTTTTTCCATCCCAACATCCCCCTTTGTATCTTTTACATCTGACAAAAGAAAATGCTTCTGGCTTTAAAAGATGACTTTGTCATGTCCACGTTATTAGTATTTATATGTGCAAAAGACGCAGTCCCAGCGCCCAGGGGGTGTGGGGACAGGTTTTCCTGCAACCTCTGTTACTTCTGGGCACAAGAGCCACAGGCTCCTCACTCACATACCACTTTTTCGATTTGCAATTTGAAAATTTGAAAATTTGGATCTAGAATTTCTCCTGTTTTACTAAATTCTCTTTCATAGTCGGAGAGGTAACGGGTGCTTGTAATTAAACGTAGATGATTTTCTTTTACACTGGAAGGCACTGGGGTGGGGGACTGTGCAGTGGGTTAAGTCCCCAGCACCACATATGGTCCCCTGAACCCGCCAGGGGTGATTCCAGAAGGCAGAGCCCGGAGTGAGCCCTGAGTGCCGCCTGGCAGAAAAAGCCAAAACAGAAAAGAAAAAAAAAATTAAAATCAGAAGCGTTCACCGCTGTTTGTCCTCAACTCAGGTAGAGAAACGGGGATGTGTCTGAGTTCTGAGAATTCAGTCTAGAGATTCTGAAAGAATTCAATAATTTGCTTCTTTTTTAGTTTGCTTATAATGGGACTTAATGTATGAAGAAACTGTTCTTACTTTTCTCCTTTCAAATATATGATTGTGTGCATAGTTGTGGCTTTTGATTCATGAGGTTTTTATTTTGAATGGCGACAGGAAACCCTCACAGAGGTTTAGAAAATATAAGTAGGTTAATTCTTTGTGTGTGTATATGTAAATATATGTATATATGTATATATGTAAAATACACATGTAAATATATGTGTAAATAATAAATATAAATATATATGTAAATATATATGTATACACATTACAAATTGTGGTACTCTCTGTACATATTTTAAAGAAATTGCTTGTCAGTAATCTGAGCTATCTGGAACCCCAAGAATCACAAAGTAAGTTCAAAAGTTTTTTGATGCCTGAAACCCCATCATTAGGAGTACTGTAAATCACGGTATCACAAATAAAAATTTATAAATTACATCTTTTGAGCAGTTTCTTCACTTCAGCCACAGGGGTACTTCTGGAGCTGCAGTCTGCCTTTTCTCTTAGAATGCACTTTAGCAAACTTAATTAGTTATCCAATCCTTAGAGAACTGGGGTAACAGAAGGGGCCTGAGGACTGTCGTGAATGTAGAAGGGCAGTTCCCATGACTAACGAAGGCTTGAGAGTTTCACATATCCCATCACCCCTGGGAACGTGTCATAGCTCATCGTCACTGCCTTGTGGAAAGGCAGGTAAGGGTTCTTTCAACAGTGACCCAAGTCAGTAGGGGAAAGTTAAATTATATTCAGTTCTTACTATTTTAAAGAAAAGAATAAACATGTAGTATTTCTCAAAGCAGAAAACTTGCAAACAGTTGAAATGTCAGCATTAACCACTTAAAGGTATAAGCTTCAGTTCCCTGGAAAACAAAGTTATAAAGAAACTCACTCCCTGATAATCCTGGAGAAAAGAGTTCTAATGGTGTGATCATCACTTTTTGTCATTCTCTATATCCCATCTGTAATAATTCCACAATATACATGTTTCTGTTGCATAACCAAGCACATTTGAACATCACAGCCAGCCAATATAGATGTTGCATTCTATGGGATTGAAAAACTGGGGCTCATAAACTTGAATGAACTGCCGTAAGTTCTCAATTACTTGAGGCAGAGCTAACATTGGAACCTGATCTTTTGCCTGCAAGTCCCATGCTCTTTCCAGGTCTCCGGGTTCCGACTCAGGTTACCTGTGTCTTACCATCAGCGAACAAATGTTCAAGGTCTTTGGTTGAATGTGATTGTAGAAATGAATAAGTAAAACTTCAAGTTCTGCACTAGAACACGAAGACTAACTGGACAATGAAGCTACATTAGCTTAAAAATCAAACATCACACACACACAAAAAATAATGTATTTGCTAATGTTCCGTGGTGATACTTGGCCCTGGTGTCATGCTTTGAGGTTTCAAAGTGCTTCCGTGTGTTTTGTCTGAGGCCAGCGGCTTCTGCTGCCAGCTCTGCCCCACTAGACCGATTTCCGGAGACCTTTTCAGTTTCCCAGCTGAGGGGAGGTTCCAGCTGCTGTGTGACTGGGTGCAGCTCGCTTGGAACTCACGGGCCACTCCTGCTCACACAAAGCAACGCCTGGGGTGTGTGCATAGTCCCCGAGGTCTCTGTTGAGAAGCCGTGTCTTAGGGTGACTTACAGTGCGGCATCTCCTGGGTTTGCGCTGCCCAAGGTTTCCGAGCTCCGTCCTGGATGCTAACTGTGGCGTGTATGTAGTGCCTCCATGTGTGAGGAATTAAACAGTAAATGCACCTGTCCGTCCTCAGAGCAGCCTGTGAGACGAGGGCTTTCTTTATCGCCACTTCCTAGAGGAAGCCAAGGCACGGAGCCATTTTGTAACTTCTCCACACATGAGACTGGAATTTGAAGCCAGCTTCTGGGAACAGGATTCATTCTCTGGCCCAGGACTAATTCCACTCTCAAAAATGCACAGAAAGGTAAACGGAGGGCAGCAAAGGCTCGGGCCCTGTGTATCCTTAGAAGCTCTCAATTGAAAGTTTTTTTGACCAAAATGTTCAGGCTGGAGAGGCATGGAAAAAAGTTGGAGAAACAAGTAAAAACTGATTAAAAAGGGGGGAAGGGTTCTAAATAGGTTAAGAAATAATGAGTTTTATTTGATAGATAGCAGGGTTCGCTGCATGACTGGTGAGAAAGGTGTGTGCAGTGGTGTTGGGGGCAGGCTGGGCCCAGTGGCTGCCTGGGATAGGACGGGACGTGGGCGGCAGAGTCAGCAGGCGCCAGAGCCGTGGGTCCGGAGGAGGACGCCTGCATTGGGACCCCTCAGCCCTGTATCCCGGGCTCAGAGCGGTGCTTCGAGAGCTGCTGCTCTGGGAACGTGGCCTGGCCGTAGCCACCAGGGTGACTGTGCACACAGAGCTTCTGTCGTATTAGGGAGGAGTAGGGAGAGGCGACTTAAAGCCTGGGGGATGGGCAGAGGTTACAGAGAGGGCCCTGCCACTCCTATAAATACTGGAGCATCTTGTAAATCAGAGTTTCTGGGAGGACTCTGGGACCACGCAGGACCCCTCGGGCTGATCAGTGACCTTTGAGAATAGGTGGGCGCGCGGCAGGTCTAAGGGATGTTCTAGGAGAATCGACGAAACTTGCCGAGTATCCAGTGGAATCCAGGATGATTTGGGATGTTAGAAATGGGAGACTGGGAGAAAGAAGGGTGGAAGGACAGAAGGCTGAGGTGGGAAGCTTAGGACTTGGGCAGTCTCAAGGGGACAGTGAGAAGTGAAGGTTCCGCCTCGGGCAGCGGAGGGAGGGCGGCTGCGCCAACGCTCTCTGAGAAGCAGGTTCCACTTCTTCCTGAGCATCAGTGCAGGACGCTAGACGCCAGGGGTTGTCTCATTACACCAGGGGGCTGCTGCGATGCTGTGAAAATAAGTTTTTAATGTATTAATCAAACACCAAGGAAAATACAGAGGGAGGAAAGATATTTTTTGGAATAGCATTTAAAACTCTTCTATCAGTAGAATCCGAGAAAATTATCCACATTGATTTGAGAAACTTGAGAGTGAGAAAAAGAAATTTTGAATGGCAAGTGAAAGATAGGATCAATTCAAGGTTGCAGAGAGAGTGGAGGGGTTATTTTCTGAGGGGACCTGGGGCCTCAGGCTGATATTTTTCAGAGGGAAGAACCCAGGTCCATTCATAGGGGAACTTTAACTGGAATATCAAGGTGGGAATTTTACCTTTAGAAAAGAAACGACTTCATATTTCAAACTTAGAGGAAAGAGTATGGGAATTGTTCAAAAGACAAATTCTGGAATGTAGTGGAAGCTACAAACTTCATAAATATACAATAAGTACATTTACTGAACAGATTTCAATAAGGAATGGCAAATATCTGTGAGAAATCCTGATACAAAATTAATGAGGGTATTTTGTTTGCCTGTGGGTATTAAAAATATAATTCAGAATGTATTCTCTCCCAAAACTGCCTTTGGTTTATCAAGTAGCATTTATAAATTTGTATAGAAAATGTCAACGCTATCTCCTTATTTACATGGTCTTTTTTCTGTCAGTAATACTTTCTATACCTGAAGCTTATCCTTTAAGCACTGAAAGATTTGACATAAATCTCACTTTATTCTTTACTAAATAGTGTATCTGAATATAATTTAACTTTTGCCATCGTGAATGGGACTCACTGAAGACAGAATCATTTTTGCTTGGCTTCCTGTCCTGGGAAACAGCTTATTCTGCTGTGGAGTGCTCTTGCTCCCCCGACCTCTTACCTTTTCATCGGTGAGCTTTGGGTGATGTTTGCTCTCTTTCTCCGGAGTGCCTTTTGGTGCAGCCAGCCCTTCTGCACCCCTGATCCAGGGCGCCGGGAAGTGCATCTCTGCCCAGCTTGCAGGTGACCCAGGTGACAGGGCCAGTTCCTTGGCCACTTCCTGCCGGGACGCCCCTGTGGCTGGCTGGTGGGGGTCCAGAAGGGAGTGTTCAGACATGAGCAGCCTGTCAGGTGGCTGAAACTGCCTGCCGGCAGCATCGAGTTAGAGGTTAAAATTAAAATTCATCAATGAAGTGTTTCAGGGTAATGGGCATATTCTTCTTTTTTGCTTGTTTCACCTGATCAAATATCATTAAAACAAAACGAAACCGGAGACCATTTTGCAATGCATGCTGAGAAAGAATAACGCTGGACTCAATAATAAGCTCACAGCACAATGAAGGCTAAAGTTTTAAGGAAAAAAATGATCAAGATTTCCCGCAGTTTTTTTTTAATCTATGTGGGAATACACAAGCTCTTTTTGATTGTTGAGTGTGACCGTCTGTCTGTTGGTGTGACACAGCCCCTTTTTCAAACACCAGGATGAAGTTTTCCGTTTGTTGGTTAGTTTTTGAGTTCAGATAAAATGGAGGAGAGCATTATTCTTCTCCATTCAAAGAATATTAAAGCTCGATAGTTTTGTTTTTTGAAGTGTGAGCAATAAATATTAAATATCTGATAGTTTCATTTTTCAGAAGTATGAGTAATAAACAATATTAGATATCAAATAGTTTTATTTTTAGGAATATGAGCATTCTGGATTATAACAGTTTGAAAATGCAAAGATAGAAAATCGGGCATTTTACTAGATTAAATCATTATCCCAGTGTTTCCCAAGTACCTTCATGGTTTTCTTTTTATAAAGAAAAGAAAGACGCTCAGGAAATGATGCTGAGGTTGCCAGATGTGGTCCCCGGGCTGTGGGCTTTGTTAGAGACCTGCCGAGTGCCTGGCAGAGTTGGTGCCTCAGAATGAGCAAGTCGTTCTCCCTCCTGTCCCAGAAGGTACTGGCGCTTCGCACCTGTCAGACTGTCGGTGTCAGTGGCGAGTGTGTCCTGTCTCAGTGAGGGTGTCTGCTTTGGAGACCTACACCCACGCGTCCTTTCTGCGTCCTTCCTGTTTACATTTTTCTCATTGTTGCCAGCCCCATGGTTGCTCTGAGCATTTAACCAGATGACACTCACCCCTAACCTGTAGGGATCCGTCTGGGTCATGTCTTTAGAAGTTTGGGATGTCCCAAAGTGCAGTTCTGGGGGGGAGGAGGAATCAGGGGGTGCTCCGTGGGCCCACCCGCAGCCCCGCTGCCACCCCTCATCACTGGCCAGCCCCTGGCTTGGCTCCAGGCTGGCAGGTGTGGGGCCTGGCCCGGGACCGCTAATGCAAGGGAGGTGCTAGCTGGAGCATCTTCTGATAAAATACAGGATCGCTGTGCACAGTACAGTTCAGTTCTGGTTGCAATTTGGGACACATAGTTAACTTTTTTTCTCCTCCATTTTAATTTTTAACTTGTTTTTTTTTTTTAAAGTCTGCAGATGCACTTTTGGTGGCAATCGACTCCGAAGTAGTGGGAGCTGTTGATATCCTACTCAACCACCGGCCAAAGCGGGCGTCCAGACCGACCATAGTAGTCAGTACTCTTAAATACTTGTTAATTTGGATTTTTTAACCAAAATAGACCACCTTCCCCATTGTCAGCTTTTTTTTTTCTTCCCCTCAAATTATTTTGTTTTTTGAAATAAATTTCCTTCTGTAAAACACTGCTGGAAGTAAGTAGACATTTGCAAGAATAATTAGTATTGCTTTCAGAACATTTTTTTTAAATATTAGTGATAATTCCATACTTCCAGTATGAACCAGTGTATTTAGTTTGGGAGATTCTATAGGTTGTTGAAATTATGGGTTAGTTTCCAGATGGATTTTAAGAATTAAATATAATTATTTCAAAACTGATAGTAGATGAATATCTGACTTGGAGTGGAAGGACTCGCTAGTGTAAAAGCGGTGGACAAAAATAGCACGTGCCTACCCCTTTCACTTGCAGAGTTAAATTTCTGAAATTCAGGCAGGCAAAATTTGAAAAGCAGATGAAAAACTGATAAAAAAACATTTTTTTTAGCATGCTCAAGTCTGTAATCTTAGTGTTAGATGAACTGATGAAAAATACAAATTAGACAAGGACATAAAAATATCAGAAAAGAAAACACCAGGTATTAAATAAAAATATCAGATAAAAATATCAGAAAAGAAAACACCTTATTTACTGTCAAATACAGTACTAAGTTTTGCTTATTAAGCAAAATTTAAAAAGTGATAATTGTGTAGCTGTAATAGTCTCCTGCCACAGTGATTGGGGAGGGCATTTGGGAAAGCAGAAAAATGTCATAAATAAGAACGATGTTCAGGTTCTTTGGCTTAGGATATCATCACGCTTCTCAGGAAAGTGACCAGAAATGTGACAAAATGTTAGTTGCAAACTTATTTGTGGCAATGAGAAAGCCATGTGTCACATCTACGTATCCCAAAATAAAAGCTTGGAAATAGTATTTGAAAGAAATAGTTAAGACCGAAGTAAAGTAGGAGAGTAGTAAATTGTATATATAATGTGACCAAAGGTCAAACCTGAGTAAATGGAAACTGCATGGAAATATAGCAAAATGTTATTTAACAGCAATTATCTCTTAATACCAAGTTAAGGAGATAAACATTTTTCTTTATTGCTTTTATAATTGGTAAGATAGCTGCTAATAATATTCTAACTTAAAAATATCACTATCACTGTCATCCTGTTGTTCATCGATTTGCTTGAGCGGGCACCAGTAACATCTCCATTGTGAGACTTGTTGTTACTGTGTTTGGTATATCTAATACGCCACAGGTAGCTTGCCAAGCTTTGCCGTGCGGGCAGGATACTCTCGGTAGCTTGCTGGGCTCTCTGAGAGGGGCAGAGGAATTGAACCTGGGTCGGCTGTGTGCAAGGCAAACGCCCTACCTGCTATGCTATTGCTCTAGCCCAACTTTAAAATATATTTACTATATATCAAAATTCAATAATTATGACATTCATTATTGGTGATGATATAGTGGAATAAGCAACTTAAATAACACCTGGAAAAAATAATTTGATTATATTCAGAATGAAACTATTATCCCCAAGGATTAGAAGTTAGTTTTATATTACTGCCATTATCGGAGAAGTGTGAGACACTAAGTTGTACACTCTACCCTATTTGAACTGCAATACTCTCATTCAGATTATTTAAAAAACTGTGTGTGACTATTCTCAGAGGAGGTATCACCTAGTTTATGAGAGTAACTAGAATAGAGAAAAACAGGCCAAGGATACAGTTTCTGTCCGAAGGATCAGACATACCTAGAATTTGACACAGTTTTCTGGAATCTCTTCTGCAGTTGTAACTTTGGTGTGCATATTCCGCCTTCGAGCGGATTCCACCTTGAGCCTTTAGACGGGTTACTTTCTTTCGGGAGCTCAGAGAGATCATACTGTACGGGAGGATTGGAGTCAATCATTTCAATGCCGTGGGCATTGCCAGTTAGCTCTTCAAAGTTATGTCTTCCCTGCTGAGTGCAGGAGTTTTCTGCTCGTCTCTGGTGAAAAAAGATTCTGCGTCTGTCACAGAGATACGTCCAGCGATATCAGCACCTCATTTAAGTGACCTTGTTATTTTGAAGCAAGCAGTGCCGTGTATTTTTATATGCTTGCTTTTACCATTTCAGTGAATCCATTCGATATTTTTGGATGATCAACTGTCTTTGATAAGTTTTGACTTTCAAGTATAAGTTGTCTTTTGATATTATCTAGGTTATATTATGAATATTAAAATTATAGTCTTAGGCATAATCTTATGAGAGAATAATTTTTTCTTTATAATCAGTAATAAAGGAGAAGGCTTAAATTTTTTTTTTTTTCCGCGCCACCAAGTTCGTACCTTCTCAACGGACCCACAAAATGTCGGACACCACGCCTTCTCCCGGAGGGGAGAGAGACCAAGAAGGAAGGTTCTTTCCTCCGTTAGCCGGCGTGGGACAAAGGCTTAATTCACAGTCTCCATACATGGGTGCAGGCACTTGCTGGAACCCCAATTCCTAAAGCTGTCTCTGGTTCCCGCTTGTTCCACATCCACCGGCTCTGCAGGGGCATGGGCGCCCGGGCCGAAAACCCGGCAGGCCGGAGCCGAGCACGGGCCCGACTCAGAAGGCTTAAATTTTAAGATTTTTCTGTAAACTTTAAATAAATGAAACAATTTAAAGCATTCAGTACATGGGAAATATATTAATTTGTAAAAGGGAAATAAGTATGTTGAAATTCTAAAATTGATTGATAGAAGAAAAACAAACTATTAAAAGGATTTTATATGAATACAAATTTCACCTCTTTGGCATTTATATACATATATGTATATACAAATATATAGGAGAGTGAGTGAGAGAGAGAACTCTGTAAAACTGCTCATGGCAAGCGAGAGAGTCCAGTGAGCAGGACGCCGGCCTTGCACACAGCCCACCTGATTCACTCCCTGACACCCATATGGTCTTCCAGCATCCTTGGGGTGGGCCCTGAGCACAGAGCCAGGAGTAAGGCCCGAGCACAGCTGGGTGTAACCCAAAAACCAAAGAGAAAAAGGAAAGAGACTCCTTAGAGTCTTTGGACCTATAATTTCACTCAAGTGTTTCTATGTTTTTGAGGCAGGGTTAAAGTTTTTAGAATTCAATTCATAAAGACATCTGTGGTCATGTTACTTAATTCAGTAAAATAAAATATCTTGAATATAGAGTGAGCTTCTTTAAATGGAATGCAAACTTTTATACATAAAGTTTCCCCCTGATGGCTCTGGGCTATAGTCAGCCTAGTGAGATTTTTTTTTTAGAAAGGAATCTGGGTCTTCAGAATACCAAGGACCCCTTTTCCCGTCCCCTAAGTAATTAGTGCAAAATCACTCATGCCAAAGATGTCCCCAAAAAGGGGTATGGTAGAGAGAGGACTAGAGGGACATTATGGAAGATACTCTTTGAGTAGTGTCAGCACAGGCATTTTCATTTTTTCTGCTTTTCTATGCGTTCAGATCTTTTAGAGTGTGAGCACATTACTTTTAAAACGTCACTAAGCTTAACCAGTAGAACATGAGCTTGGTGAGCTGATGCAGTGGAGTCGAGCAGCTTTCAGGAGCAGCTCTAAATGAGAGAAGTACGGGAAAGAATGTGTCAGTCATAAAGGGCTGAAGCTTTTCCACTTCACCCTGACCTTTAGCTCCTGCTGTTCCCGTCCCCCACCGAGCCCTGGGCATGCAGGGAGTGTGGCTCAGGCTCCCTGGAACGCACACCTGCTTCTCCACACACTTTGCCTTCTGCCTGTGTATCTCGGGGCTTTATTTCCTCTGAGCCTCAGTTTTTTCATGGGATTGCAATGCTCAGATTTTCAGGAATTTGGGGGTATTTAAGATGATTTAAGTGGGAGGGGCCCTGTAGACCCCACATTTACTCAGCAGCAGCAGGGATGTCATTGTTTTTGTCATCTGCAATAGGTAGGAGTCTAGATAATTGTTAGAAATACAGAATGGAGAGTACTTCCTATTTAATTACCTCTTTTAAGTTGGGTGAATGTTACTGATTTGACAAAATTTGCCAAAGAGGTGAAATTTAAAAATATTATTCTCATACATTTGTCACATTCCCTAATTCTAGAATTTCTGGTTTACTATTATTTTCTTTTCTTAAATTCTTGTTCTTATTTCTGTCATGCTTTTTTCTATAATCCTGTGAAAATTAATCCCTAAAGCGTTTCTCTAGATATTCTCACTTTGTTAGTAAAATGGAATTCTAGTCTTATAAATGTTTCCTAATAAAGGTTCTGTCTTTCATAATGATACTGAGTTTATTAATTAAAAAGAGTTGAGGTTTTAAAAAAATTCAGTCCTGGTAAAATATTTATTGTAGTCTTTAAAATAATTCTTACATTCTTTGTGACATCTTTTTTTTTTCCATTTTACTCTTCGATAAATGGGGTTATTTTTGAAATCAGAAGTAATTAACTTTAGGACATTTATATAAATATTTTTCAGAAGCTAATGGAGAGAATTCAAAATCCCGAATACTCAACAACTATGGACGTGGCTCCAGTCATTTTAGCTGCTCATCGGAACAACTACGAGATCCTGACGATGCTCTTGAAGCAGGATGTGTCTCTGCCCAAACCCCATGCCGTGGGCTGCGAGTGCACATTGTGCTCTGCAAAAAACAAAAAGGACAGCCTTCGACACTCCAGGTGAGAACATGAGGATCTTGATCACTAACGTGTGATGCAGTGGAGGGTCTCTGCAGCCGTGGCATCTGCCCGTTCTCTCTGGGTAACTGCAGAAGTGCTGATGCTTCCAGCTCAGGAGAGACACACTCTGGCTCTTCGGCCTGTGAGTTCTTCTCTCTCAGTTATTCCTCTCTTGCTTATTCTTGTGGGCCTTCCCTGGGGGAGTTGTGCACTCTCTCAGCAAACTGCATCCCTAATTCGGCCTTGTTTGTTTCGTTGGTTAGTTTTGGGCCACACAGGGGACCATATGGTGCCGGGACCCATCGGGTTCTCTCTATGGACCCAATTTTATATTTTAAAAGAGGTATTTACTAAATTATGAGTACCCAGGAAAAGCCTTCAAATTATGAATAAGGCCTATGCCCTATTCCCACTGGTAGGGAATGTGGAGTACTGTTTGCTTTTTTAGAAGAAATTTATTAACCTATGGAATTTCCTAAGAATTTTCTAAGAGGCAGAGATACCATTTCCTATCTTATTTTGAATAAAAATTAGAAACATAGCAATAGTAAAGCAGGTGGGGCACTTGCCTTGCAAGCGGCAGAACCAAGTTTGGTCCCTGTCACACATATGGTACTCCACATATGGTACCCCCAACATTCCAGGAATAAGCTCTGAGTAGCGCCAGGTACTCAGGGACGCTGTCTCGTTTGCCAAGACATCAAAAATCAGATGGGCCGGAAATGTAATGCGATTCAGAGACGACCGCTGGACTAGAGCAGTTACTGACTGGATTCCACAAGATGTCAAAAGACCACATCGCCGCCCACCTACAAGTTGGTCAGACTTATTCGTCAAAACCCTGAATGAACGGTTTGAGGCTCTTCCTGTTCCTGGAGCAAGCAGATATCATTAGGCTACACTAGCACGCAACAGGGACAGATGGAGACATTACTGGCGCCCACTCGAGCAAATTGAAGATCAATGGGAAGACAAGTGATACCACCGGGTTGGTCCAAAAACCAAAGGAATAGTAATAAAAATTTTTTTCAACCTATCTAAATAGTCGACTGGATACACTTCTTCTTTCACACAGTATCAAAAGTTTATATTGATATAATAATTGGTTTTTAAATTTTAAAGATAGTGCCAGGTCCAGATGATAAGGTCTGTCACTGCCACTGTCATCTCGTTGCTCATCGGTTTGCCCAAGCGGGCACCAGTAACGTCTCCATTGTGAGACTTGTTGTTACTGTTCTTGGCATGTCCAGTATGCCACAGGGAGCTTGCCAGGCTTTGCAGTGTGAACAAGATACTCTCGGTAGCTTGCCAGGCTCTCTTAGAGGGGCGGAGGAATCGAACCTGGGTCGGCCACGTGAAAGGCGAACTCCATACCCGATGTGCTATCGCTCCAGCCCCTATGATAAGGTCTAGAAAATACTTTTTAGTGGTGTAGAAAGAATAGTGAACCATTGAGGCTTAGGAAAACCCTTACATTAAATGTTACTGTTGAATTGAAAGAAGGAAAGATGCCATCTCTTTTGTGTAGATTCTGGATGTTTCTGTGGTTAGTCTTTGTTTCTTCAGCTTTTTGTACAAGACCATTTAGTGCATCTTGCAGTATTGCTTTAATGACCAAAAACTTTGTTAGCTGGGTTTGACAGCGAGGTCTTTGCACTGCACCATCAAATGTGAATGATGACCCAGCTGGAAGAGCGTTTCTCTTGGCTGTCTGTCCCGCTGAGTGTTGGCTGCAGCCTACTGTCCCGTTCTAGCCCAGAGGCTCGCACTGGAAGGGCCTGCTGTGGCAATACTCGGCTCCCTTGTGGGCTGTTTCTGGATTTGCTCTTACTGGCCTTCGTGTTTTCCTCTTTGAGTTTATTCGAATTGGGACTGGTTGCATTTCATGGATCTGGGAGACCAAGTTGATCTTCCCTTTGGGCGAGTTTTCAGCTCTTGATTTTTCTTAGCATGATGTCTTCCCAGTCTTTCCTGTGCTCCTGGCCCCCTGTGGCTCGTGCTATTTCTCTCGGTGGTTTCATAGCCCATTTGATGTATTGTTTTTCTTTTTGGGTGTCTTTATGCTAACATGCTTATTTGTTTCTCTGCTTTCGTTGTTCCGTTGCTTTTCCCCGTGTGATGCCTTGCTGTTCTTCTGGGGTCTTCAGCAGTTTCTGGTTGCAGTTTCCTCAGACTTTCTCTCTCCTGTTGGAATTCTCCTTTATTGTTTCTGCCTATTGGTGTCCTTGTTGTACCGAATCCCTCGTTGTTCCGTCCTTTGCCTTGTTGTACTGAATCCCGCATCCTGGACACAGGAAAGGTCCCTGTTTCCTGTGCTGGGGCCACCCAGGCTTTTGTCACTGCCTGTCGTGCGTGAGAACCTGCCCTCATGCCTGGCTCTCCCTGCAGCTGCCCGGACTCCCTGAGAGTCTCGCCTCAGAGTTTTATTTTGTATTTTTTGATCGAGACCTAGGTGCACAATGGCTGCGTCATTCTCCTATGGTATTCCTATTTCTGAAAAATGATCATTTATTTTTAAATTTTATGAGAACACTCTACGTTGTTTTCCGTAGAGACCAAATCAGTTTGTTTCTGCCAAAGTGAACGAACACTTGTATTTTTGAGAGTTACTGGTTTAAATCAATTTGGGAGAATTGCAGTTTTAAGACTATGACTTTTGTAAGCCAAGAACATGGGTTATCTGTTTATTTTCTTAATATCAAAAATAGTTTGTAATATTTTTTTTCTTTTTTGGTGGAGGTAGCGGCTATACCCAGCAGTACTCCTGGCTGACTCCTGGCTCTGTGCTCAGGGAGCACTCCTGGCAGGCTTGGGGACCCTCTGGGGTACTGGGCATCAAACCCAGGTCAGCTGCAACCCAGGCAAGCACTTACCTGTTGTAATTATCTCTCTGGCGCTGTTTTGCAGTCTGTAGTGAAAGGCCTTTTACTTCGTTTTTATGATTAATTCCCAAGTAATTTGTTCTTTTAAAAAAAACAAAACACTTTCCCGTCCTTTGTTGGTTGTTACAAGGACTGAGGGTTGCAGTACTCAGGCGTGGGGGCTGCAGAGAGCTCGCACACGTGCTTGTGGGGGGCCGTCCTTTAGTTGCTCACACAGCTGGCTGAGCCCTGGAGGTTGCACAGAGCCTGGGGGCGACATTGCAGCCAGCAAGGAGACCCCCCACCCCGGGGGCTCTCCTGAGTACCACTTGGAAGAGGCGAACAGTCTGCTCTGTGGAACAAGCTTGCATATTTATTTTTATTATTATTATTTTTTGCACATTTATTTTTGAAATAAACGAAGATGTGGGGGGAAATGAGCTCTCTTGTTGCTGCTGCTTTAGAAGCATCTCTCCGAGGCTGGAGCGATAGCACAGTGGGCAGGACACGTGCCTTGCAAGCACCCACCCTGGGCTCCAGCCCTAGCGTCCATATGGTCCCCCGGCCCGCCAGGAGTGATCCCTGAGTGCAGAAACATTGACCAGAATGTAAAACACATGTGTCGTGTTATCTGGCTCTTTTAACTCTGCAGCACTTACGTGAACTCAAGAATATTCACCACTGCATTATTTGTGCAAGGAAGAAATCAGAAGCACCGCGCTGCTGGAGAAGACACTAGTTCTAGGAAATAATGAAGTAGCCAAGTGTGCAGTGACAGAGAAAGCAGACTGGCTACTTGACACGTTCTCTGTGTGTGTGTGTGTGTGTGTGTGTGTGTGTGATGTATAGGAAGTACTGGGAGCAGTGACAGAGAAAGCAGACTGGCTACTTGACACGTTCTGTGTGTGTGTGTGTGTGTGTGTGTGTGTGTGTGTGTGTGTGTGATGAATAGGAAGTACTGGGAGCAGAGTCACAGACCTGGGATGAGATTCGCCTCGCAGAGGCCTTTGGCACGTGGCGCTGGTGGGGGACCCTGGGGGAACGCCTTGCTTCTCAGCTGCTGTTCTTGGAGTCTGACCCCTGGCCCCCCTGGGAAGCACAGCGCAGGGATCACCAGCCCACCCGGCAGCGCCATGTTGGTGCTGCTCCAGGCCCAGGAGGTGCTGGGACTCAAACCCAGGTCCCCAGCCTTCAGGGACCATGCCCTAATCCCGGGCTGTCTGTCTCCTCAGCTCTGAGCTGTGATATTGAAAAAATAATAGGCAGGGCTGGAGCGATAGCACAGCAGGTAGGGCGTTTGCCTTGCACTCGGCCGACCTGGATTCGATTCCCAGTATCCCATATGGTCCCCTGAGTACTGCCAGGAGTAATTCATGAGTGCAGAGCCAGGAGTAACCCCTGAGCATCGCCGGGTGTGACCCAAAAAGAAAAAAAAATAGGTGTGTAATAAGTTCAGGTTTTAAAATACCCATTATGTAATAGCTGCTGAATAAGTGAAGAATTATACATTTGAAAGTGGAATAAATGTAACCAAAATGCTTTGGTTTGGGACCAGAGCAATGGCAGCACAGCGGGTGGGGCTTCTGCCACGCACGGGACAGCTGGGTGTGACCCCAGCCAGAGCCTGAGTAAGCCCCGAGCACTGCCGGGTGGCCCCAAAACAACCAAAGCTTGGGCTTAGATTATGAAATACAAACATTAATTCTAAGGGTTTTTTTATTTGCAGAAGATTATGCATAAACAAATTATTTCTCTCTTAAAACTTGAAACATATGTCACAAATAACCTGGCTGAAAGAGAGTCATGTGCTGTATCTATATGTGTGATTACCCATGTCTTTGCCTATTTCAGCATCTGTATCTATACAGATCCACCCTCATTTTAGAGTGCTCTTATATTGTGAAGAAAAAGGTAATTTTTCATATACCTCTCAAATATATTCAATTATACTTTATTAAAAATAATATTGAGTTTGTAATATAGTTTTTAAAATTGATTGGACCACGCGATAAAGAGTTTTGAATATGTGAAAGAAATACTAAACAATCTTCTTTTTAGGACCATAACATTTTTTTCAATACTTGTAGAAAAATACTTAGTTTTTATACAAGTTATCTTCTAATAAGTTCTACATTATACTCCTGCCTTCTTGAAATTTTTTGTTTCTGTTCAAATTTATGAGAACTGTAGGTTAAAATACTAGCTATAAATGTATAAATTTTTTTTTTACATTACGGAATCAAATTCTATCACAGGTTTCGTCTTGATATTTATCGCTGCTTGGCCAGTCCCGCCCTGATAATGCTGACGGAGGAGGACCCAATTCTCAGAGCGTTTGAACTCAGTGCTGATTTAAAAGAACTAAGCCTTGTGGAGGTGGAATTCAGGTGGGAGTGAACGGAAATTGTGAATCATATTTTCTTCCAGTTTGTTTGGTGTGAGTGTTTTTCATAGGCGAAACAACACTCTATATTCATCTCCATGTGTTTTTGTTCTTGTTTGACGCCACACCTTGCAGCCGCCAGCTTGGGATTTCCCATCTCCCCAGATACAATAGCCACTTAGATCCCTCCGTGCCGTCTGCTCCCCTTGGTCCACCTGGGCTCCCGCCCTGGGCCAGCGTTCTCAGAGGCCTTGCCGGGCAGTGTGAGGGGGCCGGAGTGCTGGCCTTCAGCGAGGGAGCCAACGGGGGCCGCCTCCCTCCTCCCTGAGACCATCCCTGCAGCCCTGTCCTAGCAGGCAAAACGCTCCTGCGTGTCACGGCCTTGCCACGCCTCAGACACGACCCTTCCTCTGCTGGCTGAGGTGCGTGTTAGAAACGCACCAGTGCCTTCCGAGTTTCTGCCATGGAGAGCGAAGTCTAGTTCTGGAACTTTGTACCCCCAGAAAGTCCCTGTTATTGTTTAATCTTCGAGTCTTAGAGATTAAAGTTACGGGGAAGAGCTTCCAACAAAACCCACTGAACTACTGCCTCAAACGGATTTTAAAAATCCCGAGAACACGACATTGAGTAGGCGAGGTAAAGCTGTCTGTCACATCTGAGGGTCCCCAGTGCCCTCTGCAGCAAGACTTGGCCCTGCAGGGTTTTCCAGGGGAGACACCCCCCACCCCCAGCCCGCCTGTCCTGCCCCGCCAGCAGCTGTTGGAACCCAGCCTCTTGTCTGACTCTCCTGCATTCACAGCACAAGGGGGGAAGTTTGACTCCATCTCACTAGCAGGACCGTAAGAACTTTGCAGTTTCCTTCAGCCCTCGTGCGTACAGGGTGTTCTTGGTGGCTCTGAGTTCTAGAAACTCCAAATAACAGCAACACGTACTGCTGCTCCTAAGGGTTCCAGTTTGAAACTGCTGTGTTCTAATTTGTCTAAACTAAAACTTCCTTAAACTCAGTAAGATGTAAAGTAGGAAGGATGCGTAGATGGTCTAGATACAGTTTCTTGCTGCTTTTAACTTTATTAACACAGGAGTCAGATCATAAATTACTCTAAATATAAAGAATTTTCTATTATAGTCTCCATGAAAAGTTCTGGTTACCATAAAAAATCCATTCAACTTCTCCTAAAAAGAATTTGAAATAGGCTATTTTCCCCCTCTCTCGAGAAGTCTGTTCTCTCTTGAACGTGTACCCCTCTCCCTTTCTCTCTTCTCACATTTTTCTGAGTAAATTTCTATAAATAAAACTACTTCATACTAGGAAAAAAGAAAGAACTGGAAACAATGGCTGTAGTGTAACAAATAATAATACGATAATAAAGTTAGATACTTTAAGTGATCATCGTAGAATAGTTTACTTCAATTCCCCTGTTTTCCATAGACAGGGGTAAATGATTTAAGTAGATTGGTGATTCACTGTCATCAGCATCTACTTAGGAACAGAGTTGACCTGGAAACAGGAGCAGAAGCATCGTGTGAGCAGACCCTGAGCTCCGGGCCAGTTTGGGAGCCAAGGCCCCAGGCTAATGAGGCACCCTGGCCAGGAGGCTCTTGCAACTGTTGCCGCTCGACAGCTACTTTTTAATCTCCCAGCAATCTTTTAAAAAAACATTAGATTATGAAACGAGTTAAATTTACCTCTGAATCTAATATTCTGTCAGTGTTTTTCTATAAATTAATATATCTGTGTATTAATGCACATTTGATGAATGTTCATATCTGCAGTCAGGTGCCTTGAAGAAGCCGCAGGTGATGACTTGTGAAGAGACCCAAAGTTTATCCTTTAGGTCGTTTTAATATTAAAGCTAAAGAATGGATAAGGGAAATGTTAGTTTCTAAATAAAAGAAGTTTATAATTCTTTACCTTATGGTTTTATGCAAGCCAGTTCCTGGATATAGATTCCCAGTATATAAATAGTTCATTGTTACCATTTTCCCTTCGTCTAGGAAAAAGAAAGGTGGCTTCTGAAGCCCAACCCCAAATCCCTCGTATTTTTTCCTAGCGTTACTAAACTCAGATGTGACTTGATGTCGTTGATATTTTGCCGCCCCCTGGTTCCTTTTCCTTAGTTCGTCCTTAGTCCATGCTTCGTTGGTCCTTTTTCCTGTTTGCATGAGAAGGTTTCTTAATAAATAGCTGGAAGAAGAATCTCCGGGTTGCGTGTTCTCTTACAGCTGGTGCTCAATGATGCTTACAGTGCTCAATGATGCTTCTGGCTTGGAGCAGCCCCATGGGTGCTCGGGGGCCCAGTGCTCTCAGGGCTCAGACCTGGCTCACCACTCGAACACAGTTTCAGCCTGGAGCCATCTCCCCAGCCCTGCCTTTGATGTTTTTTTCAAATTATCTATGAAAATATCTTAGTTTCTTGCCAACTTGTTTAGGTCTCCCTTTACCGTTCAGTTTCAAGCAACGCGGGTTCGGAAAGCATTGTTCACTAAGCACCAGAGGTAGCACAGGCAGAGACGCTGAGTCTCCAGTTAGAGTTATTTAGTGATATTAATGGGGAAGCATCGCTATTGCTTCTTTAAATTAGTTATACAGTGAAATAACATGCAGTGAAGTTTCCTGCCAAACTCAGACTATGAAGTAATGAGTTCACTGGAAAACTGGCTGACACAGTGTCGAAGACTTTGGAGCTAGTGCCTCTAAGGGACACTGGGTTCCGCCAGGCTGTCAGCCAGCACAGGGACAGACCGGTGACACTGTCCCCTGATGGAGGGAACTGAAGCACTGGACGGTTCCTCAGAACCCCAGCACAGGCCGACGTCCATTCGTAGGCAGCCCCCTGGGGACCTTTCCTGGGGACACTGCAGACCCTCTGGGAGGGAGGAGTGACCCTCTCACAGCGGCCGGTGTGTCTTGCAGGAGCGACTATGAGGAGCTAGCCCGGCAGTGCAAGATGTTTGCCAAAGACCTGCTTGCCCAAGCCCGGAACTCCCGCGAGCTGGAAGTGATCCTGAACCACACGTCGAGCGACGAGCCCCTGGACAAGCGGGGCCTGCTGGAGGAGAGGATGAACTTGAGTCGGCTGAAGCTCGCCATCAAGTACAACCAGAAGGAGGTAAGTGACAGGCTGACGTGCCTCCCGCCACAGAGGCCCGGGGTTCTGAGAACAGCGTTCGGAGCAATGAGTAGGGTAAGAGCCTGACCCTACTCAGAAAACCCTCTGTCTTTGGGCAGGGGTGGCCCCTCCGCCACACCTGGGCCACACCTTGCCGGGCTCGGGGATTACTCCTAGCTCTGTGCTCATGGATCACTCCCGGCGGTGTTCAAGGGACTCACATTGGCCACAGAGAATGCTGCTCCTTGTGCCAGCTCTCTGACCAATCGCTGCTGTTTGTAATAATTAATGCTAATGATACAATGACATGAACGCTCATTAATGTTTAGCTAAATAGTAGTTAGACAGGCACGGTCTTACGTAGTAAATGCCGTGCTAATGACATTCTTGATTTTTGCCTGTCAAAAATTGGATTTATTGATCTGGTTCTAAATAGCTTTTCCTACCGTAAGAGTGCTAGTGCCTTTCTGGTTTTGCCTTTCCTGGCAGTGCTCAGGGGTTCTTCCTGGCTCTGTGCTCAGGGGCCACTCCCGGTGGGGTTTCAGGGATCATGTTGGTGCTGGAGCCAGAGGCCAGGTCAGCGGCGAGCAAGGTGAGCACCTTACCTGCTCCCTGAACTCTCCAAACCCAGCGACTTTCTGCTGGACCAGAAAGCATTAGAAACAGTGGTCTCTGATTTTCCTTCCTTCCATGAGACCCAAAGGTGGGGCAGCAGAGCTGAGCCCAATCTGGTTCTTCTGACTGGGCTCATTCCTCATGAGGGAAAGAAGGACCTGTTTCCACTTCCATACAGGGACGGACCCTTGGTTCAGGAACCTGAGTATCTGTGCATGTCAGGTTTCATTCTTAAGATGATCTACTAAGCACGAGTACTCACACACTGATCTAACCGCTTGGAGACTCGCCTCCCCCTTCCTCTTGAGGGCACCCCAGAGCTTTCAGCCAGGACGCCCGTGTGTCCATGCATTGCAGCTGCGTGGCTTGCCTCTCTTCGAATATTTAGTTCATGTATTTGTAAACATAGAATATTTATGGACTTGAGCGATAGCACAATAGGTAGGGTCTTTGCCATGCACACAGCCAACCCGGGTTCGATTCCTCCATCCCTCTCAGAGAGCCCGGCAAGCTACCAAGAGTATCCCACCCGCACGGCAAAGCCTGGCAAGCTACCTGTGGCATATTCGATATGCTAAGAACAGTAACAACAAGTCTCACAATGGAGACGTTACTGGTGCCCACTCGAGCAAATCGATGAACAATGGCATGACTGTGCTGCAGTGCAGTGCAGAATATTTTTAGGGAAAAATTTAAGTGCAAGAATTTGGATCACTGTAGCTCTAGAATCTTTCATTCCTGTGTTATCTGAAATGGAAATAGAATGCCAGTGAGGAGAAGGAGAGAGCAGAGGAGCCCTAAGAGGACAGAGAGAGTGGTCATCTCTCTCTCTCGTTACCATGGACATTTTGACTAGATTGTATTTACAGCTGTATTCCACCATCTGAAATGCACCTGAAATGCTAGTAAATGACGAAGAGATAGCAGGATATAAAACTGACTTCGTTGATTAGAAAAAGAACTTCAAAGAGGGGTTGAAAGAACCATAGGAAGCAAATTATCCTGATTAGTATGGGAAAGTAGTTTTCTAATTATCCTATATCTTTATTCATTTATACTTATTTGTTCATCTACATGGTATCACAGGATAACTAGGTGTTTCTTCTTAAAGAAGATGAGAGAAAAGAAAAAGCAAAGTAATAATAGTATTTTAGTTTAAATAGGCAATCTGTAATTTTGAGGATGAAAGAGTATGAAATCATTTTTCACTGGATTTCTAAATGCAGTGGAAGGGTCATTGAGAGTTCCCAGGTAGTCGGTGGGCTTTATTCAGTGTATCCATCCTGAATGACAAGCTGCCACAAAGCTTAATGACCATAAACAACATTTCATGGTCATTTTATGATAATTTCATAATGATCATATTACACTCTTGGATTTGGATCCTGTAGTTCTGAGTCAGACAGCATCAACATTAGATTGCCAAGCATTTGCTTCTAAAATAGCTAAGAAATGCTGTAAACTCTGATAAAGTAATTTCTGCACTTGAACTAGAATTTTCCTCTTCCTGATATTTTTCCTTTTTTCAAACAGTTCAGTTTTGAGCAGATTAATTTCTGTCTATTCTAATGTATTTTAAGAACTTCCCAGTGTCTTCCTAGAGCATAAATGTGTGCCTGCTGTTTAGATTTTGACTGTTTTGTTCCTTTGATGTCTTGGTTTATTACAGTTGAAATTAATGGTTTTCTAAATTAAAGTCTAAATTGAATTCTTCAGATGCTGCAAAATGGCTTAAGTAGGCTAGCAGGAATGATTAACATTTCTGTGACCCGGTGCAGAGGGAATGAAGCCCTTTGAAATGCTTGGGCGTGTTTTACTCAGACAGCGTTGGCTCTGAAAGAGCTTACATCCAGGCCTCACGACAAGTCGGTGTGTGAGTACCTGTTACTCCTGCTTTCCGTGGCGGTGGAGGTTGCTGGAGCTCAGAGACTTGGCTCAGGTCGCTTAGAGTGTGGAGAGCATCGTGACCCTCCCGCCTCCCTCACCCGCGGCTGTTGACCAGAGAGATGTGGTGGTTGCTGCTGTTGAGTTTCGTGGACCGTAGCCACTGGCACGGCCAGTCCCGTTTACGGCACTGACGACTTTCCTTTCTGCCCCGCGTCCCTTTCAGTTTGTCTCGCAGTCCAACTGCCAGCAGTTCCTGAACACGGTCTGGTTCGGACAGATGTCGGGGTACCGACGCAAGCCCACCTGTAAGAAGATCGTGACCGTCCTGGCGGTGGGCATCTTTTGGCCGGTTTTGTCACTCTGTTACTTGATCGCCCCCAAGTCCCAGTTTGGCAGGATCATCCACACGCCCTTCATGAAGTTCATCATCCACGGGGCATCCTACTTCACCTTCCTGCTGCTGCTCAACCTCTACTCCCTGGTCTACAACGAGGACAAGAAGAACACGATGGGGCCGGCCCTGGAAAGGATCGACTACCTGCTCATCCTGTGGATTATCGGTGAGTGGCAGGAGAGCGCCAAGGGGCCTGCCCTGCTCTTACCTGTTAATTTTCCCTGGCTTTGTGGCATCTTAGACATTTATATTCATTTTGTTGTATTTACACTGCTTACACCAGACAAATTTGAACATTTCCAGGACCCCTGAAGAACCAACTGAAATATTTCCGGAAGGTTTCTGAGGGGCTGAGGTGATAGTACAGCAGGGAGGTTGCTGGTCTTGCCCAGGGCCTGCCTGGGCATGGGCCCAGGCTCCTGGTATTTTTGAGCCCAGCAGGAGTGACCCCTGAGCATGGCTGGGAGTGACCTGTAAAACAAAACAAAGTGAATAAACGTTTCTGAACTTGATAAGGACACAGGTATCTGTTATTTACTATTACTTTATTATATGGAAGCTTAAAATTCTTTATTCTGGCCAGAGAGATGGTGCAGTGGGCAAGATGTTGGCCTTGCACGCCGCTGACCGTCAGGTCCTGGGCACTGCTCTGACCCCTGGCCACCCCAGGGGTCACTGTGGAGCCCGGAGTAGCCCCTGAGCACTGGGGTGAGCCTTGCCCCGCCCTCCCACACACACCCAAGTTCTTTGTTCTCGGGCTCCAAATTTTCATGATTGTTAAAGTAGAGGGGAAAATTAATCGATATTTTTTGCATAAGAATATAAACCTTTTCTTAGCTGTTTGGAAATGTAATACATTCACGTGGCTGCATTTTAAAAGTTAATGATATTTTTTGTTTTTTTTACCCTAAGTCTTCCTTTAAAAAACCTGTGAAGTTCTGTAGCTATATCCCACTTTCTATTCCAGATAATTTATTTCAATTTAGATGTTAAGGGTCCCTGGAAACTTCCTGTATAAAGCAGCCCTTCAGGTAGCTGGAGCCTTTAGGAATGGCTCCTTTGGGTGTTGGGCCCGACATGCCTCGGCTTCGAGCACTGATCTTTCACGCGTGAGGCTCTGGCTTCAGTCCTTCACACTACAAAGAAATAAAGGGAAAGAAGAAAACGGTTTTTTAGAGTCACTTAAGGCCTCTTGAACCTTTTTTATTTTCTTTTTGGGTCACACCTGGTGATGCATAGAGGTTACTTCTGCTTGCACTCAGGAATTACTCCTGGCGGTGCTCAGGGGCCATATGGGATGCTGGGAACCGAACCCGGTTGGCCATGTGCAAGGCAAACGCCCTCCCCGCTGTGCTATCGTTCCAGCCCAAAACCTCTTGAGCTTTATAAATTCTCTGGCGCTCGAGTCGTCGGGCTGTGCAGAAGCCGGTGCGGGGTTGTTGCGGTTCCTTCTCTCTCAGAAGCGTGACCCCGCCCTCCGATGGCCCTCAAGGGCCACATGCAGACCACAAACCTCCTTGTTTTGGCCACACGCGACCTGGCTCTGCACTCACAGGTCACTTCTGGTGGGCCTGGAGGACCCGGTGTGGTGTCAGGGATCAACCCCGAGTGGGCCACTGGACTGTCACCCTGGCCCCCACGGCGGCCTCCGTGGCCCCCGTCTGCCCCCGCAGAAGAGAGCATCAGCGTGAATTAAAACCCCTGAAGCGTCACGCTTCCATCAACACCACTTCTGCTGCGAAACAGTCAGGCCCGAGTACGCCCCGGCTGGCTCGTTTCTGCAGGTCCCCGCCCCCCCCCCCGCCTGCATCAGAGTCCGGGAAGGGCTGTCCCGTCGCCCTCCAGGCCCGCTGGACACCGGGAACAGCTGGGCAAACCCAGACCCATGAGTGGGTCTCACTGCAGAGACGGCTCTGGTGTCACTCTGGGGACTGGCCCGTAGCAGGTCCTTAGGCAGTTGGCATGTTTAAGCTCCCCAGGTGCCTCAAGTGACAGGGAAACGAGGAGGCTGCCTGGGGTGGAGTCCTGCTTCAGTTGGGGCAGCGAGCACGTGGCTACTTCCTGCTCCCCAGGCCGCGAGTTTCTTCCCGTTTCTTGCCTTGGTCCTCCAGGGAGGGAGGGGGGAGAGATGTGCTGACGGCCACACAGACCCTTCCACTTAAAGGAGCATCTTACTTTACTTTTTTGCTCTTAGAAGCTGTTACAAAGATGTAGGTGAGGGCTGGAGCGATAGCACAGTGGGTAGGGCATTTGCCTTGCATGCGGCCAATTCGGGTTCGATCCCTGGCATCTCGTATGGTCCCCCCAAGCACCACCAGGAGTAATTCCTGAGCCAGGAGTAACCCCTGTGCATTGCTGGGTGTGACACAAAAAGCAGTAAGTAAATAAATAATAAATAAAATAAATAAATAAATAGATAAATATGTGACTGTTGGGGCTGGAGCAATAGGGAGGGCATTTGTCTTGCACCAACCCAGGTTCCCCCAGCACTGCCAGGAGTAATTCCTGAGTGCAGAGCCAGGAGTAACCCCTGTGGATCACCAGGTGTAACCCCCCCTCAAATGTGGGTGTTTTTTTGGTTATGGGTTTTTTTTTTTTTAATATTAGGTCTCTACTCTGTCCAGGGATAGACTGAAACAAATGTGGCCCCACGTTCATGGAGCTTGCAGTCCAATGAAGGCAGAAAATCCCCATTAGTTTGAAAATTATTCAGATAAGTGAAAAATCAGAGACTTATATGCAGCTAGTAGGGGTCATGGAAGTAGAAGAGCAAGATTGTTTTGACGGCTTTTCACCCAGTGTGGAGGCTGGCAAGGGTGTCCGGAGGGAGTGATAGGGGATGTTAGTCAACAGAGCACTCGGGCGGAAGAGTCTTGTAGGCTCCTGTAAAGACCACCTGCAGGAGGCCCTGAGGCAGGGGGGAGCCTGGCGACGGGGGAAGCGGGTGCTGAAGGCTGGGCGCGCGGCGGAGGAGCGGAGCTTGTGGAGCTGTTCAGACCCAGGTCATCAGTGGTGCTGAAAACCTGGTGACTCACGCGCCAGGGTCACCAGTCTCACACCAGGCACACGGCGGTCATTCAGAAGGATTAAGGGTTCTGCTGCTTGGCATCTGGGCTCCAGACCCAAGTCTGCAGAGCCTGTTGGTGCCAGCAGCACAGCTGGCTTCAGGGGTTCAGCCCCACTGGGAAAAAACAAAAACCAAAGAACCAAGAGCAAAATTAACTGGCACTTCCTCAGAGGTGTGTCTGCTCTGAGGGAAACTATGGCTGAATAAAAAGACACCTCATGGGGCTGGAGCAATAGCACAGCAGGGCGTTTGCCTTGCACTCGGCCGACCTGGGTTTGAATCCCAGCATCCCATATGGTCCCCTGAGCATCGCCAGGGGTGATTCCTGAGTGCATGAGCCAGGAGTGACCCCTGTGCATCGCCGGGTGTGACCCAAAAAGCAAAAAAAAAAAAAAAAGACACCTCACTACCGAAGGAAAGAAAATTTTGAAAGTCCATACATCTGACAAAAGTGCTCATCTCCAAGCTAGATAGAGCCCTCAAGACTCAGTAGCCCAACGCTGGCTGTGGCACTGAACATGGGGAGGAGCACTCTGCCCGAGAAGGAACACAGCGCACACACAAAAATAGCATCACGGGCCATCGGGAAACAGCAGATCAGAGTAAGAGAACCCCTCACGAGGGAGAATGGCTGTCAGTGAGAAGCAGAGTGGGTGAGGAGGACAGGAATAGGATCTTCATTACTGCTGGTGGGCACACATCTGCCCCCCTCCGGAAACAGCGTGACGAGTCTCACAACAATGGAAAGTAGAACTGCCGTATGGGTCCAGTCATTCCTGTGTGCTTCCCTTCTGGAAGGGTCAATACTGTCATATTAGCACAGTCATGCCACTGTCCGTTCTTGTGTTGGACGGATTAATATTATCAACATGACAGTTCTTTCCCCAGCAGTACAAAGATTCAGAAGATGCCATTCCTATATAAAAACTAAAAGCACCCATGACTATTAGTTAATGCTGCCTAATTTACATAGGGTAGTTTAAAAAAAGAATAAGCTCAGGGCTGGAGTGATAGTACAGCGGGTAGGGCTTCGATTCCCAGCATCCCATATGGTCCCCCGAGTACCGCCAGGAGAAATTCCTGAGTGCTTGAGCCAGGAGTAATCCCTGTGCATCGCCGGGTGTGACCCAAAAAGAAAAAAAAATATATGATTAAAAAAAAATAAAAACAACAAGTTCAAATAGCCAAAGCGATGCTAGGAAATCATGACATGCCAATTATGTTGGTTTGTTTCCAGTGGAAGTGAAGCCAATTGGACTTTTTTAGTGTTTCGCTGTCAGATCTGAATTTTTATTTTTTTCTTTTTGGGTCACACCCGGCGATGCTTACTCCTGGCTCTGCACTCAGGAATGACCCCTGGCAGTGCTCAGGGGACCCTATGGGATGCTGGGAATCGAACCCAGGTTGGCCACGTGCAAGGCAAATGCCCTCCCTGCTGTGCTGTCGCTCCAGCCCCTGAGATCTGAAATATTTTTATTTATTTATTTATTTATTTTGCTTTTTGGGTCACACCTGGCAATGCACAGGGGTTACTCCTGGCTCTTCACTCAGAAATTACCCCTGGCGGTGCTCAGGGGACCATATGGGATGCTGGGATTAGAACCCGGGTCGGCCGCATGCAAGGCAAACGCCCTACCCGCTGTGCTATCGCTCCAGCCCCCTGAAATATTTTTTTTAAATACTTTCTGCGTTAAAGATGGGCATGGGATGGTTAAGCTGTCACGGAGAAGCTGAGCCCGAGTTTCTCAGCCCACAGAGCCCCGCCCTGGGCCCCCCCCGCCCCCACCCCTGACCTGGTGCAGTTTCCCAGGCTGCTTCTGGAGCCTCTGTGCAGGGCCCGGCTGACCCCCGAGGTTTTCTTACTGCCCTGTGTTTCCAAGGAAACCAACCCCTTTAATGGACTCGAACAAGCGGTTTTGTTCCCGCGGGCAGAGTTCTGACCTGCACTTAATCCTTGCTCCTTTGGGGACAATGACGGGGTTTTGAGAGGGGAAGTATCACTTACATTTTGGCAAGACGGAGTCACTCTGCTGAAAGCAGGGTTTCGGGGGCGCGGGAAGGAGGGGCTGATGGCGGCGGGAGGCGATGGGGGCTGGAAGAGGTAGTGAGGAGTCAATGCTGGCTCTGGTTGGGAAGTGCTCACCCCGAGTCCCTCTGCTCTTGACTGGACACTTTAGAGGAGATGGGAGTCAAGGACAGTCCAAGGATGTTTGCTCTGGACAGATCTCAGGGTGGAGGGGCCGCCACCGAGTGCAGAGAGAGAGGACAGGCCGGAGTTAGGGATGGCCGAGTAGCCAGTGGGGTGGCCCAGCACCGCCCGGGCAGGGGAGCCGCTGGGAGAGGAAGGGCCCGGGGGCAGGTAGGGGCAGTGGGCTGGACTCAGGAGTCCACTCACGGAGGGATGCAGAGGGGAGATGGGGAGAGAGAAAGCCTAGCAGCTACTCTTTGACACTTATTTAACACCACTTACCAAAACACCTGTCTGGCGAAGGTACACGAGGGCTCACGGCTCCTTTCTTTTGCATTTTGAGAGCTTCTTGGGTTCTTCTGACTGAGACTATATTGGCCCACGTGTTCCTCACTTGATACTTAACTGTGGGTATTTTTTAGTTTATTATATTAATGGGGTGTTCCCTGATGCTCTCTCTCTCCCTCTCTCCCTCCCTCTCCTCTCTCTCTCTTCCTCTCTCTCTTCCTCTCTGTCTCTCTTCCTCTCTCTCTTCCTCTCTCTCCTCTCTCTCTCTCTCTCTCTCTCTCTCTCTCTCTCTCTCTCTCTCTCTCTCTCTCTCTCTCTCTCTCTCTCTCTCTCTTTGTGACCTAGGGATGATTTGGTCAGACATTAAGAGACTCTGGTATGAAGGATTGGAAGACTTTCTAGAAGAATCTCGTAACCAACTCAGTTTTGTCATGAATTCACTGTACCTGGCAACTTTCGCCCTCAAAGTGGTGGCCCACAACAAGGTGACTGTTGGCTTCAGGTGGGGCACAAGTGGTGTGACCTGGGGGGACGGAGCTGTTTTTGCTGCTTAGCTCAGGCCGCGGTGCCTGGCAATCCTCCTTCCTGCTAGGCTGTGCAGGGCCCTCTGCCCTCTGAAGGGTGCGGGCGTTTCGTGTAGGCCTGGCACGGGCTTGGCCCATGTCCTGTATGTCTCATTTTATCCTCACAGGACTCTGAGACGGAGTTCCTTATCCCCTGTGGAATAAGGGGGAATGAAGCTCAGAGAGGCCAAGTAACTTGTCTAAGGCTGCACAGTGTAAAATCAAGGCTGGATTTAAATCCAGGTCTGTGCAGGCATTTTCCTTTCTACCCAGTGAGCTTCTTATATCTGAACTACATTCATTAGCCTCATATATATTCATATATATATATAAATACACATGTATTTAAACTGGGACTTGATTAGATATCTTCATATATGAAGAATAGTGATGTGAATGGAATTCATTGTATAGTGTCTTATATAATCCAGATCCTTGTCATTCTCTTTTGCAGCTTACGAAGTAATATAAATGTAATTCTTATCAAATGCCTATATATATGTAGAATTTTAATCTAGCAGCTTATAAATGTACTTTTGTCAGGATTTAACCCCCTCTGCCCCCGCCATGCAAGCTCAGGATAAGGTTTTAATTATTTTTGCTTGAATCCTGAGTTTAGAATTTTTCAGGAACTGCACTGTAGCACTGTTGTTACATTGTTCGATTTGCTCGAGCAGGCACCAGTAACGTCTCCATCATGAGACTTGTTACTGTTTTTTGGCATATCGATTATGCCATGGGCAGCTTGAGGGCTCTGCCATGCGGGCGGGACACTCTCGGTAGCTTGCTGGGCTCTCTGAGAGGGACAGAGGAATCAAACCCAGGTTGGCCGCGTGCAAGGCAAACACCCTCCCCGCTGTGCTTCCAGGAACTAAGAAACAAAATACTTTCTGTTTCTCACAGTTTTATAGATCATAGGAAAAGGAAGCTGCTGATTTTATGTCATTTTATTTTAAAAACTAAATAAACAAAAACTAACTCTATTTCTTCATTGATCAGTGGTATGGAATGTGTTTGTTAAATATGTTCACTGACCAGAATTGTGAAATTCCTAGGAAAATTCAAATTGATCATATTCAGATAAATGGTTGGGAGCGCTCCAAGACAGTATAGTACAGGGGTGGACCAGGGCGATAGTCCAGCCGGGAGGGCGTTTGCCTGGCACTCAGCTGACCCAGGTTCAGTCCCCGGCATCCCATGTGGTCCCCTGAGCACCGCCAGGAATCGTTCCTGAGTGCAGAGCCAGGAGTAGCCCCTGAGCATCACTTGGTGGGACCCAACAAGCAGGGGAAAAAAAGCATAGGGGTGAGGCGCCCGGTCCTGGCCGCCTCCCATGGTCCCCTGGGCCTGCACTCAACAGAAATGGGTTGATAAGTGCCTGTGGAACGTGGCTTGTTTGGGTGGTGGTTGTTTCAGGAAGGGCGTTGGCACCACACCCGGTACTGCTCAGGGCTTGCTCCGGGCTCTGTGCTCAGGGGACCATACGGGGCTGGGCTGGACCCTGGTGGGCTGTGCACAAGCGCCCTGTCCATGCCATCAGGGCTCCCGTCCCGACACTGGCTGTATAAACTAGTCCCTCCAGTCCTAGAAGGGAGATACCCACAAAATTACCATTTGTTACAAAAACAAGGGCACATTCTGAGAGTGAAAGGGGGCGCTATTGACCATCACACCAGGCAGCAGGGCTGGAGTGGGGAGGGCGTTTGCCTTGCACACAGCCGACCCGAGCTCGATTCCCGGCATCCCATAGGGTCCCTCCAGCACCGCCAGGAGTAATTCCTGAGCACAGAGCCAAGAGTAACTCCTGAGCATCGCTGGGTGTGACCCAAAAAGCAAAAATCATCATCATCATCATCATCATCATCATCATCATGCCAGAACAACTGGTATATAATCTGGGACTGTTCCAAGCATTTAGGACATGTTTAAGTACAAGACTGTATGTCCGGGTAGACTCATGTGTCCTGTTTTCCCTGTAAGAGAAAGAACGTCTATGGTTCATTACGGAGTCTTGAGATACAGGGCTGAGCTTATTGGAGACAGACGCTAATTGACGAAGAGCACACATTTGCAGTGGGAGAAAAACTTGTCAGTATTTCATGAATGAACAGTGTCATGTCAATTAAAAATATTTTTGACGTTTTAAAACCTTAGGATTCTCAGGGCCGGAACGATAGCACAGCGGGTAGGGCGTTAGCCTTGCACGCGGCCGACCCGGGTTTGATCCCCAGCATCACATAGGGTCCCCCAAGCACCGCCAGGAGTAATTCCTGAGTGCAGAACCAGGAGGAACCCCTGAGCATCGCTGGGTGTGACCCAAAAAGCAAAAACAAAACAAAAAAACCCTTAGGATTCTCGAGAAAACCTCTGACTAGAAGGCGAGAGTGGCTCGTGAGCCGCTTCCTCAGCCAGCACTGTTGTCCTAGAAGCCAGTTCTCGGCCACGCAGCCGTAGTCTTCCCCTGCACGTGACACCACGAAATAGATCTCTGTCCCTGACCACCGGAACATTTGTTTCTGTTTCCCTGCGTCGTGCCAGCTCTCTGTGACCTCTCGCTTTCTCTTCCCACCCTAGTTTCATGACTCTGCTGACCGGAAGGACTGGGATGCGTTCCACCCCACCCTGGTGGCCGAAGGGCTGTTCGCCTTCGCCAACGTCCTGAGCTACCTCCGGCTCTTCTTCATGTACACGACAAGTTCTATCTTGGGTCCGTTACAGGTAAATGATGAAAGTTCCCTGAAGATTGTTAGACTACCAGAGCGCCGTTGGTCCCCCAGACCCTCGTCCTGCCGTGATGCCAGAGCTTGGCTTTGCTGCTGAGAACGTCCGGGTTAAAGGAACATCACCTGCTATCGTCTGCTTTGCTTCTCACCTAGTGGGAACCCTTTGCCGTGGGGTAATCTGCTGTGGCTTATCGCCTGCCCTTCCTCCAAACTCACAATATATAGATGCACGCACATGTTCCCTGCGTGGACACAGCTGTGTTTAAAGTACAGGATGCGGGGCTGGAGTGATAGCACAGTGGGTAGGGTGTTTGCCTTGCATGTGGCCGACCCGGGTTCGATTCCCAGCATCCCATATGGTCCCCTGAGCACGGTCAGGGGTAATTCCAGAGTGCAGAGCCAAGAGTGACCCCTGAGCATCGCTGGGTGTGACCCAAAAAGCAAAAAAAATAATAAAAATAAAAATAAAAAAATAAAATAAAATACAGGATGCCTCCTCTGGTAACACAGGAATATAAAACCCTGCTTTTTTCACCAAGGTGAGTCTCTCATTTAAAGTCAGTGTAGAAGGGAAGTCTTGTCCAAGCAGGAATAATATTTTACAACAATTTTGAACCTATCTAAGCCATATTTAATTTTTCGGCTTCATAAGTATTACTTTTAATAAGTGGTAGAATGGAATATTTAGATAATCATATCTATCAGTTGTTGATGATCTCATGTCGTTTGTGTTTATGCTTTGTAGCACTTCGTACTTGAAGAAATCAAACATTGCAGATAGTTTGTGATTTGTCCACAGATTTGTCTGTGACCTTTACGCTTAAGAATCCGGTTGAAATCCTAAGTCTTCACACAAGAGAAAGGGCTCACGTTCAGTCGGATTTATCCCGTAGAGTTTGGTCATATTCTAGTTTTAGGAAGTGAGATTAGGTGAGTAGCTGTACATAATATTCCAACTTATTTGTAGGTCTGAAAATCTGAGCAATATTTGTTTTCCCTCAATAAACCAAAAATCATCAACAACTTAGGTGCTCTTTTGTATTTCTTGAGGATACATTTTTAATTAAAGGACATAGCCTTGACTCCAGACAGGGATAAGAGAATGAAGTTTGTTAGGAAATGCTGATTTGATTCGTCGTGTGTGTTCACCCCAGCCCCACGTTCCCTGCATCGTGACCACCCCCGACCCCGAGTCCTGTGAGGCACTTGGGCAGAACTGCATCCAGGGAGCACTGTGCACCAAGTCTTCCTCAGTGCATGTTATCACAGTAATGCCTCCAAGGAAGAAGCAAAGGATCTTTTTCTAAATTATTTACAGACATGCTCATTTTTGTGAAATATTCTTTGGTCTGTTTTCTTTAAAGCATAGAATAGGGAACTTATTTCTACTAAAACATTACATCAGTACCTTCTATCAGTATTTTATATGCTCTTTTGTTATTTTATGTGGGGTTTGTTTATTTTTCTATTAAACTGCTGTCACTAGGTTTTTATACTAGTAATTTATAAATTTCTACAGAGTTAAAAAGGAGAATGCAGAATACTGTTCTGGAATGAAGCTTATTTCTAATCCCCATTTCTACCCAACATGAAGTTACAGGGTCTGGATTTACCTCTCCTGCCTGAAACAGCCAACAGTGGGGGCGGGGGGGAGAGTCTAGTTTCTAAGAAACTCAGTACTGGGCGGTAAGGAACAGAGATTGCTGAGAAATGACGATTGCCGCAGCTTCCTGCTTTGTGACGCGTTTTAGACTTGTGTAGTGAGAGTCGAGTGTGTCTCAGAGCCCTGGCATTCTGCTGGGTCCCTAGAGTCCCACGGGACGAGACGGTGCTCTCAAGTTGCAGAAAGGTCGCAGGCAGAGCTGCATTTCCCAGCCGGGCCTGCTAGTCCGGGGGTGAAGGCCGTGCAAGAGAGTGCACACGCAGAAGACAGGGCCAGCGCGTGGGACGGGGCCACGGGCAGGAGGCACTGGAAAATCCACCCCCTTACCCCCACCCTCACGACAAATGAATGTCTCCAATCAAAGGACTTTATTCTTGTGGACTCCTTTAAGGAGCATTTTCTATTTTTTTCCCCCTTTTTATTGATTCACCGTGAGGTACAGTGACAAAGCTTTCATGTTTGCAGACTTACCATTGGTCTGCAGTGCTGTAAAACGCCAGGAGTCCCACCCCACACGTCAGCACCCCCGCCAGCGACCCTCCTGTCCGGCTGACAGCCGACGTTCCTCCTCTGCCCTTCCCGCCTCCTTTCCTCGCTGCCCGCCGTGTGCACAGAGCCTAGGGCGGCCCCTGTAATTCTGTTTTACTCTCCCCTTTCATCCGCGTAATTAGCACTGTCGTCCCCCGTTGCTCATCGATTTGCTCAGTATCGTCTCCATTGTGAGACTTGTTGTTACTGTTTTTGGCATATCGAATATGCCACGGGGAGCTTGCCGGGCTCTCTGAGAGGGACCGAGGAATCGAACCCGGGTCGGCCACGTGCAAGGCAGATAGATGCCCTACCCACTGTGCTATCGGTCCAGTCCATACGCGTAATTACCGCCTGGTAATTGTATCTCCTTCCTGCCTGATGTCACTTAGCACGATCACCTCCCGCAGCCCCCCCATCCTCTTCGGGTCAGACAGTGTCCCGTTGACCCCACACCTGTCACCTGTGACCAGGCGTGTGGGCTGACCTGCTCTGAGGCAGATGCTGCTGCTTGAAGTCAGGCTACAGGCCGCCCAGCGGGTGTCTCGGAGCCCCTGGCGGCACCTGGAGGGCCACCAGCGAGGGGTTCCGTGTGCTTCTAGGCTTCCCCCGGAGGCTTCGTGTCTTGGCTTCCCCGTGACGCCAGAGCCACAGCCTCCGCACACCGGCCGGGCGCAGGGAAGCCAACACGTGTGACTGTGATGACGGTGGCCGGCGGCCGCACACCTTACTCTGAGGGGCGCTGGCCCGTCCCCGCCAGCTGGACCTGTGTCGTCTCTCATGTTTGTGCGCCCACTGCTTTTGTGTCCTCTCGCCCGCAGATCTCGATGGGACAGATGTTGCAGGACTTCGGGAAGTTTCTCGGCATGTTCCTCCTGGTTCTGTTCTCCTTCACCATCGGCCTGACGCAGCTGTACGACAAGGGCTACACCCCCAAGGAGCAGAAGGACTGCGTGGGCATCTTCTGCGAGCAGCAGAGCAACGACACCTTCCACTCGTGAGTGTCCCTGTGTCCGCCGCCCTCGCCCTCGCCCCCCCCCGCCACGCGTCCACCTGGGTCCGTGTGCGCACACGGGGATTCCGACCTGAAGCGTTTCTTTTCTTCATGTCCACAAGCGCAAAATATTCTTTCTGGTGCATCATAAGTCACTTTACGTGAGGAATCACGAATGAGTGGCCGCGTCCCCATGTCCACTGTCGGCGCTGTCCGGAGTTCAGTCAGGATGTGTCGGCCCAGTACGCCGCCCTCGTATATTTAGTGTCAGCAGCAACTCGGTGTTGCTGTCACGACCAGGCTCTCGCACGTTCAGCATTTCTTAGGGGTCACCAGCACTGGGACCCACTAGGGCTCACGGGAAAAAGTTGGGTTTTTTTCTAGTTTACTATAGCTTAAGTAATTGACTCGAGCCATAAGGAACAGCCAGTTTTCAGACAGACAAAATCTCCCCTTATTCTTGAGACAACGGAGAGGAGATATGGGGTGGATCGTTTGTTGTATTATTAATACTCCGTGCCAGTTTCCCTTTGGTGAGGTACGTGCCATCTTAATTCAGGAATCAGGTTTGGTAGAAGTAAATACTCGCACGCCCACGGGCCACGGTTCTCAGTGCTGAGTGAAGGAAATCCTCAGATCCTGTGGCAGGAGCGCCCCCCGCCCCGGTGGCGCAGCCTGTAGGCAGTGAACAGAGAACTAAAGCCCGCCGTCTATTCAAGAGTGACTGGGGGTGACAGCTTGGCCAGGGGGCGCGTGTGAGAGGTGGGCGGCAAAGGAAGGCCCCACACTAGGTGGGAGGAAATAGATGCAAGGGGCACAGCCATGCAGGAGGGTCCAGAGGAAAAGCTCTGCAGGGAGGGGAAGGGCAGAGCAGAGAGCAGAGGGCATGAACCCGGTGATGCGATCGGAACCTAGGGAAGAACTTTGGGTCACCAGACTGATCCATTTGGAGTTTCCGGCAATGGGAGTGGTTGTTAGCAGTGTCCTGAGGCAGGAGGGGCTGTGGGTGTTGGCAGTGTCCTGAGGCAGGCAGGGCTGTGGGCGTCAGTGTCCTGAGGCAGGAGGGGCTGTGGGTGTCAGTGTCCTGAGGCAGGTGGGGCTGTGGGTGTCAGTGTCCTGAGGCAGGAGGGGCTGTGGGTGTCAGTGTCCTGAGGCAGGTGGGGCTGTGGGTGTCAGTGTCCTGAGGCAGGAGGGGCTGTGGGTGTCAGTGTCCTGAGGCAGGCAGGGCTGTGGGTGTTAGTGTCCTGAGGCAGGCAGGGCTGTGGGTGTCAGTGTCCTGAGGCAGGCAAGGCTGTGGGTGTTAGTGTCCTGAGGCAGGAGGGGCTGTGGGTGTCAGTGTCCTGAGGCAGGCAGGGCTGTGGGTGTTTGCAGTTTCCTGAGGCAGGCAGGGCTGTGGGTGTTAGTGTCCTGAGGCAGGAGGGGCTGTGGGTGTTTGCAGTGTCCTGAGGCAGGCAGGGCTGTGGGTGTCAGTGTCCTGAGGCAGGAGGGGCTGTGGGTGTCAGTGTCCTGAGGCAGGAGGGGCTGTGGGTGTTTGCAGTGTCCTGAGGCAGGAGGGGCTGTGGGTGTTTGCAGTGTCCTGAGGCAGGCGGGGCTGTGGGCGTCAGTGTCCTGAGGCAGCGAGGGCTTCCACACTTGAGGAATGACCTTCCTTCCTCTCGGGTGCTGTTTCCCGAAAGGCCTCTTCGTTTCTGAAACATTACTCTGGACGGTCCGTGCCCCTCGGCCCGCATGGTGGACGCGGTGTGGGGGCGCCCGTGCTTGCCGTGACTCTGCCCCACGCGGGGCGGCTGCCTTGCAGGTTCATCGGGACGTGCTTCGCCCTGTTCTGGTACATCTTCTCCCTGGCGCACGTGGCCATCTTCGTGACGCGCTTCAGCTACGGGGAGGAGCTGCAGTCCTTCGTGGGCGCCGTCATCGTGGGCACGTACAACGTGGTGGTGGTCATCGTGCTCACCAAGCTGCTGGTGGCCATGCTGCACAAGAGCTTCCAGCTCATCGCGGTGAGCCCCGTGCCTGCTCGGACAGGCCGTGCAGCGGGAAGGCGTCCCGGGGAGAGGTCAGACAGGGAACGTGGGGTCTGGGGGCTGGCCCGGGTGTCGCCCCCGGCGACTCGTATAGTCCCACAAACCCGCCAGTGAGCCCCCGAGCGCTGCTAGGTATAGCGCAAACACCTAAAAAAATTAAATTTAAATAAAAACTGAATATAGATTTTCTAAAAATGCAAGCAGCATATATACTACAGATCTGGAATCAGAGTTCTACCCCAAGAGAGGGAAATATTTGTTTGTTTTTGTGCGGGGTTGTAATGAAGAAAACTTACTTTAATAATTTTTGAAGTGAGGCAACGTGGTTCCGGTAGGGCTTTCATTGTCTTGATGTGCAGATTACACGTTGCTACCACCAGTTTCCTCTCTTCCCTGTCCTCTCCCCTCCCCCGACCCGTTTTGGTTTTGGGGCCACGCCCGATAGAGCTGAGGGGCCAGCCCCGGCCAGCTTGGGGGTCTGTATGGCTGCTGGGGACTGACCTGGCTGGGCCTGTCTGCCTGACACGCCCGATTCTCTCTCCTGAGTGTCTCTTCAGCTTCCCTCCCCATGTTCCGAGGGATTACTGGGGATTTTTTGTTGTTATTCTTGTTGAGCTTTTCATGCTTTCTCTGCCTCTGTCTTCTGCATTGGCCCTTTGTCTGATAGGTGACATGCAAATATTTTCTCCCATTCAGTGGAGTGGCTTTTCATTTGCCGTGAGAAATTTTAGTGTGAGGGGTCCAAGAGGGTAAAGTGCTTTTGCACGGGGCTGACCCAGGTTTGATCCTTGGCATCGCATGTGGTCCCCTGAAGGCCAGGAGTGACTCCTGAGCACAGCTGGATGCGATTCCCCACAAGGAAATACAACTTTTTAATGCGAGGTGGCCCCGCTTTGTTTGTTTGTATTGCCTTTGCCAGTGGAGTCGGATCACTGAAGACGCCCCTAAGCTCTGTCTGTGTCCTACAGCTTTCTGCCCACGTTTTACGTTTCCCTCAGATTTTATAAATTTTGGTCTGATCTCAAGAGCTATATTTATGTTTTAGTGAAATAAGGTTGTTTTCATTAAACCAAACTTGCTTAGAAAGTTGTGAGGGCAAAGAGGAGAAATAGGTGTTTGTGAGCGACCACAGGCGTCTCCAGGGTGGAGACAGCCAACGGAGAGGCAGGCGAGCTAGTGCACAAGGGGGAGTGGGCTTGAGGCAAGCCTGAGGAGGTTTTCGTCCATTCTGAGGTAACGTTTGTGCGTTTGTGAATGGTGTGAGGCAGGGATCGGTCTCCGTTCTCTTGTATTGGTCTGGGAATTGTCTGGAAACATTTGGACAGATGAAAAAGCAGTGCTTTCCCCACACACACACACACACACACACACACACACACAACCGCTTGTCCTTTGCCTCTCACAGAATCATGAAGACAAGGAGTGGAAGTTTGCTCGAGCCAAGCTGTGGCTCAGCTACTTCGACGACAAGTGCACGCTGCCCCCGCCCTTCAACATCGTCCCCTCCCCGAAGACCATCTGCTACATGATCAGCAGCCTCAGCAAGTGGGTCTGCTCGCACACGTCCAAAGGCAAGGTGAAGCGACAGAACAGCCTCAAGGTAAGCGCAGCCTGGGGAACAGCACCCCGAGCGAGCAGCTGATTCCCGGAGCCCAGGGTGCAGCTCCCTCCCTCCCTCCCTGCCGCCATTGCTGAGGAGAGATTCCTCCGCAGTGCAGGAGTGTCGGCTCCAGCTGGAGGACACACACCGGCTCGTCAGCGTAAGGGAGGGCCAGTAGCTCTCGGCCTCCTGGCCCGGCTTGGAAGCCCACACATAAATAGTTCAGTCTGTGCTCTTAGACACCAGAGGTTGGCAAACAGCATAATTGTTTTTTTTTTTATGCACAGATAGTCAAGATTTTGGATTTATATTAAATCAGAATTAAAGATACCGTGTGAATATGCTGTAGCAGGGAGCAAACTCATCCCCGCGAGAGTTGTGCGGATGAGATGAAACATGTAGCAGAGAATCAGGAATCACTTTTGTAAGACAGCCTAGTTAGTAATGCATGGAATTCAATTTCATTTACAAGAAAGGAGATAATATTTTCTTTAATTGGATTCAAAATGGGTGTTCCTTTGTGGACAGAGTCGAGCTTCCCAGAGCAGGGAGCGGAGGGCTTAGGCCCAGGACGCTGAGACAGCGGTGAGACGTGGGTTCTTAGATGATGGGCACGATGGGGCCAGAGTGATAGTACAGGGGGTAGTTGGCCTTGCACGCAGCCAACCTGGGTTCCATCCCCGGCATCCCATGTGGTCCCCCAGCACTACCAGGAGTGAGTCCTGAGTGCAGTCAGAAGCCCAGAGCATTGCCAGGTGTGACCCCAAAAAATCCACATGTGTGTATATGTATATACACATTTATACACATATACATGTATGTGTATATATATAGTCCACACACACACACGCATATATATGTATATATAGTCCACATGAAACCCTGTCATTAGCAGTACTGCAAGATCACGGGGGTCTCATAACAGTTTTAAATCTTTTTTAAAATGTTAAGAATACTTTTTAAAAAGAATATTTTAAAAAACAGGATATAATTTTTTTTTTCAGTACAAAATTCGTGTTCCTTTTCATCAAACTTACGACAAACACTCATTTGCAGAAGCTTTTCCCAGCCCCTAAGTCATTCACAATTCAGTCCTGTGTCGGGTCGGGGGGACCCCCCAGGCCCAGCCCCAAACAGGCTTCGTGAGACCCTCTCGGAGCCCCACCCAGAGCCTGGGGCTGTGCTGGCCCTGACCAGGTGTCGGCCGTCACTCCGACTCGGTCTCGCGACCACACGCGGTGCCTCTGCGCCTTTGCCCCCGTGAATGCCCGTCCTGAGCCCTCCCGCGGGGGGCCGAGTGTGCCCACCCCGTGCCCGTGTCTGCCCGGCAGGAGTGGAGGAACCTGAAGCAGAAGCGAGACGAGAACTACCAGAAGGTGATGTGCTGCCTGGTGCACCGCTACCTGACCTCCATGAGGCAGAAGATGCAGAGCACCGACCAGGCCACCGTGGAGAACCTCAACGAGCTGCGCCAGGACCTCTCCAAGTTCCGCAACGAGATCCGAGACCTGCTGGGCTTTCGGACTTCCAAGTACGCCATGTTTTACCCCAGAAACTAACCGTTTTCTACGTCGCCGGGAGGACAGTCCCCGGCACAAATCCGAAGGACTGCCCCTCCATACCCTGCAACCCAGCTAGAAGATGTATATCAGAGTTACTATACAAAAGCCATTCTTGAACATATTTATAGCCTCGTATATACGGTATGTAAAATATGTATATACAATTAATTTTTTTAAATCCTCTCCTAGCAACTTTTTGCAGACGCGAAGCAGATCGAGGACCTCCATTTTGTTAGCATGCTCCGTGGCTTGCTTCCCTGAGCAGTCCCTCCCGGGTCACCCGGCGTTTCTGGAAGGTCGTGGCCGTGGTGGTTATGCGTTGCCGGGAGGTTTTGTGAAACGAAGAGCAACGAACGTGGACCCAGAGGGCACCCTTGAAATATAGGGGTCGTCGTTTTTTTAAAAGTCTCTGTTTTAGGAGTTTACGTATTTATTGTTTTATCTAAAATCATAGTCTGTTTTTTATTTTGTTGTATAAAGCAACTGACAAAAAAATACTATAGAATATTTAAGTCTATTGCCATAAATTTACATTCACTTAAGTTTTTGTTACTGTCATATATTTACTTCTACATGATTGTAATCACTTTATATTTTTAATTTTGCATTTTTTTCACTGAATAGTATTTTATATATGCATTTCCATGTATTGATATTGTCCACGTATTTAAATTTTTATAGGATTATATTGTTTTGGAGAAACAGAGCTAGTTTTAGCTGTAGTATATTTAATTAGGCCCATGAGTTTGCACAGCTGATTCTAAGATTAGGCCTTGGTGAATTTTTTTCTTTTTATAATAATGCTTTAACTTTTGTTCAAGATAGAGTTAATATTCAGTTTATAAACTACTTTAAAATAAGGATTAACTTACGTGGTCACAGCCTCTTTGTTTTTATAGACACTTTAAGTCCCTTTAATGCAAGGATTTGCTTCACATCTGGACTAAGGTTCTCTAAGTTTTCTCCCAAAATTTTTTGGGCAGAATTTAACATAGCTCCTACAAACTGATGTCATGCTTATTTGTGGATCATTTTTGCTGCTTAAGATGAAAAACGTCGATTTTTTTCATTGGAAAACGTGTATTTAATTTTTCCACAGTGTTCATGGAGGGGTTGTGATTAAAGCTTTCTGATAGGCTGTTGCATCTGTGTTCTTGCAGCATTCCAGTGAAGGGGCTACTCGGTCGTTGCCTTCTTGGCTCGGCAGCGGGGGGTGCAGGTAGCCCTGGGCTGCGACCACCGCCAAGCCAGGCCACTGCCTCCAGTGTCAGCGTACGTGTCATTTTGCTTTTCAATTTTATTTTTTAATTTTAAAATGGTAACTGTTCCTTTTTGGGATAAATTCTTATAAAAATGTTCAAAGTTATATATTTTGTCTACGGTGGGATTGCGTATTTCCCAATTGAGATTTTACATCAGGATTTTTAGCGATTCTAAAAAATATCGAATTATAAAGATTAAAATATTTATAGAGAGCCTATTGTATGCATGAGGTGCAAGGTCTGTGTTGAATGACAGCATATTGTAAGGAAAAAGTGAATAAAACTTGATACTAGATTATAAAGTGATAGTCTGTCCATTATAGCTCATATTTTATGCAGTTTTAAATTGAGATCGCAAGGGCTGGGCGGCGGCAGGTAGGGTGCTTGCCTGCCGCGCGCGTGGCAGCCTCTGTCTGGTCCCCGGCACTCCATGTGGTCCTCCTAGGCCTGCCGGGAGTGATCCCTGAGCACTGAGCCAGGAGTACACCCAAGTACCAACAAGTGTGGCCAAAAAAAAAAGTTTAAAAAACTCTTAACTAAGACGAACAAACCCCTGAGCCCCAGACCACGGGTGGAACTGACTGGCCCTTGGCGGCAGCACTTTCGGCTGCGTCCCGCGGTGACAGCTCTCGTCACTCCCGCTTCTGCACAGCCAGCGTCCACCAGGCCCCGAGGACTGATCTTCCTCCGGGTGGGAGGGGCATGGCCTGGCCGGGGTGTGGGTGCGAGCAGGCGGGCGGGCAGGGCGGCAGGACGGGCGGCGCGGGTGCAGTTCCCACCTGCCCCGGGATTTCTGGGGAATCCCGCCAGCCGGGAAGCAGAATCCCAGCGTCCGCTGACCCGGGGCAGGCGGGCCCCGAGCTGAGTCCTCCTCAGGGGGGCCGGGGGCCCGTGCGGGGGAGTCACTGAGCCCGATGGCTCTGTGTGGTGGGGACTACGGGGGACGGCTCAGAGGGGCCCCACCCGCCCTGGAGCTGCCCCCTCCGCCACCTCAGCCTGCAGGACACGGGCGCAGGCAGAGCTCACAGCGGCCAGGCCAGGCCACTGGACAGCCGGGCCCCCATGGGACCCCACGCCCCACCCCCCACCCCGCCCCCCAGAACCAAGGCGCTGAGTCAGCCTGGCGGGGACCCCACCCCACAGCAGTGCCGCAGGGAACACTCTCCCATCCCTCGCTGGGCCTAGGGGACGACACGGGGTCACGCTCTCCGCCACACGGGCCCCACGGCACGCGGACATCAGGGCTGGCAGTGCCACTCGCTCAGAGATGGTTTTACTAGGGCTGGGCTTTCAAGACAGGCAGGAACGGGTGACCGAGCGCAGCGTGAAAGGGACCAGCGTCACTATAAATATCGCACTCTCGAAACCTCTTTCTTGCCGTCTCCTCCGGCTCCTGAGCCCCCTCTCCGGAGCGTGCGCCCGGCTGAGCCAGCCCGCGGAGACACTTCGCAGTCAGCCGCGAGGTCCCGCCTCTCCCGGGAGCAGCCGGCACGGGTCAGTGCGGACAGCGCTTGCTCTTCAGGGTGTTCAGGAGCTTCTGGTTCTTGGCCTTGAACATCATCACGAAGCTGCTGGGCAGAACTCGGCCGCGCCCGTCCTCGCCCACCTGGCCCATGATGATGTAATTCAGGCCTGAGGAACAGACACGGGGCTGTCGGACTCTGCCCGCAGGGACGCCGGGCTGTGGCGTCTCCTCTCCCCGCAGAGCAGAACGCAGCATCTTTCCTCGGGAGTGGGGCGGGCAGACGCCTCCTCCAGGCAGCCTTCCTGGTGGGCTCTCAGCTGAGGGTGTGTCTTTATGGAGCCTTAGAGGGTCCCCTGGGCACCAAACCTCCAGACCCCAGAGAGGGAGAGGGACGAGAGGGAGGGAGGGGAAGGAGAGAGAGGAGAAAGGAGAGGGGGAGAAAGGAGAGAGGGGAGAAAGGGAGAGAGAAAGAGGAGAGAGAAGAGAGAGAAGGGGAGAGAGAGAAAAAGGAGAGGAGAAAGAAGGGGGAGAGGAAAGGGAAAGAAGAGAAGAGAGAGAAGAGAGAATAGAGAAGAGAGAGAGACAGAAGAGAGGACGGAGAGGCGAGAGGAGAGAGATTCTCGAGTGCCACTCTGCATTTCCCCGTGGCCACGGCTTGTCTCTTGCTGGTGGGAGAGGCATCGCGCAGGACAGAGCAGCCCCGGTGCCCGAGCGGGAGCCACCAAAGCCACGTGCCACCGTCACCCAAGGGATGGTCTGTGCCCTCCCCGGAGCCTGCGCTCTCCCCGCTGCTGCCGTTAGCTGCAGGCACACGGCCCCCCTCCCCCCGCCCCCCGGGCCCACCTCCACCACCCGACTCCCAGCCTCCCCTCAGGCCTGCCCGCAGCCCGGGGGGCTCCCCCCGCCTCACCTCTGCGGAGCGCGGGGCACTGCCTGCAGACCACCAGGAGCTTGGCGCTCATGTTCTTGCCGGCCTGCTGGATGGCCAGGCCGCCCTCCTTGGAGATGCTGATGATGGCCACCGTGGCCAGCAGGCTGCCCCCTCGTGCCGCCGTGCTGATGACCGTCCCGGCCAGCACTGCACAGGGACAACGGGGAGAGAGCCGCGCGTGAGGACAAGACGGGGACAGGGGTGGGGAGTGACCGTGTGCGGGCTGAGAGGTGGCTCGAAGGCGACCAGGGAGCACCCAAAGGGCCCGCACCCCTCACAGGTCCCCGGCCCTGGGTCCCGCCTCTCACCCTCGCGCAGGGCCAGGCCGACCGTTGAGTCCCTCCCCCCTGCCCGCCGGCCGCCAGCTCCACGCGGGACTGAACTGGACCCACGACGCAGGCTGGCAGAGACCCGGGAGGGGACCTGGCTGAGGCCAGAGCTGTCCCTCTGCGGGTGACCCTGCAAGCGACCCAGCTGCGTCAGGGGGGGCGAGGGGGGACTCCCGCCGTGCTCTGCTCCGCCCTGGGGTGCCCTGGGCCTGGGGCTCCTGCTGACGGTGGCTGTGAGTGGAGCACTGGGCAGGGGGGATCTGGCGGCCACAGAGGACAGGGAGTCTCGTCCCACAGATGACCGGGCGTGGCTACCGGTGGACATGCGGCTGGGGGGCAGGCTCGGGCCTCACCTCTGCAGATAAGTGTCAGCCCCCGAAGCACACGCCAACCCCCCTGCCCCTAGTCACATGCCCTGGCCCCGAGCAGGGCCCGGGGGAGGCCAGCAGCCCTCTCGGGACGGGGGGAGGCGGGGGCCCCCTTAGACGGCAGCCACTGTCATTTCCTGCTTCAGGGCCCCTTTGGAAAGTCACCAGTGTCATTCAAGCTGGCGTCTTTGCCCCCTTAAGTGGATCCCACCGAAAACTGCTCCCGCTCACTGCCACCTCCACCCCCGCCCCTTTGGAGAAAGCTCTTAGAAATTCTGAGTCTTTAAGGACTGGCAAGTGTAATGCGGTCAGAGGCCATGGGGGAAGGGTGATGCGGGCTGAATGTGGGCTAGAGACTGAACACAGTGGCCACTCAACACCTCTATTGCGAGCCACAACACCTACATAGAGAGAGAGAACAAAGGGAAATACCCTGCCACAGTGGCAGGGGTGGCAGGGTGGGGTGGGGGGAGATGGGATTGGGGAGGGTAGGAGGGATGCTGGGTTTACCGGTGGTGGAAAATGGGCACTGGTGAAGGGATGGGTCCTCAAACTTTGTATGAGGGAAACATGAGCACAAAAATGAGTAAATCTGTAACTGTACCCTCACGGTGATTCACTAATTAAAAATAAATAAAAATTTTTAAAAATTAAAAAAAAAAAAGAACTGGCTTTCAGGGGCCGGAGCGATAGCACAGCGGGGAGGGCGTTTGCCTTGCACGCAGCCGACCCGGGTTCGATCCCCGGCACCCTATATGGTCCCCTGAGCACCGCCAGGGGTGATTCCTGAGTGCATGAGCCAGGAGTGACCCCTGAGCATCGCCGGGTGAGACCCAAAAAGAAAAGAAAAAAAAAAAGAACTGGCTTTCACTTTTGAAAGGTTTCTGACTGGATCTCAGACTTCTAAGTTTTCCTTTCGTCCCTCAGAAGGCGCCCCCGGGAGGAGCACTTGGCTTTCTCCTGAGCGGGCGAGCCTGAACTGAGCCGTGACGACTGAGGCCGAAAGACACGTGTGAGAAGATGCAGAGAAATCTAAAAAGGGAAAAGGACACAGGTCGCGTGGAACAGAATGTGCGCCCGCCAGAATCTGCAAGAATCGGGGCTCGGAGTATTATTAAGTGCTTGGGGCGTGGGGGGGCGTCTATTTTCACCTCCTTTTCCCAGGTGAAGAAGCCGACATCGGGGGGCAGTGTCACCCCACACTCTGGGAAGGAGGAAATACTTCCTGGGGCCCAGGAAGGGGCCTCGAACCCCGTGGCACGGCTGAGCTGGGGTTCCCGACGCTCTTCCTTACCGAAGTTACTTGAGCAGTAATTGCTCTCCAGGGAGCCGGGGCGCCTGCACTTCTGCTGACACTGGGCCACGGTGGGCTTCAGACCTTCGTTCAGGGGGGGAAGACAAGCACTCAGGACGCGGGCGCGGGCAAACAGCGGCTGGCTCTGCCTAGCGCGCGAAAATCTCTATAGTTCCCCGAACCCGAGCTGGCCCTGACGGAATCCCTGAAAAGGCGGTGAAAGAGAGGCCTGGGGCGCCCACCGACGGCTCGGGGGTCCGCACGGCAGCCCAACACCCCTGCTGCGGCTCAAACCGGGAGATCTAAGATAATCCAAATTTAGCTTCTCTTCTTTATATAGAACGGCCCCAACGCCCCAAAATAGTCTCCGGGTGCCCTGCTGAGGAAGCCCTCGTCTAGCCCCACAAATCTGAAGCGGGGGCGGGGCCCCCCCGGAGAGGGCACCCACGCGCCCACCTCAGACGGCCAGTGCCAGGCCTGCGGGCAGCTGCCAGGGGCGCAGCTGAAACCTGATTAGGTGCCACCACCGCTGAGTGTTTCTTTTCAGCCCACCACGGTCTCTACGGACTAATGTAAGAGGAAAAACGAACGAGAGCAACGGTGCTTGTCAGGGTGCCAGCTGCAAACACTTGGGGCTGTGGCACCCACGGGTGCTGCAAGGAGGGGCGGTTGCTACCCCCCCTTCAAGTCACATGGCCCACCTCCACACCTCGCAGAATTTTCTGGGCTAAAATGGGAGAAGTACCAAGGCTGAGAAACCCTGAGCTAACACGAAGCCAAGGTTTCATCCCTTTCCTCGTGAAAAGTATTTTTATCCTTTCTAAAAACATCCACTAGTTGTTCAGTTCTCTCTGTGGCCACACACTCTCCGTGACACACTCCAGAGCCACACATGCCCGTGGCTGTGGATGCTTTTCAAACTCTCCCTCAGCACGCCCCCCCCCCCCATGCCAGGCGCGTCCTCATCTTCGCAGGCGCCAGGCCTAGTTCCCTCGAGCCACAGGCTGGCAAAGCCGCCCCCCGCTCCCTCGGTCTCCATCTGCCCGTCTCTCCCACTCGCCCTCCTCAGCCCCAGGCCGGGGGCAGCGTCTAGAGGTAGGTCCCCCAAGCACGCCCCTGCATCCCCGCAGCGTCCCCCTGTGCCACGCCGTGGCCCCCGCCCGGCTCAGGACATCCCCTCCCTCGGAGGGGGGCCCAGCAGAGCGCCCTAACTCCCCCCTCCCCAGCCGCCCTGCCAAGCCCCCGTGCTCCCGGGCTGTCCTCTTCCGAAAGGCGACCCAGCCCCGCCCGTCTGTCCCCTGGCCTTCCCCGCGAGCCCTCTGGGTCACGCGTCACACTGACGCCTCTCGCTGGGGTGGCCGTGCTCTCCTCTGCGCCACAGGACCCTTGCAGACACTGCAGCCCCGGCTGGCCACAGCGTCACTCCTGAGTGCACCCACCCGGTCTCCACGCGCTGCAAAGCCTGGCCCACCCCGCCCTATGCGAGAGCCCCTGGGTGACCATCACTCGGGCCCGTCACAGCCGCACCCCTGCAGCTGGCCCCGCACAGCAGCCTGAGGGCGCCTCCTGGAATGTGGACCGAGCCGCACTTTGCCTCAGTCCGTCACAGCTTCCCTGGGCCGGGGTTAAAGCCCCAGTTGCTGAGAGCCCAGGCGGGGGGCGGGGGGCCTGAGGGTCCAGTCCAGCTGCCACCCTGGCCAGCCGGGTAGCCGCTTGCTCCAAGGAGCTTTTACATCTTAGGTTGTTTTTTTTTTTTTTTTTTGAGGAGGGGGAGGGAATTCGGGCCACTCAACAGTGCTCAGGCTGTTGCTGGCTCTGCCCAGCAGTGACCCCTGGCAGTGCTCCTAGGGCCGGGTGTGGCGCTGGAGATGGAACCAGGGCTGTCCACGTACGGCACGCGTCTGGCCCCAAAGACCTTTTCGAACTTGAATTAAATGTCTGCTTCCCAGTACGACTGGCTACGGTCCCAGTGGCTTCGGACGGCTGACGTGCTGGCGCCCGTGGTCTGCCCCGTGCGGGGATGCGAGGGATGCGGTGTGGGCAGCAAGAGCACAAATTCAGGAGCACCTGAAGGAGGGGGCAGCTGGGGGCAGCGGCCAGGGGTGGGCAAACGGGTGCAGGAGCAGGTTTGAGGCAGGGAGCTGGGCGACACTAGACCTGCGTGGTGGGTTTTCTTTTAAATGTGGAGGTTCCTGAGTAGCTAGAGAAGGTGGAAGATCCACGCGCATCTGTCCCAGAAAGTTCATTAATACACACACACACACACACACACACACACACACACACACACACACACACACACACACACACACAGCTAGAGGGAGGCGGCAGCGGCCCCTGGCAGTTCACACCCCGACCACAAGGTGGCACACTTGTGAAGCGCCCAGAGGCCCTTCTAGAAGGGCCTATTCAGGAGGAGAAACAGGAAACCCTGCTGGGGCCGGGGGAAGCAGAGCTGGGACACCAGGCTGGGCGTTTGCCTGAATGTGTTCGATCCAGTATTTTATATGGTCCCTTGAACCCTGAGCAGAGCCTGAACATCTGTGTTCTGGGTGTGACCCCAAAACCAGAACAACAAAAAAAAAATGTTAAAAGTCTGTGAAGGAAGGAATGAATGATGCTCCAACCTGTTTCGCTGTGACCAGAGCAACTTCCTTCCCGGGAGTAGATTTGGGGGGTAGGCCCGACTCAGCCGTGAGCTACCTTCCCGGTGCCCGGAACCCTCAGCCCAGCACTTCCCAGATGCCTTCTGTTATAAGTCAACCAATTTTGTTTGATTTACTCCAACTTAAAAACTAATGTATTTTGTATACCGTTTTAAAAAATTTTTTTTGCTTTTTGGGTCACACCCGGCAATGCACAGGGGTTACTCCTGGCTCTGCACTCAGGAATTACTCCTGGTGGTGCTCGGGGGACCATATGGGATGCTGGGAATCAAACCCAGGTCGACCGTGTGCAAGGCAAATGCCCTCCCCTCTATGCTATCACTCCAGCCCCCAGTGTATACCATATTTTAAGTCTCAGTTAGCTTAGATGGGAAATAGAATCGAGGCCTGGAACATTACCTGAAATGCTACAATGTTGTGTAATGAAAAATAAAACTAATATATTATACACCAGGGCGGAACATTTGAGGATTATAATGACATGTGCTATAACAGAAGTTGCTAATGTGTAAATCCCCATAATTCTCTTAGGCGACATTTAAAGGTTATGAGGGTCTAAGGGTCCGTAGACCTTCTACCTTTCTTTCATCAATGGGCTCATGCTACTTGCCTACCTCCACTTTCATCTTCTTGAGTTTATTTTAGTTCCGAGGGCCTTCCTCCTATTCGATTTGCTTGTCTCTTTCCTCTCACTTCTTCCCTGCCCCTGTTGGTTACCAACTGTGACACAAAAGCCATCAACGCGCACCTGTGGTCACGGGGACGGGGGTGGTGATGGGGGGAGCCGTCGTTGTAGGTGATTTTTTGGGCCTGAATTTGTAGTGACCGATGAAGCCATCTGCGGTTAAACTCAAGTCTGATAAAAACTGAATGAGAAGTTCGTTTTTCTCAGATACAATGGGCCTAAAAAGGAAAAAAAAAAAAAGGATGTCAACATCTAACGAGATACATAAAATACAAACTTCTGAAACAGTTTCTAAGGTGACTGACACCCCGCTATCGCTCCTGCAAGCATCGGGGCTCATCTGTTTAACAGAGGTGAGTGTCCACGCCCAGGTGAAGTGGCAGCCCCTTCCAGGGCAGATGGCCCGCTTCTGGTCACTCTCCGACAGTCAGATGCTGCGTCTGAACCCCAAAGCTAAAACTCCTGCGAGCGACGCAGCTGCTGCTCCACTCGACGCTGACGGGGCTGAGTGCAGCTGCCAAACAGCCCTGAGATGCAGCGGGCACCATTACCCGCTTTGATTGTCGCTTGGGGGGTGACTCCACCATCTGTGTGCGGGGGCTACTCCTGGCGGCTACTCGTGGCTCGGAGCTTGAGGCAGCACCAGTCAGACCCAGGACCTCACGAATGCAAGGCCAGTGTCATCAGCAGTATTCTTTGTTTAATTCTTTGGGTCACACCCAGCGATGCTCAGGGGTCACTCCTGGCTCTGGTGGTGCTCGGGGGACCGTGTGGGATGCCAGGGATGGAACAAGGCAAACGTCCTCCCCGCTGGGCCATCGCTCCTGCCCCTCGCCAGCAGGAATCTACGCCGTGGAATCTACGACCGTGAGCCACACTTGCATCACTGACACTCGGTGAGCTTCGGGCTCCTCACGCGGGCTGGGGCGGGCGTCCCCGGGTGGGAGGGGTCCCTGGGGGCTACTCACGCGGGTGGGCTGTCCCCGCAGAACTTGCCAATCCTCCTGGCGTCGTCGACCTCGCCGCCGTTGTACACGGCCACGTAATCGTAGCGGCAGTAGTTATCTCGCTCCACGTCAAACTTCTCGAACTTTAACTCGATCAGCTTGAGGGGAAGCGAAGCGTGAGGCGGGCGGCCGCAGGTGGAGCTCTTCCTCCCCCCACCCCACCCCGGGCCCCGGAGATCCCGGGGTCCCTTTGCAGCAGCGACGCTGGGTTCCCCTCGGCTGGCTGTTTCTCGCTGAGCTAACGAAGTGGCGGGGTCCCTGCTTTCAGCTTCCGACCAACCCCCCCGGAGGCTGCCTTCGACTCAGAAGCTGTCGTCCCTACAGCCAGAGTGACACTCTCTGTGCCCCAGGGGACCCCAGGGGACGGCACTTGGGGAGGGGACCTGAGCTCTGTGCCGAAAAATGGACAGAAATCCAGGGGCCATGGACGACATCCCCACGGCAGGGGCTGCCCACCTCTGGGGAAAGGGCGGCTCTGAGCTGCCCCTTTGGAGGGAGGAGGGGACATTCCCGCCACCTGTGCAGACTCAGCGGGAGCACTGGCTGACTCCTATGGGCGTTTGAGCCAGCGGTGACGCGCACCCCTTCCACAGTGTTGCAGCCAACCGGGGGAGAGGCTGCCAGGCCCCTGACCACTGAGCCGCCCGGCCAGCACACTGTCTGCATGGGCCTGCCAAAAGTGCTCTACATGACTCCAGGAAGTGGGATGCTTCAGTTTCACAGGTAGCCACTCCTCTGGCCACCGGGCCTTTGCACGACACCGCCAGTGTGTGCCAGAGCACATCTGCTGGGGTTGACAAATGCCCACAGCACCCGGCAGCTGAGTCTCCTCCTGCGGGGAGACAGGCAGGTGTCCCGGCCACCGAGGGGACGGGATGGGCACTGACTGTTCCTACGGGAGCACGCTGATTGGCAAGAGAAGACATCTAGATGCGGTAATGTGGACGGAAGTGGCCAGCAGTGGCCAGCAGCAGCGCCTTCCTGCTACACTGACGCCCAGCTGAGCAGAAGTGAGCCCAGCGGGGGCCACAGGGGCCCCGCCAGGCCAGGCACACGTGCAGCCAAACCCGTCTCCTTGGGGCCAGGGCTTTTCACTCGTGACACAACGCTCTCTGTGTTACTAAACAACTGAGCTTCCGCAAGAAACTCCCCACTTAGCTCCGAGAGAAGGAGAAGAGGCAGGGAAAGTGGCGACAGGAAACAGGCCAGCCTTCGACGGAAGAAAGCGCCTTTATTTACGCAAACGCTGTTAGAACCTCTCGTTATTAAATAACCATAGTTTCTCTTAAAAATAAAGAGGAGTGGGGCCGGAGCGATAGCACAGCGGGTAGGGCGTTTGCCTTGCATGCGGCCGACCCGGGTTCGATCCCCGGCATCCCATATGGTCCCCCAAGCACCACCAGGAGTAATTCCTGAGTGCAGAGCCAGGAGTATACCCCTGAGCATCGCTGGGTGTGACCCAAAAAGCAAAAAATAAATAAATAAATAAATAAATAAATAATAAAATAAAGAGGAGTGTTGGGCTACGATCTAAGAAAGTCGGTGTGTTCGAATCAATAACTTGCACAGTTTATGGTTTGACTGAATGATTTTCTCTTAGAAGTGAGCATTGGATGGGGCTGGAGTGATAGCACAGTAGGTAGGGCGTTTGCCTTGCACGCGGCCAACCCGGGTTCAATTCCCAGCATCCCATATGGTCCCCTGAGCACCGCCAGGAGTGATTCCTGAGTGATGAGCCAGGAGTGACCCCTGTGCATTGCCGGGTGTGACCCAAAAAAAAAAAAAAGAAGTGAACATTGGGGCCAGAGTCATAGTACAGTGGGTAAGGCTTTTGCCTTGCATGTAGCCAGGTTCAGTCCTCCTAGGTTCAATCCCTGGCATCCCATATGGCCCCCCGAGCACCACCCGGGGAAATTCCTGAGTGCAGAGCCAGGAGTGAGCCCTGAGCATCACTGGGTGTGACCCATAAAAGCAAAAAAAAAAAAAAAAAAGTAAGTGTCATGGCAAATAATTGTATCAGTGATACATAAAAAAAAAAACAATTTAGCCCCAAATGAGAGAGAGAGTATTGGGAAAATTGCCTGCCACAGAGGCAAGGTGAGGACTGGGATGAGGAGGGGTGAAGCCTGGGGACATTGGTGGTGAAAAATGTGCAGTAACGGAGGAGTGGATGTTTGATCATTGTATGGCTGAATCTCAAACACTGTATCTCACAGTGATTCAATAAATAAATAAATAAACAATTTAGAATAATTGTTTTAATACAATATCATATCGTTTACTTTGTAGTAACGTATGAAAGTCTCGTTAATCGTTTTGTAGGGACAGCCTAAAGTCTGCGCCGACTCGATAATGTCTACCAAATCCCCAAGTGTTTGCCGTCATAATAATTATCACAAAGCTATTTTTAAATGTCTGCGAAGTGTGGTCAATTCCCAAGTTAAGTTCTGTCCTACAATTAATTTCGGAAAGTGGCTCCTCGAAGGGGAAAACCCTACAGAACCACAGACGATGAACGCCAGCCCTTCCTTGCGGACTGACCCGGTCGGGACAGGATTCGACTGTGGGCCCCCGCACAAATGATCTTTGAAACGACCAACACCCCCAGATCAGGCCGGCTGGCTGTCAGAGACCCCTGTTCTTGCAGCCATGGGGGGTGGACTCGCCTCGGCCTTGTGGAGAGAAGGTGCCAGGTGCCTGGAACCCGGGCCCCTTTGCAGTGGAACCCGGGCCCGGCAGCTGTGCAGGGCTGCCGCAGGGTCCCTGTCCTTGGAGACGGGCGTCCCCCCCGAGAAAGTCACTCCCAGCCGCCCTGGGTCAAACGATCTCTCCTAGGATTTGCTTACCGTCTGCCCCACAAAACCTGCTTGGGATCTGTCCGGTGAAACAGGACGTTAAGGCCACACCTTTGCAAGTCAAATAACGTCCGGGGACACAGGTGCCTGGGGAAGCTCGAGGCCTTCCCTCGCACCTGTCCTGCCTCCTGAGCAGCGGGGCAGGCCCTGGGACACAGCGCCCTGGGCTGGGGACTCACCTGGTTCTTGGGGGCCACAATGTGCCACACACACGTGACGCCTGCCGGATAGTCCCGCTCAGGCCAGTTGGGCGTTTTCAAGGAGCCGGAAGGTCTCTCGAGGCGTCCCCCACAGTACTGATCCCCTGCAGCAGCAAATATTTAAAAATCCCAGTTAACATCCCACATCCACAGCCATGCAAACATGCAGCTGGCAGCTGTGGGCCATCGGTGATGGGCAGGAATCAGAGCCAATGGCAGACGTTCCTAGAAGGTTGCTACCTAGAGGGCTAGGGCCCTCTCTACCCAGAGCTCTTTGCTCTAATTAATCTTTTTTTTTCTGCTTTTTTGGGTCACACCTGGCGATGCACAGGGGTTACTCCTGACTCTGCACTCAGGAATTACTCCTGGTGGGATGCAGGGAATCTAACCCGGGTCGGCCGCATGCAAGGCAAACGTCCTCTCCATTGTGCTATTGCTCCAGCCTCTTATTTATCTCTTTGGTTTGCATGTATTTGCTTTGTAGGGGCAGTACCCAGTGGTGCTCAGTGAGCACTTTGCAGTGCAGGGGAACCAACTCAAGGTCTTGCAATACCTTAGGACCATCTCCCCAGCCCCCTTTCCTCTCTGTAGACAAAGCAAGACAAAGCCTTTCCACTTAGAGATCTTGCAGAACTCAGCAAAGAACCTCATGGAAGCTCGGTGCCATCTTGCCACAAACAGCAGTGAAGATTTCGGGCCGCTCTGACGGACACTGCCAGCTGGAGTTTGCTCCGGACCCCAGACCGGGCCAACAACACCGGGGTGCCAGACAGAGAAGGTACAGCCAGCACGCCTTCTCCAGATGGAGCCCCAGCGACACTGAGCTTCTACTAGCATGGCTCCCGTATGCGGGACTGGGACACCTCCAAACCGAGCGGCTGCTTATGCGGCTGCACAACTTTTCCTGATAGACAAAATATATGCTCAGGAATGGCTCCGCCACCCCTGAGGGTCCATTATCCCAGAGGCACAGAAACCAATTTCAGAACACAGCGGCTGCTGGCAGGCATACTCCTTTTGGTACCGGCAGCTCCTTGCAGAATGTCTCCAGACTGAGAACTAAGCCTCGGCCCCATGCCTGCCCTGGAGGGGAAAGGTTTTCCTCTCTCGCCTTTTCCTTGCCGGTGTGGGGGGAAGGGCATGGCGACCGCCATACTATGAGGACCACTAATGAGAGATACAAGCTTGCAGTGATCCAATTTCTGGAAGAAATTTCCCTGGACTTAGTTGCTAAAATACAGAAATCCAAAACCGCGCGGCCGCGATAGCGCGACCTCATACCTCTGCACAGCAGGTCTGTCTCTAGTGGGGAACTAGGATCCTAATAATAACAGTGAGTTTTTTGTTGAAATATTGAATGTAACCAAAGTAAAGAGAAAGTAAAGTGAAATTTATCAGTTACACAGGTGGGGGGGAGGGATGGGAGGTGTACTGGGGTTTTTTTGGTGGTGGAATATGTACACTGGTGAAGGGATGGTTGTTTCAGCATTGTATAACTGAGACCTAAACCTGAAAGCATTGTAAAAAAATAAAATAATTAATTTAAAAAAAATAAGTGGAAAAAAAAAAGAACCTCACGGCAAGGCCTAAGATGGTGGAGGGGAAGGCACTGGCTTTGCAGGCCAATGGCCCAGTCCCAGCACCACGCAGGGTCCCCTGAGCACCCTCAGGAGTCATCCCTGTGCAGGGAACCAATGCAGAAAGTCCTGAGCACTGCCAAGTGAGGCCCCTCCCCCAAAACAAGAAAAAAAGAATCCTCAAGGCAGAGGTATAAATATGAATTAATAAGTTTAAATCCAGACAATATTTGAATTAGCATTAGTACAGCTTATTCTTAGGAAACTATTTTAGGGCTGGAGCGAGAGTACAGTGGGGAGGACATTTTTGCCTTCTGCACGGCCAACCCGGATTCGGTCCCCAGCATCCCATATGGTCCCCCCAGCACTGCCAGGAGTGATTCCTGAATGCAGAGCCAGGAGTAAGCCCTGAGCATCGCCGGGTGTGACCCCAAAAGAAAATAAAAAGAAAACTATTCTAACCACGGGGGGGGGGGGGGGGCGGGCAAGCAGCGCTGGGGGCCTGGAGGCCAGTCCTGAGAATCTCAGCTCACTGGGCGTGGGCTTTGATGTAGCTCTGTGAGGTCCTGCCGGCGGGACCACCAGCTCCGCCCGAGTTTCCAGCGATGTGTGTGATGGAGCTTAGTACCATGAAGTACCAAAAAACTGAACCAGGGTCAGGATTTTCTCTCTTTAATAATTTTATGAATTAAATGAGAGTGGGAAAGAGAAAGAGAGAGAGAGAGAAGAGAGGTGCCTGCCATAGAGGCAGGCTGGGTGGGGGGTAGTTTGGGGACTGGAGGGAACCGGGGGACACGGGTGCTGGGAAATTACACTGGCGGGGGGACGGGTGCTGGAACAGGGTATGACTGAAACCCAATCATGAACAGCCGTGACATGCTCTAGCTCATAGTGATTCAATAAAAATAATTTTTGTAAAAAAATAATAATTTTAGGAATTATTTTTGTTTGCAAAAACACTGTTTACAAATTTTTAGTGACATGGAAAAATCACCCCAAATTCTACCCTCTAAAATTAACCGTGATTGGGGCTGGAGAGATAGCACAGCGGTAGGGCGTTTGCCTTGCACGCGGCCGACCCGGGTTCTAATCCCGGCATCCCATATGGTCCCCTGAGCACCGCCAGGGATAATTCCTGAGTGCAGAGCCAGGAGTAACCCCTGTGCATCGCCGGGTGTGACCCAAAAACAAAACAAAACAAAACAAAACAAACAAACAAATAAAATTAACTGTGATTATCAACACCAAGCAGGTCCATGTAGATAGCTCTGAATGTACCAGTAAGCTGAGAGATAATGATAGGAAGATATTTACTTTATTTATTATTTGCAGTGTTGGGCATTTAACCCAGGACCTCACACAAGCAAGCATTCGACTGCTGGGATATATTCCTGGCAGAAAGATATTTTAACGCAAAGTTCTAAATTTAATTTTGACTGGTAAAGAGAGGCTTCTAAAATCTCAGGGCTAGGACGAATGGAGATGTTACTGAGACGGCTTGAGAAAATCGACGATCAACGGGGATGATGATGATGATGGATATAAGTAACAACAAAAACCTAAGTTGAAACTAAAGGGATGAATATCACTGTATCACTGTCATCCCATTGCTCATCGATTTGCTCGAGCGGGCACCAGTAATGTCTCCATTGTGAGACTTGTTACTGTTTTTGGCATATCCAATATGCCACAGGTAGCTTGCCAGGCTCTGCCATGCGGGCAAGATACTCTTGGTAGCTTGCCGGGCTCTCCGAGAGGGGCGGAGGAATCGAACCCGGATCGGCCACATACAAGGTAAATGCCCTACCTGCTGGGCTATCGCTCCAGCCTGAAGGGATAAATATACTTTTTTTTTTATAATGTATGAGTACTGCTATTTATTCAGCCATTGATTAAACTGATTGAATTGGGAGTGAACTCTACATTACTTTTTTTTATTCTATTCTGAATGTTAATTTTATTATTATTCCCCCCCCTTTTTTTTTTATTCACAGTGAGATACAGTTACAAAGCTTTTATGTTTGAGCTTCGGTCATACAATCATCAAACACCCATCCCTTCACCAGTGCACATTTTCCACCTCCAAAATCCCCAGTATCCCCCCCACCCCCGTGCCAACCCTTCCCCGTACTCTCTCTCTACATTGGTTACATTTGATATTTTGACACGGGTCTCACCACCACTCGAACCTGCCGAAAAGGCAATGCTAAGGATGAATATAGCTTAGCATAGCATTTCTTTGACAAGAAGATAATCATGCTTTTTTTTTAAATATAATCATTCTTAAAAGAAACCTCTGAATTTAAGGAAATGTATTATAGAACTGTAGTTGGGGGGGGGCTGGAGCGATAGCACAGTGGGGAGGGCGTTTGCCTTGCACGCGGCCAACCTGGGTTCGACTCCCAGCATCCCATTTGGTCCCCTGAGCACCGCCAGGGGTAATTCCTGAGTGCAGAGCCAGGAGTGACCCCTGTGCATCGTCGGGTGTGGCCAAAAAAATAAAAAAAAAAAAAACTGTAGTTGGAAAAATCTCTAAATTTCTCCACTCTGGGAAAATGTCAAGCAGATACTAAGAATATAAAATGGTATTTCAAGCTCCCATATACCCACTGCCCACTCGGTTATGGCCATTCGTATCTTTGTGTAGTACTGGAGCAGGTATTTGCTCACTTTTTACATTTCTGAGACCTTTATCCACTTGGGGGGGTACCAAGGTGTGTTCGGAGGGCCCGGGGCCACGCCTGGAGGTACATGACCCACGGGGCCGGCGGTTCATTCCCAGAGTGCAGAGCCGCTCCAAGTCTGCATTTCCCAGGGACTCCCAGGGACCCGTCAACAGTGCTCGAGGCCCCAGAGCTGCACTCCAGAATGACCCGGGGCTCGTGTGGTGCCAAGAACTGAGCCCGGTTGGGCACGTGCCTGGTGTATGACATCACTGCTGCACTACATCCTTCGGCTCTGTTCTGTGTGAGTTGTGTGTGGACACCGGTCCTAACTGTGTGAACGTTCTCTCCCATTCTGCAAGTTGTGTTCATCCCTGTAGCAATGTCTCTTTACGAGCAAGTCACTGAAAGACATTGTCTTGTTATTGCTTTGGGGCTGTCCCCGGAGACACTTGGGGCTGACTCCTGGCTCTGTGCTCAGAGGTCACTTCAGGAAGGCTCAAGGGACCTCATGGGGTGCTGTGGCTCGAACCCTGGGCTGGCTGCATGCAAGGCCAGCAGCCTCCCTGCTTCCTATGCCCCAGCCCCGTGTTTTGACGGTACGTATTTCGCTTTAACCTATCTTTGGCTTGCGAACACTTTTATACTGACAACACACAGGTGGGCTCTGCTTTGTTTAGTTTTGGGGCCACTTTCAGCAGTGCTCAGGACTTACTCCTGGCTCTGTGCTCAGGGGTCACTCTTGGCGGGGCTCAGGGAACCCAACGGGGTGCTGAGGATCAAACTTTAGTCAGCCTCACACAAAGCGAAGTTAGCAGACCTTCCCCATCGCCCAAAGACCAACCCCCCTCCACTCCCCTTCACGAGCCCACTCAGGTCTGCGGTTAGAATCCTAGTGTCTGCTCCAACTTGGCTCTGTCTGTCCCCTCACTCTGTGTGTGCAGGGTCTGGGGGTGGTAGGTTACTGGAGCACAGAGTCCCCCACACAGAAGGCATAGTCGGGGGCTGGAGCAATAGCACAGCGGGTAGGGCGTTTGCCTTGCACCCGGCCGACCCGGGTTCGATTCCCAGCATCCCATATGGTCCCCTGAGCACCACCAGGGGTGATTCCTGAGTGTAGAGCCAGGAGTAACCCCTGAGAATTGCCGGGTGTGACCCAAAAACCGGAAAAAAAAAAAAGAAGGCATTGTAGGGGCTGGAGCAATAGCACAGCAGGGAGGTTGTTTGCCTTGCACACAGCCAAGTTGGATTCGATCCCCAACATCCCATATGATCCCCCGAGCAACGCCAGGAGTAATTCCAGAGTGCAGAGCCAGGAGCAACCCCTGAGCATTGCTGGGTGTGACCCCCCAAAAGCAAATAAATAAATAAAACATTAAAAAAATAGAAGGCGAAGAAGGCATACGTGGTCACTGAGTCCTCCGCTGGCCCCTAGCGATGCCCTCCCCGTGTCCTGGTGGCATGGACGCGCTCTGTTTGGGTTGGAGGGACCCTGGGCAGGGGGTCGGGGCAGCGTCTGGGCACTGGCCTCCCTAGCCCGGCCCCGCCACCCCGGAACCATCCGTACCTCTCTCGTTGGGCTCAGAGGCGGCGAACATGGCCATGAAGCCGTTCCCGGCCGTGTTGGCGTCGGAGATCATCTGCACCATCATCTTGTTGCCGCTGGACACCAGGGCGCCCGGCCGGAAGGTGCCGCAGAAGCGGCCGAGCCGCTGGCCGCCCGCGTGGCCGTTGTACACATCCACGAAGTCATAGCGACACAGGTTGTCGCTCTCCAGGTCTATGAACCGGAAGGTGAGGACCACCACTTTCCCCTGCGGAACCTGCCGGGCAGAGGGCGGCGGCACGGGGTCAGGGGGGGCACGGGGCTGCCCGCCCGCCCGGGGGAGAAGCCAAGTGTGCGGTGTTGGTTCCACTTCCCCAGGATGCTCTCGAGCCAAACACACGCACCTGTGCACTCCCTCCCGACACAGCCCAGACTCCTCTCGGGGACAGAGACCGAACCCGGGAGTTTGCCTCCACCCCGCCGCAGAGAGCGATGCACCGGCCCCACTCTCTCACGGTCACAGCACGCGAGGAAACTAGTCCCGACGGGCTCGGCACCCAAAGAAACGTGCTTGGCAAAGAAACGTCCAAAATTCCCCCCACGGATACAACAGAACAGCCACGAGAAGCAGGAAGTTCCTCTGAAGAAACAATTTGACAAACGTGTTATTGATTCTTCTAGATATCACCTCCCGCTCTGGGTCCTGAAAAACCGTCCAGATCTCACTAGATGGTCTCTCCTTTCCTTGAGAAATTTTTATATACCAGGCAGGGATAAAGAGAGAAGACTTCTTGGAGCTGGAGCAATAGCACAGCGGGGAGGGCGTTTGCCTTGCACGTAGCTGACCCAGGTTCGATTCCCAGCATCCTATAAGGTCTCCTGAGCACTGCCAGGGGTAATTCCTGAGTGCAGAGCCAGGAGTAACCCCTGAGCATTGCTGGGTGAGACCCAAAAAGAAAAAAAAAAAGAGAGAAGACATCTCTTTCTCAAAAGACTCTTTTCTTTTTTTTTTTTAATGAATCACCGTGAGGTACAGTTACAGACTGACAAACTTTCGCGATTATGCTTTAGTCATATAACAATCGAGCACCCATCCCTCCACCAGTGCCCATTCTCCACCCCCAATGTTCCCAGTATCCCTCCCGCCACCCCCCCATCCCCCCCGACCTCTGTGGCAGGTACATTCGCTCTTACTCTTTCTCCTTTCGGGTGCTGTGGTTTGCAGTCCGGGCAGTAATCGGCCACCATGTCTGGCCCACAGTCTCCTCTCAGCATACACCGTCCAGGCATCATTCACTTAGTGGGCCCTTCTCTGTCCCAGCTGCCCTTCCCCCAGCACGTGAGAGCGGGTTTCCAGGCCGTGGAGTGCTCCCCCGGCCCTTGTCTCCACCATCCTTGGGAGTCAGTCTCCCGTTGCTTCATACTCCACAGCCTCAGAACATTCTTTTGCACCATCCTTCCTCCACTTGATTCTCCTGTGTTGTTGTTTCGTTTTGGGGAATGCATTTGGCAATGCTCCTGGCTCTGTGCTCAGGGCTCACTCCTGGCAGTGCTGGGGGACATATGGGACGCCAGTTTGGCTCCGAGGCTACCCTTCTGCCAGGGCCTGCACGAGGCAGCAAGCGGGGCGTGTTGGCGCCCGCCCAGCCCCTCCCCTGTGCGTGGCGCCCGCTCCCTCCACTCTCTTTACCCCAAGAAGATGCGTATCTTCCGGGAGAAACTTGATCGTCCCAAGCCTTTGTCTGCGCAAACAGAGCAGAAACTCGATTAAGACGCTTTCTTTGGTGGCCATTAGCCAAAGCCGCTGCCCGGTGTGGCTGCACTGACCAGGCGGTGCATTATCTGGCCTGCAGGGAGGGCAAAAGCACAAAGCGCTTCTAGGCTCCTGAGTTTTTCCTGTCAACAGCCGAGTCCGGTGCGGGCCAGAGCCCAGAGCCAGGAGGCAGCGTGACCTCAGCTCACCCCAGGCCCCCGAGGGGCCTTACTGTCACCGAGAACACGCCCAGCCAACACGCCAAGCCTCCCGGAGGCTGTCCAGGCTGCCACCAGGGAAGATAGGGGTGGGGGGATAGGATGGGGGGAGGGGTGGCGGGATGGGGGCGGGAGGGAGGCTGTGTTGGAAGCTGCTGTTCTGCATTTCCAAAATCCCCCAGCAACATGCAAACGGGAAGAAGCCCCGGCTGAAGGAGGAGCGCCTCGCCTGGCCGCCCATTTCTCCAAAAGCCTCGTTGCCCCCTCGGGAGATGGCTCTCTCCCGCAAACGGGCTCCGGGAAGGGTCTGCTCCAGTGCAGAGTCAGAAGGAAGGCGGGGGAGAGGGGAGGGTTGGGTCTCTGTTCATCGCAGGTGAGAGATGCTGTAGGGGTCACCCACAGACCATCCCCTGTGGCCGAAATGTCCCCTCGGATCTCTGGTTTGCTTGGGTTTGATTTGGTTCAGGCTTCGGGGTCACATCCAGCAGTGCTCGGGGTTGACTCCTGGTTCTGCACTCAGGGATGAGCCCCGGCAGGGCCTGGGGCCCGTCTGGGTGCTGGGGAGGGACCCGGCTCGGCTGAGGGTAAGACAAGCACCCGACGTGCATCTCTGCGGACACCGCTGGTCTGCGATCCGCCCTCAAGTTCTCCCACATACAAAAAGGAAGACACAGCCGCATTTACCTGAACGCTGAGTCACACCCGGGACGGAGTCTGCACTCCAGCTTATGCCAAGAGGGGAGGGCTCCCAAAGGGGCATGCCGGGCGCAATGACACACTGTCCACGGGGCTGAGGACAGCGCCTCTGAGAGGATGCACTGGCCCACAACCCGTGTTTCTCACTTCAGATCTCTCACCCAGCCCCCGCTGGAGAGAGACAGAAACAACTCCCCTGGAGGCAGGAAGGCTGGGCTTTGTTTACCCAGGAAAGGATCAAAGGGAAACCTAGCGAACACCTGGGGAGAGGGTTTAGCCGGGCTACAAACACGGGCTGCTGCGAGCTGCCACCTTCACCCGGGGTGAGAACCCTCGGTCTGGAGCCCTGAGAAGGATTAGCGCAAAACCCAACACTAAAGAAACGCGGTTGTGTCAAGATCTTTCATGGAGAACTTACTTCCCCTTTAAAAAATAAAATGTGATTGAGTCAGGGCATGGCCCCCAAACAAAAACAAGAATTAAAAGTCTGGTCCCTGAGGCTGGAGAGGTAGTACAGGGGGTCAAGTGTCCGCTGACCTCGGGCTGACTCAAAGACCCCTGAGCACTGCCAGGAATGGCCCCTACACACAGAGCTAGGAGTCAAGAATGAGGAGCACATGGAGACTTTGAGGACAGACACAAGACCCTGAGCATCACAGGGAAGGGGACGGCGGTGGGGGCGGGGGGTTGTGGAGGAGGGTGAAGAGAGATAGTGCAGCGTGGGGCATTTGCCTGGCACGCAGCCAAGCTGGGTTCGATTCCCCAGCATCCCATATGGTCCCCGAGCACTGCCAGGAGTAATCCCTAAGTGCAGAGCCAGGAGGAACCCCTAACATCCCTGGATGTGACCCAAAAAAGAAAAAGAAAAAAACACCTGAGCATCACAAAACCCCAAACCAAAAAAATTAACATCTGCTCATTAACCTGTTAACAGCTGCACAATGTGGAGAAGAAGGTGCCTGCCTCGAATCCACCCAGCCTGGTGTGAGTCTCCAGCGCTACAGCATCAGGGAGCACTGAGCAAGGAACAGCCCCTGAGCTCGGCAGGGTCTGACCCCCACCCACAGAGACACTGGCAGGGCAGATGTGTGCAGCCAACTTCCGGTGAGGAGGAAAGAGCTGCAGTGCGTCTATCTTGCGTAAGAGCTTATACGCAGAGACAGTCAAGAGCAATCTTAAATTAATGATTACAGACAAACAGTCCAATAAAATCCAGGGGGTGAAGACCCGAGCAGATACCTCCCGGAGAAAGAGCAGGAGCAGACGGGAAACAGACCTCATTAGTCACCGGGGAGATGCAGCCTGAAGGGCTACTGGCGCATGCCAGCGAGCCTCCACAGCCGCTAAAATTAGACCCACTGATAACACCCCATGTCAGAACCCGGCCAACAGGAGCTGCGGCCCTCGCTGCTGGCAGTGGAAAGATAGCGAACAAGCTGGACGCTGACCCGGCGGGTTCTTAGAAAGTCAGACCCGGTCCCGGGACAAGGCACAGCCACCCACGCCCAGGTCTACACCCGAGAAAGGAAAAGACGCACAAGAAACGTTTGTGCATCACGAGCCTGACGCAGGGGCTCACAGGGACCCAGAGCCCCGACTCCAAAACGCCAGGGTCTGCACCAACCAAGGAACCGAGGAAGAACTGTGGTGCGTGCACACACAGGGTACAAACTACGGAGACACACAACGCTGAAACCCAAGCCTGCGCTGAGCGAGGATGAAGGGAAATTCACGTCTATAAAGTTCCACAACAGAGGGCGGAGCGATAGTCTAGCGGGGAGGGCGTTTGCCCTGCACGCGGTCGACCCGGGTTTGATTCCCAGAATCCCAAATGGTCCCTCCAGCACAGCCAGGAGCAATTCCTGAGTGCAGAGCCAGGAGTAACTCCTGAGCATTGCCAGTGTGACAACCCCCCACCCCGGGAAAGGCAAAAAATAAGTAAATAAAGTTTCACAACAGAGAAAAAGCATCTGTGGGTATTTGAATGCTTGGAGGTTTGGGGAAGGAAGAGAAGGGGAAGGTTCTGGAGACTGAACATGGGTATCTTGATGGCGGAGTGAGCAACTGTCAAATCCAATGAATCATAAAGTTAAGACCTGGGCATTTCGTGCCGACTGGTTCAGCCCTTTTGGAAAACAATATGGACGATTCTCAAAAAATTAGAAATTGAGCTTCCATTTGACCCAGCAATACCACTCCTGGGAATATATCCCAGAGAGGCAAAACGGTATAGTAGAGATGGCATATGTATTTCTATGTTCATTGCAGCACTGTTTACAATAGCCAGAATCTGGAAAAAACCAGAGTGCCCCAAAACAGATGACTGGTTAAAGAAACTCTGGTACATCTACACAATGGAATACTATGTAGCTGTCAGAAAACATGAAGTCATGAAATTTGCATATAAATGGATCAACATGGAAAGTATCATGTTGAGTGAAATGAGTCAGAAAGAAAGAGACAGACATAGAAAGATTGCACTCATATGTGGAATATAATGTAACTGAGAAGTACAAGTTGGCAACGATGCAACTTCTGGCAGATATCTCTCTGGACTTAGTTACTAAAATACTAAAATACAGAAACCCAAAACTGAGAGGCCGCTAAGTGTGTTCACTCGACCTCATACCTCTTCATCCTCAGCAATGGAAAACAAATTATCTAATGCTTCCTTTTCAGCAGGTCTGACTTTAGGGGAGAGACTCTCCAAACAATAATAGTGAGTTTTGTTGAAATATTGTATGCAATCAAAGTGAAAGTAAAGTGAAATTTATTAGTTACACAGGCGGGGGGGGGCTAGTGTGGGGGGGCTAGGGGCGTGGGGGGGTTAGGGGTGTGGGGGGGCGGGGTGGAGCTATACTGGGACTCTTGGTGGTAGAATATGAGCACTGGTGAAGGGATGGGTATTCGAGCATTGTATAACTGAGATTTAAACCTGAAAACTTTGTAACTTTCCACATGGTGACTCAATAAAAAATTAAAAAAAAAAAAAGACCTGGGCATTTCGCCATATATAAAACATACCTAAAAAAACAAATAAGCGGGGCTGGAACGATAGCACAGTGGGTAGGGCGTTTGCCTTGCATGCAGCCGACCCGGGTTCGAATCCCAGCATTCCATATGGTCCCCTGAGCACCGCCAGGGGTAATTCCTGAGTGCAGAGCCAGGAGTAACCCCTGTGCATCACCGGGTGTGACCCAAAAAGCAAAAAAAAAAAAAAAAAACCCAAGCAAACTACTTTTGAAGTGAAAAAACTGAATGCATGAAACTCTGTTATCAACCTTGTAATCAATACTTAATCTTTTCGATATGCCAAAAACAGTAACAATAACAAAAGCAATAACAATAACAGTAACGTCTCACAATGGAGACGTTACTGGTGCCCACTGAAGCAAATCGATGAACAACGGGAAGACAGTGCTACAGTGCTCCCTAATCTTTCAAAGCCTTTTTCGGGGATGGGTGGGGTGTGGCTAGCTGGTGAGGGCCACATGTGGCAGTGCTCAGGGCTGGCTCTCCTCAGCAGTCACTGCTGCTGGGCTTGGGGACCATCAGTGGGGTCAGCGAGGAAGCGGGCGAGGCCAGTGCAGGTAAGTCCCTGCCTCCTGCTGCCTTATCTCGCTGGCTTAATTTCCTTAAACTTTATTGGTTTGTTTTGTTTGGGGGCCACACCCAGTGGTGCTCAGGGCTTACTCCAGGCTCTGCACTCAGGGATCACTCCTGGTGGTGCTTGACGGGTTCCATAGGGTAGAACCTGGGTCGACTGCATGCAAGGCAAGTGCCCTACCTGCTATACTACCTCACTGGCCCCCAATTTCTGTAAATTTTGCGGGGATTGGTTTGGGGACCAAGCCTGGTGGTACTCAGGGCTTACTCCTGGCTTTGTGCTCAGGGATCACTCCTGGTGGGGCTCAGAGAACCATACGAGGTACAGGGCATCTGAACAGGGGTCAGACGTGCATGAGGCAAGCACCTACCCCGCTGGACTATCTCTTCATCATGGACTTAGGGTATGACTCTTGTATGTTATACATGTAGGTTGAACAGTCAATTCCAGCAATATTAAAAAAAAAAAAAAGATAATCTCATCTCTAACATTCAGCCTTCTATCACTTACATTTTTTTTTTTTTGGTTTTTGGGTCACACCTGGCGATGCACAGGGGTTACTCCTGGCTCATGCACTCAGGAATTACTCCTGGCGGTGCTCGGGGGACCATATAGGATGCTGGGAATCTAACCCGGGTCGGCCGCGTGCAAGGCAAACACCCTACCCACTGTGCTATCACTCCAGCCCCTATCACTTACATTTTTTAAAATAAGCATGCATTGGCTCAGAAAGAAACTATTTTCTGAAAATTAACTCATGCAACAGACTCAATTCATCTGAACCGCTCCCCTCTCTAACCGCTAGACCTTGAAGTCCCAACCTAAAATCATTTCATACATAGAATGAACAGCTTTCAAAGTCAACCCTGCAGGGTAGAATTGTCCATGCTCTTGGGGCGGGTGGGGGGCAGGGGGAATTCATGCACGTTTATATTTCAGTCGGGCAGAAGAACGCCAACAGAGCAGGTATGTGGGAAGAGTTCCACAGGGTGAAGCATTGGAATGCTCTCCTGGACTGGAAAGTAAGTGCTCAGAGACCAGCACTACACCCAGAGAGCAGACAGCATGCCGCTTTCCTCAAACTCTGGAGCTGTCATGCTGACTCAAATTAGAGGTGACCTAGTATGGTCCTTCATTGACAGAAAACAGACAACCTTGGGGGCAGGCAAAGAGCACTGCAGAGATATAGATAGATATATGTGTATTGCAGATACATATATGTGTGTGTTGCATATATATAAATTATCACTATCACTGTCATCCCGTTGCTCATCGGTTTGCTCGAGCAGGTGCCAGTAACATCTCCATTTGTCCCTGTCACATTCAGGGTCAGGGGAATGAGGCCCATTACTGCTACTGTTTTTGGCATACCGAATATGCCACGGGGAGCTTGCCAGGCTCTGTCATGCAAGATTCTGTACCACACTCTTCCGGGAACTTTCTTTTATAGTCTCTGGATCTTAGCTGTTGATGAGATTACATGGCACCAGGGGCAGTTTGTGGGTGTGACTGCCTAGCTACTGGAAAATGGGGGATCTGGGTGGAGGAGGCCCAGTCCCAATCTGAGCAAGCTTGGAGATCTCAACCACAGGTCCCACACACCTGGGTTCCTCTGTCGGTTCCTTCATGTGTGAGGCTCATCCAAATGTGTGAAGAGTGGCCTTGAGCATGGCTGTGGCTGAGTTCTGGAGGTTTTCGGCTGCCGGGGCTCTGCTTGGGGCGGGGAGGGAAACTCAACCCACCCCCCTCTGAGGGGGGCCCAGTGAAGGCAGCCTGGTGCGAAGGCAGGAGATTCTGCCATATAAATGATATATGTGATATATATGTGTATATATATGTATATATAATGTATATAAGCACACAAGGCTCAGCCCTTAACAACATGTCAGTAATCTCTTACAGAAGGGCCTAATGGCCCCTGGGTGATATACAACAATCTTCATATACTCTCCTCTAAGGAAAGTTTTTTGGAGCATTTTCAGCAATTTATTCATAACAACAATACAAAATAAATTATTTCGGTTCTGCTTTGGGGCAGGGGTTGGGGTTTGGAATGGAAACACCCAAAATATGGTGGTGGGAAGGTGTCAAGGTGGTGGGATTGGTGTTCGAATACTAAATGAAATCCAATACTGTGAACTACTTTATAAAAATTAAAATAAATTAAAAAAAAAAAACGAGCACCGCAGAGAAGATAATTGGAGACAGGAGCAAGGCGGACTCAAGAAGAAAATTCTCTTTCAACCTTCACATTCCGCTAATTATGAAGCTGTCCGAACCAAGTCTCTGTCCCCAGAAATCCCTGACAATAAATGAAAACTTTTCTATGAAAATCAACCTATGCAGCCTCTGCCTCATCCAGGCAAGTGAAGTGAGGCGTAAAGCCCTTCACTCCTTCACCCTCACTCCTCCACTGGCAGCTTCTAGGAGAACAGACAAACGTAAGAGGGCCCTGGCCTTACAAAATTAGCACTTGAGACAGCTCAGCAGCAAAGAGACCAGGCAACCGATAAAACTCTTCCTAGATGCTGAATGTGGGTGGCAGGAAAAAAAAAAAAAAAAACAGGTGTAGAGAAGACGCAGGAAGGGCAAGGGGTAGCCAGGAAGAACATCTGGGAACTTCTTTCTGCTGGAGAAAGTCTAGGAATTTTTGGTTTTGGAGCCTGCCCAGCAGTGCTCGGGGCTTACACCTGACTCTGTGTCCAGAAATTACTCCTGATGGGGCTCGGGCGACCAGATGGGATGTCAGGGATCAAACCTGGGACAGCCGCGTACAGGGCAAACAGCCTACCTATTCTATTACGTTCCAGCTCTTCGATTTATTTTTCCTTTAAGAAACAAAGCTTCTGGGGGCTGGAGTAATAGCACAGCGGGGAGAACGTTTGCCTTGCACGAGGCCGACCCGGGTTCAATTCCCAGCATCCCATATGGTCCCCTGAGCACCACCAGGAGTAATTCCTGAGTGCATGAGTCAGGAGTAACCCCTGTGCATCACCGGGTGTGACCCCCCCCAAAAAAAAAGAAAAAAGAAAAAGAACAAAGCGTCATAATTTTGAGATCCGCATTTCTGTACCTAACGAAGATTTATAGAGGGCAGTGGAACGACAGGCACAGCACAGACTTACAGGAATAAAAATACATAATTTATGGAGAAAAACAAGTCCATTAAAATGAAAACTCACAATCAGAGTATAATAATAGAAACAAGATGCTGGGCTTCCCTCGGAGTCATTGCCCAGCTCCCCGGCAGAGGCAGAAGGAAAACAAAAGAAAAAAATGAGTCACAAAATAGCTTCTTTTCCATTGGCATCAGAGCCTCATCTCGCTGCCTTGCTGATACTTTTCTACGAAGTTTATCAAGCAGTTTGGAAATATTATCAATATGGCTGGGGGACATCTCAGATTAAACCCCCCGCCCCCAGAGGTCCCTAACGTCTGGCATTCATAGCCTATAGAAATCCTCCCCTCGAGCTAAAGCAGCTTTTCTCCCTCGGGTACCGAGCCCAGGTCTCACGCATGCAAGATACGCGCTTTACACCGACCCTTGGTCTGTTCACAGCCCAGGCCGGAGCCAACGCGTGGGGCTGCTAGCAGGTGGCCTCACTACAAGATGCCCAGTGGGGTGTCACGCAGGAAGCAGGCTTTTGGACCCAGGAGGCAACTCCCCTTAAGCACCATCCTGGGCACCCCAGGAAGAAATGAAGAGCTCACCCCCCCCCCCCGCCCCCGCACCGCTAGAGGAGCTCCGACCAGTGGGAGGCCCGGTGAACTGTAGACACCAAGCCAGGGCCGTGGACACAGCGCGGCCGGCCAAGCACTCGGCAGGCAGGCGGCTGAATGGAGGCTCAGTCTGTGCAGCCCACAGGGTCCCCCGAGCCCCGCGAGGAATGATTCCTGAGCACACAGGCGGGAGGAAGCCCTGGGCCACCCCCGGAAGTGGTCCCCAAACCAAACGATGGCTCAAGACCCAAAGCTGTCTACACCCCTGACCTTCCTCCCCCGTGCTCAGGCTCGCCCCGAGTTCAGGGTTCTCTGGCGTCAGCACAGGGCGGGGCAAGGCAGAGGCCGGGCAGGGCTTGGAGCCGCCTCTGAGGTCGCAGCGCAATGAAAGCTCGTATGTTCGCCGGATAAAGGACACAGTGAGCTGGAACGGGCCTTCCCGAGAGGCGCTCGCCATGCCCAGGGGGGTCACCCCACGCGGCCTGAGACGCACTGGCCTGTACACAAAATTCACACAAACATACATTTTGTCTGATGACAGCCTGGAGGTGAGGTGAAAAAATAATCACTGCCCCCATTATTTATGGAGCGCCCGCTCAGAGCACCGGACTGCCAGGAGCCTTCCTCTCCCCTGCCTCTCGTCCTCACATCACCCCTACGAAGCCCGTCTGGCCAGGACTCCAACTCTAGAAAGTTCTGGAAACTAGAAAATGGCCACCAAACAGGCACTGGACCCAACATCAGTGATACTCTCCTACACCCAGAGTCACCACACACACACACACACACACACACACACACACACACAGACACACACGCACGAATACATACACACACACATACACGCACATTGACACGCACACACAGCCGCACACGCACGCACGCGCGCGCACACACACACACACACACACACACAAGCACACCCTGCCACCATAGGCCAGTGGTACTCACCCTGGCACTTCTCCTGACCATAGGACCCTTCCCTCCGCCAGGACCCTTCACCAAAGAGGTTTGTCCATCACTGCGGACTCTGACCCCTGCCGCTACATTGGTCACCAACCACTAACCAATGGTCCCTCCCGAGAAGGTCACTGTGCCGAATTTCTGCCACCAGCTGAGCATCAGATAACCACCCAGCGGCCACTGGCTACCCTGTACCCTCGCCTTGCTGGCCAGGTCCACCAGGCAGTCCCGCTCAGGCCCAGCTGGCCCCCGGGCCTCCCCTGCACACTGGGGAACCGGAACCCTCGCTCATTACAGGTAGCTTGCGGTATCTGTGGGGGAGGGTGGGAAAGTGAGGTCACACAACTGCCGTACTCTGAGCAGTTTAAAAACCAGTCCCAGGGGCCGAAGCAGCAGTACAGCAGCTATGGCGTTGGCCTTGCACCCCACCCACCCAGGCTCAATCTCTGGCATCCTTTATGGTCGCCTGAGCACCGCCAGGAGTAATTCCTGAGTGCAGAGCCAGGAGGAACCCCTGAGCATCACCAGGTGTGACCCAAAACCAAACCAACAAAAAAGAATTCTTAATTCCAAACCCCCCTTCTATGGATGTTCTATTTTAATTCTAGATATTTATAATAGTTCTCTAGAGATGTGTCTCCTGGACCCTCAGCAGCTAACAAAAATTCCCTCTGCAGAAAACACTCTATTCTCCCAAGTTCAAGAGTATCTGAAACTTCTGTTGCCCGGTGAGAAGCTGCGATGGTGTAAGGTAGAGCTGGATTCAGGAAAGAAGTCGTCCTTCACAGCAAGGAACAGCACTACGCAGACAGGAAGGTTCCCTGTGCCAGGAGCAGGGGGAAGCAACCACCCCAGGACTCCTCCCTGACTGAGCAGAACACAAGAACACAACAACTTTAGAATCAAAATGCTGCTCTGGTCTCCAGCAAAGAGCAACCATCAATGTGGCAGTTCTCCTTGTGAGAGTCAGGACCTAGCTAATTTTTTCTGGCCATCTGCATGTGTACAGGAAATTTTAATTTGTTCAGAGTCCCACATCCTACAATGAACCCTAGAGGTTATTTCATCACTCTTTTGAATAATTCATTCTTAAGAACCTTCGCTGCTGTTAAATGTCTTCTCGGTGTATTCTGCTTTTTAACAAGCTCTTAGAACCCCATTTTCCAGCATCGTTTTAGGAAAGAGTGGCTTATGTGGTCATGAATACATTATTAAAGGCTCTCAGAAAAAAAGAAATGCCCCACAAAGACCTCGTCTCCACAGCTTCTCATTTTCTTATCTACTCACTGAGCTCCTTTGAGGGCATCTGTTGAGAACAGCACAAAAAAATACCCACTACAAATCAGTCCGCTTCTAAAGCTTCTAAAACATTAACTTTCCGATCATCAAAAAAAATTTGATTTCCCTGTGAGAGAGCAAAGAAAAGCAACGCAAAACAAGCAACAGGGACCCTTGGAAGCAAACATAAAACAAAGGCTCTCTGGGAAAATGCCGCCTGCAGGCTCGTCTAGGCAGGGCTTGGGGGTCTCTTAGCTTTCCAGAAAAATCCAAGGGAGTGAGGAACATGTCTTCATTCTTCCAGGATCTTAGTCAAATTGGATTTTGGGTTTTGTTTTGCAGTCATACCCAGCGATGCTCAGGGATTATTCCTGGCTCTGCACTCAGAGATTATTCCTGGCGGTACTCAGGCACCATATGGGATGCCAGGGATCAAACCCGGCTGGCTGCACGCAAGGCAAGCATCTTTCTTACCAGCTATACTCACTTGGGCCATGATATTAGCCAAATTGGGACCGTTTAAGAGTCCTGCAAATTACAAGCTCTGAATTAAACTCTTTGGATTGAAAATAAAATGAAGACAGAAGGTGTGGCTCTGGGGCTGAGCATTTGCTTTGCAAGTATGAGGCCTGGTTCGAATCCCAACACTGAAAATAAATGCACACGCACATAAAGAAATCACCAAGCAGGGGCTGGAGTGATAGCACAGCGGGTAGGGCGTTTGCCTTGCACACAGCTGGCCTGGGTTCGATTCCCAACATCCCATATGGTCCCCCGAGCACCGCCAGGATTGATTCCTGAGTGCATGAGCCAGGAGTAACCCCTGAGCATCGCTGGATGTGACCCAAAAAGAAAAAAAAAATCACCAAGCAAGCAAAACAAAGCAAAAAATAATAATAATAAATTATACGTTTCATTCACAGAGTCCCTCAAGCATCATATATATTCCCTGTTAATTATGCTTGTCTTTCTTAAGGAATATGATGTAAACAATATTAGAGCATTGGGTTAAATTACTCTTCTGGCAGCTGAAATTACCAGGCCGAGTCCAACAAATGCACATGTTCATTTCTCTTTAAACCTATAGTTAAGATTAAAATTTAAGGTTGTATATAATTCTCAGTCCTGCATCCAGTTTAAAGCCAGGAAATGTGTATTTAAGGCCAAAATTCCATTCCCTTCTCTGTCCTGCTGTGAGTAAACCAGGCAAATAATAGTTAGAGCCACTTCATAGCCCGGTGATACCCTCCGGTATAATTAGGTGACTTCGGTTTTGAGTTCCTGTCTAAATTTATGATTTGCTTTCTCAAATTATGTACCTCGCCTTGATCTTACAACAACATACCTATGTTCCATTTTTCACAGAACCCCGTGCCCCACCACCTGCCACCTCCACCTGGAGCCCTGTGTGAGTCGTTGAGAAGACAGGGACCCCCAGATATACTTAATTCCATCTTAATGGTGAAAGTAGGGCGCCCCGGAGCTGCAAACACATACACTGCCCGGCCGTCGGAGGCTGTTCCAGGGAACGAGAGATCATCTGTGTTTTGTTCCCCTCGTGCATGAATCAGCTAATAAGGAAATGTCACCTACGTTTTAGCTGACCTGGGCCGGATTCCTTTCTAGCCCCATTTCCCCTCCCACCCACGTTATGGACTCCAGCAAGTTGGCCGCCAGTTTTTAAGTCTTCGGATAGTTGCTGATGTTACTGCAAAGCCAGATTTACGGCAGAACGTATGCTCTTGCAAGGTGCCTCTTGGCGAGGGCTGCCTATCTTTCTCTAAGATAATTAAGTCCCAAAGTGCTCATCTGAAGGTTTTCTTTTACTGCAGACGACGACGCCCTCATTTTCCGGGTAGAAAGACGAAGCCACAGAAGGAAGACGGGTGACAGGCAAAGGTCCCGGAAGCAGACTGGAAGCACGCATGGTCCCGCTTCCCACGTGGGGTCTGGGACACATCGCAGACAGCCCCCTCCCCCCAAGGTGGCGGTGGCCCCAGCATCTCAGCCAGGGCCTGGGGGGCTCTCCCAGTGGCAGGGATGCAGCACAGCGCCCGCTGTGGTCCTGCTGGCCGTGCCAAGACCCCTGTGGTCAGCGACACAGCAGCTCCGCTGACTCCTACCCCCACCAGGCCTCACGTCCTCCCGAGCTCACATGGCACACGGGCACCCTAAGCCTCAGCTCTCAGACCCTCTGGACCTCCTGCCCAGCCTGCGGAGATGAAAACACGTTCTCAGATGCCCCTTGGGGGAGAGTGCGCACACCCGAGCTGCCAGGGGACCGAGAAAGCTGTCATCCCGTCCCACATTCCAGAACGCTCCACCGTTTCAAAACTTGCCGCGTGCATTCTCAAGCTGAGCTCCCAGCCGCTGGCCGGTGAACACGCCCTCAGCAAATGGGCCTGTCAGAGCTCTTCGGGGGGGCTGCCAAGATCTGGGGGCCGGGAAGAGAAGGTGAGTCAGGAGGCATGAGCTCCAGTACCAAGTACAAGTACCACCCAGCACACCCGGGCTGGCAGGAGGCGCTCAAGAACAGCGTCCTGAGAGGAACGCCCTGCGCTGACAGGAAGCCTCTCCCACCACCCCAGTGACCGCGGCTGGTGAGGCCATTCCTTCTTGTGAAGTCGCAGAGCAGGGACGGAGCCCAGGGCCTCACACCCTCATGTAATCCTACATATATGTAATCCTACACCCTCACACCGGTGAGACGAGTCACTGCCTATGAGCTTCGTCCGCCGTCCTTTGATTTTATTTATTTTGCTTTGGGGGTGACCCCAACGATGCTCAGGGCTTCCTGAGAACCACCACATGGGGTGCTGGGGGCTGAACCCAGCTAAGTCACACGTAAGATAACTGCCCCGCCCTCTGCATTATCTCTGTAGCACACTCCCCCTTTAACTTAATAGTCAACTCTGACGGTGCAGTTCTCCAAGAAATTGCCGTTAACTTTTTTAAGTGCTTTCATGTCCTGCTTCTGCTGTCTCCTTAGTGGCTGTGTTGACGGGGAGTTGCACACACACTTGGTTGTGATGTTTGCTGGGAAGGCTGCATGCTTCTGTGGGAACACCTACAAACACTCTGATTCCAGTGCTCTCCGGGGGGGGCTTTGGGGGGCCTGTAGTGCTCACACACACACACACACACACACACACACACACACACACACACACACACACACACACACACACACTTCCCAGAGCTCCTGGCTGTGGTACTCACACTTTTTAGTTGAGATACTCACGGACCACATACTTTTTAGGGTGGTGCTTGCACACACACACACACACATACACACACACACACACGCTCCTGGCTGGACACTGGAAGTCGCACATTCTGTTGCTGCACACAGGTACTTGCCTGCCACGTGACGGTGGCCCTGGGTATCCAACTCATGGCCTCACGTGTGCAAGCTAAGGCCCTTCTGCCACACCCATCCCCGGCCCATAAAGTCATGATCTAGGGACAATCCTAAGTTGCCAGCTGCACACGGCCCTTCCACACAACTCGTTAGGAAGCTTGGGCGGGGACAATTCGCCTTTGCCTTTCTCGGGGAACCAGAGGCTAAGCCCGGGCCTTCTGCTCAGCCAGTCTGCTGGGCGACAAGATTGGTCCCTTCAGCCACCGTCAAGGCGCGATTAGGGTATCCCACGCATGGACTCGGGGGTGAAGCCACCAGCTCCTCCCATCTCCAGAACCTTCTCACCTTCCCTCACTCAAACTCTGCCCCTGCTGAAGACGAGCTCTCCCTCCCGGCCGGCCCCTGCGGCCCGTCCCCCAGCCTGCCTCTGTGAATCCGCCTTCCACAGTGACTCACACACGGGGAACCTGAGGAATTCGTCCACCCGGAGGGTTTAATCCCCGAGCACATCCCCCAAGTCCCGGGGACAGCAAGAGTCAGCGAATCCTTGCTTTTCTTGAGGCTGAGTACGTGGCGTCTGTCCTTGCCTTGAGTCTATCCGTGTGAGAGCTATCACGGGACAGATCCCGCGTGGCCATAGCCATCACGCTGCAGCAGACACAGGCGTGAAACCAGGCTCTGCTTTCACTCCCTGGGGCGCCCCAGAGCTGGGGCTGAGTGGGGGGCTGGAGCTCCTGAATCCCTGAGACGTCACTGTGCCGCGTTCCACAGCAGCCGCCCTCTGCACAGTCCCGGCAGCAATGCCGGGGGCCCCCCACACCTGTCTCCCCTCTCTGCCAGCACCGGCTGCTTTCTCGGGGGATGACGCTCATGTAGGCGGCGGGAAGCTACTTATCTTCTGCCTCCAGTCTCACTTATCTTCTGCCTCCAGTCACACTTTCTTATTTCCGTTTCCGCTTGAACACGCTACCTACAGAGTCGGCTGCAGGAGTGGCCAAGTTCAAGGCGCCATCGCGGACATCAGCCTGAGCGTCTCTCCAACAGCCATGCGTGAAGGGTCCAGGGAACCACTGCTTGCCCTCGCCCCCGCGTCTCCTCTCCTCGAGGGTCTGCAGGAGCCCGGGCAGCCCCTCCAATGGCCCGAGGATCCGGGAAGACCTGGGAAGCGGGCTGCTGTCCTCACGAAACGCCAAGGAAAAAGAGGTTGTCCAAGGAAAGGAGGTTGTCCAGCTGAGATCCCGGACACGCCCAACGCCTCTCTGGGGCTTCTGCTCAGGCAGCCGGCATCACCACGAGAACATGCGCGTTCCCCGTGCCCAGTGACACACAGACACATGTCAAAGAGGCAGCTCCTGTGCAAAAAGCTCGACTCCAAGGGCAAAGGCGGAAACCAGTTCTAGCTCGAAAGGCAAACCCGGGCTGACCCTTGGCCCTGCCTGACCAAATTGCCTCTGCTTCCTGGAGATACGTGTCTTCTCAAACACGGCTGGCGTCCGTCCAACACTGGCTCGGGCAGCCCACACAAGCCACAGATAAATGCCCTAGAGACTGTCGTCATCTGCTTGCTATCCCTCCCTGCCATGGTAACAGGGGCTGACCAGAGCACACGGAAGCTGGGCAGGAGGTGACCGTTGTACATGTACAGCCTCCCTGTAGCCAGGAGTGACCACGCAATGAGAATCCACCAATGACAGCTGCCAGAAGCAAGCTGCACGTAACTCCGCACAATGTCCGTTATTATAATAGTAACAATAGACGATGCCCCCAGAGCCACACCTTGGGGCCTACAGTGATGGAACCCAAGCCCTAACACATGCCAGATGTGTGCTCTACCATCCCCCCTGCCCCCTGCACAATGTCCCTAGGGAAAGGTCCATGCCATGACCTTCTTCTCTTCCTTCTTGTTGGCTGAAACATTAAAATGATGGCTGGAGCTTGTGCAGCCCTCTTGGGCAATGGGGAAGTATGTGCAGGAGGGTTGAGGAGGGCGAGAGAAAGATCCCGGCTGCCTAGAGACTAGGGGACTCCCACGGCATGCATGGTTCACCTACCTCCAGTGTCCCTTCCAGAGGAGAGGACCGAACTGGTTCGTTTAGGTCTCTGGGACAGGGAGCCAACCTAGTCTTGCACTCACTTTGAATCCCTCCAGAAAGATCACAGAACCCACGCACAGAAATTCTTTCTACAGTTACAGAACACACAGTTCCAGAGTGTGTTGTTTTGAACTGAAAGCCAGACCGCATTGTGACTGGGTCAGGAGGAAGGGAAACAAGAATATGGTTGGCCCATGTACAATGGTACTATGAGGCCCATGTACAACGGTGCTACTTCAGGGACGGAGTCCATCGCTCGGTCTCTGCAGCGCCGCTGAGGTCTCAAGGCCAGTTCTAGGGCCCAGAGAGACGGTCAAGTCAGTAAGGCGGTTGCCTTGAGCGGAGTCCAGCAGAGTCCATTTCCAGCACTGCCAGGGCTCACCCCTGAGCACAGAGCTGGGGTCAGACCCTGAGCACCCCTGGGTGGTCCTTCATTCCCCAGTAAAGAAGACAAATTCTTATCACAGTCCTGGTGAGTGATGAAAGGAGCCTGGGACTGGGTCTGGCTGCTAAGTGCTGGGGTTTTACACGCACCCAAAAGGAGACCCCTGGGGCCCTTTCCTTGTGCCCGGGACAAGGAGCAATCAGAGGACTCCTTGAGACACTAAGCCCTTCACCAGGGAAACCTTCCGCGCGTTATTCCCATCACAGCCCAAATTCAAAGCCACCTGACAAGTCCGCTCAAGGGTCACCAATGTTTCTCGTTCAGTTCTTCAGATTTTCTGTTTCTGTTTTGGGGTAACACCCAGCTGTGCTCAGGGGTCACTCCTGGCAGTGCTCAGGCAGCCGCAGCAGAGTGCAAGGTCAAACCAGGGCCAGGCGCAGGCAAGGCAAGAGCCTTCACCTGGGACCACCTCGCTGATCCCTAAAATGTTTTAGTTTTTTTTTTTTTTTTTTAAAAAAAGGCGGAGGGGCTGGAGCGATAGCACAGCAGGTAGAGCGTTTGCCTTGCACGCAGCCGACCCGGGTTCAATTCCCAGCATCCCATATGGTCCCCCAGCACCGCCAGGAGTAATTCCTGAGTGCAGAGCCAGGAGTGACCCCAGTGCATCGCCGGGTGTGACCAAAAAAGAGAAAAAAAGAAGGGTGGAGGGAGATAGAATGGCAGTAATCAAGCCCTAATTTGTCAATAATCATCCAGATGTGGATGGTCTGAACTCATCAATGAAAAGATAAGAGTGGCCAAACATTTTTTTAAAAAGCAGAAACCAGAAACCAGATGTGGCCTTCTGGACAGCTTTTAACTCACAATGAACTGCGATGGAAATAGAGCATCAGTAGGAAAACCACGTGACACATCTGTCTCGGAACCTCGTCCCATATTTACATTCATGTCCAAACTACAAAGCTAGGGCCAGAGTGATAGCACAGCGGGTAGGGCGTTTGCCTTGCACTCGGCCGACCTGGGTTCAATCCCCGGCATCCCATATGGTCCCCCAAACACCGCCAGGAGTAATTCCTGAGTGCAGAGCCAGGAGTAACCCCTGAGCCATGCTGGGTGTGACCCAAAAAGCAAAAATAAAAACAAACCAAACTACAAAGCTATTTTCTATGACTCATGCACTCCTGATGCCACGGAACAACAAATGACAGTGAAATCTGTACCAGTTTATCAGATCAGGAGGGCACCGAGGCCAGCTTTGGATTACGTAGAAGGACCCTTCATTCTCATCCTGCAGACTCTTCTTCCTGGGGGGCTCACTGTGAACCAGGATTCACTGTAAATGGGACCAGCCAGTGCGTGCCACTGTTGCTCTGAATCTGTGTCCATAAAAGAGCTGTTGCTCTCAGGGTGATTTTTTTTTTTCTTTTTGGATCACACCCGGCGATGCACAGGGGTTACTCCTGGTTTTGCACTCAGGAATCACGCCTGGCGGTGCTCAGGGGACCATATGAGATGCTGGGATTCGAACCCGGGTTGGCCGCGTGTAAGGCAAACGCCCTACCGGATATGCTATCGCTCCAGCCCCTCTCAGGGTGATTTTGATGGTAAAGATCCGGCAGGATCAGGCCTATTAGCCCCTCGGCACAGGGGCACAGGGTCCGGCACCTAAAAGGGCGGAGGGGCTAGAGCGATAGCACAGCAGGTAGGGCGTTTACTTAGTAAGAGGCAGCCGAGGCTTTTAAAAACCATCATCTGCTGAACAGGCATCAGAGATTCAGTTATCGGTGAGAGAGTGAAGGTGCAGCCACAGCCCCAAAACACAGGCTCCACAGCACTGAAAGCTGGAACCACTGGAGCTGTGACGAGCTTGTCAAGTTGACAGGCCAAGATGGGGTGAGGTGGGGGGGGGGGGAATGTGGGGATGCTGGGAGGGGGGAAGCTGACACGGGTGCTGGGATTGGTGTTGAAATAGGATATGCCTAAAGCTCAACTATCATCACTTCCTACATCGTAGTCCTTTAATAAAAAAGAAATACATTCTAAAAACCAGAAGCCCACCCTCCAACCAACTGACGCTTGCAGTGAACCCCACGTGGCTATTACCCAACAATTTCCAACCATGGAAGATGGTAACTGGGAGCCGCTAGGAAGATAACTCAGTCTCGCCGGCTCAAAACCAGGTGTCTCTTCTCGAAGTCTGACTTCGAACCTCGCCTCAGCAGGATCTTCGCCATGACTAACGGCAAAGGGATTTCGGGAGCCCTCTTCTGCCGTCTACACCCCAGCCCCCAGCCCCCAGCTGCTATTCTTCCCCACTCTTAGATTGCCTCAGTGCCATTTCAAGGCAGGGACGTTAAGTGGGTTGTTTTTTTAAAACCCTAATGGCTGTGCGTGCTCAGGGGCAAACAGTACCTTTGATCATCTAATCCCCAGCAGGGCCCTTTCTGTAGAGGCTTTGAAGTCGTCCTCACTCTGGGCCTGGGACTGAGAAGAGCTTGAATTCCGAATCCTTGACCCCCTCAAACGGAGTCAGGCTGAGTGCTCAGAAACACATCTGCTTTAAGAATCTACTCAAGTATTAATCGGGTGCCCTTTCTAATCTCTAATGCAGGACACTGCCGGTTCTATTAATAAAAATCTACCAAATAGTTGAGGGAAATCCAACATTTCACTATTCCAGGCATTTGCCCCTGACACAGACACCAGAGGGGGGTCAGTAGCCATGGCACTCAAATTCCAACGCCCGCTTCCAGGAGATTCCCCACGTCCAGAAATGCTTACTGTGATTTTCCAAGTGCATTTGCTGTTTGGAGGGTACACTCCAGGAAAGCCTTCGCTGCCAATAAACCCAGACTCTCCAGTAAGAGTTCCGCCACATGTGAAAACAGGTCTGTGGAAAGAGAGGAGGAAGGAAAACAACCTGAGCACGGTTCCCAAGCCCACACTGACCGCAGAATCTCTTCCGAAGGATCCAGTCAATACTGATGAAAGAACACCCGAATTGTACAAAGGATTTTACAGCTTGAGAGCTGCCAGAATATTTCTACTCTAGTCTGATAAAATATTCAGTCCAGCTGTCATTCCTCTCCATTACAGTAACATAAGAGCTTCCCAGCTCTCCAACCATCTCCGTGTATGATCTGTCCGTTCATCATCCCATCCACCCTCCAGCCATCCACCCATCACTCATCCAACCTTCCACCATCAACCCATCCCACCTCCCTCCACCTACCCACCAGCCAGCCAGCCAGCCACTCATCCCCCACCCATCCATCCACCCACCATCCATCTACCCATCCATCTAGCCATCCACCCACCCACCCATCTAGCCATCCACCCACCCACCCATCTAGCCATCCACCCACCATCCACCCACCCACCCATCTAGCCATCCACCCACCATCCACCCACCCACCCATCTAGCCATCCACCCACCCACCATCCATCCACCCACCCACCATCCATCCACCCATCCACCCACCCATCCATCTATTCATCTGCCCACTCAGCCTCCCATCCACCTCCCTCCCATCTATCCATCCATCTATCCATCCACCCTCCCACCATCCATCCACCCACCTACCCACCATTCATCCCATCATCCAACGCCCATCACCCTTCCACCCACTCCTCCTCCATCTACCCATCCATCTATCATCCATCACCCCATCCACCATCCTTCTAGAGTCCACCATCCACCACTCCTCTTCCACCCATCCATCCACCCATCGGCCAACCATCCGCTGTCAGCAAACTCTTCTTTGGGCAGCAGTGAGACTTCAAGGGAAACGGAACTGCCGGGCCAGGGAGGAGGCCGGCGCCAGGCTGCGCGAGCGTCAGGGTTTTGCAGACAGCAGAGCAGTTGGCTGCAATAAGCAGCACTTCACTCTCAGCTCTGGAGACCTGCCGGGTGCCTCGCCCCTTTCCCGAAAAATCGTTGGCCTTAGGCAGAGCTTCCCAGTGAAAAGGAAGGTTGGTGGTGGTGAAAGTGGGGGCGACGCCCAGGCAGGGCGCGGGACTGGGGTCCCTGTGGGTCGCGGCCCAGCGCTGTCCAGGAGGAGATAACTCTGTGCGGAGGGTCCTCCCACAACCTGAGCTTTTTCTCCAGGCTCCGCTCAAACCTCTAGGGACGGGAGTCGGGGAGGAACCAAGCTACAGACAGGAGGTGCCCGTGCCCCCTCCGCCCCGACACTTTCCCGGGGTGGAGAGATGGAGCCCGCGCCACGTGGGGCCCCGTCCGCAGGGCAGGCGCGCAGGGGCCGGGCGGGCCTGGGGGAGCACGGGGAGCCCCGAGAAAGGCTGCGCGCGTCAGGGGGGTAGCGAGGGGCGCCCCGGGAAAGGCTGCGCGCGTCGGGGGAGCGGGGAGCCCCGGGAAAGGCTGCGCGCGTCGGGAATGGGAGCCCCGGGAAGGGCTCTGCGCGTCGCGGTGGGGGAGCGCGGGCACCCCGGAGAGGCTTTGCGCATGGGGTGGGGGGAGCGCGGGGCACCCCGGGAGAGGCTTAGCGCATGGGGGGAGCCCCGACAAAGGCTGCGCGCGTGGATGGGGGAGCGCGGGGCGCCCCGGGAGAGGCTGCGCGCGTCGGGGGAGGCGGGGAGCCGTGGGGGGGGGGCGGCGGTACCTCTCGGGGGGCTGCGTCCGCGACAGCTGGGCGAGCAGCAGCAGGCAGAGCGGGGTCCCGGCGCCCCTCATGGCCGGGCTGGGCCGCTGCTCCCGCCTCGACGCCCGCCGGCCCCGCCGAGTGGCCCCGCGCGCTCAATGTCCCGTTTGTTCTCGGCCGCGCTGGGGGCGGCTCCCGTCCGGGGCCGCCTCCTCGCCCCGCGCCCGGCGCCGCCCCGCGCCCCGGGACCCGCGCGCCCCTCCCGGGGGACCGCGGGGACTCGCCTGCTCCCCTCTGCCCTCCAGCGCCCGATCCCGAGCCGCGGGCGGGAAGGAGAGCCGGGCCCCGGGCCCCGGTTACTGTATGACAACAGGCTGACTTTGGTCTTGGGTGGGCTGTGATGGTTTCTGCTTTTTTGGTCAGGGGGCCACACCTCTCTGGTGTTTAGCGCCGACTCCTGCTTTCTGCGCTCAGGGGTCACTCCTGGCAGGACCCGGGGACCCTATGCGATGCTGGGAGTTGCACCCGGGCCGTCCACGTGCAGGGCTAGTGCCCTACCCGCTGTACCGTCCCTCCAGCCCTGTTGTTCTATTTCAGCGCATGGCATTTTATTTGCTTTGGAAGAGTTGCGTAATTTGACAAACGAGATGAAGATGTGCTCGCAGTCCTCCCTCCCCATCTTTTTTTTTTTTCCTGATGAAAAACTCATTAAACACAAGCCTGCTTGGGGACCAAAAGGACAGACCAGCGGTGGGGCACTCCCGGGTCGGATCCCTGGCATCGCAGATGGTCCCCTAAGCACCCTCAGGAGTGATTCCCAAACCCAAAGCAGGAGTAAGCCCTGAGCACTGCCGGGCATGGCCCCCAAACCAAACCAAACCCAAAACTGCTTTAGTTAAAGTCACTCTCGGGGCTTCGAGATACATTTGCAGCCAGGCTGGCTGTCATCTACTTCAGATGATGAAAACACAGCCCGTCATCTCACCAAAGGGTTTGAAAATGGTTACTCATGGGTATCTCTGTTTTTAGGGGACCGGTTTCTTATTAGTAATATTGACGAGTTAAAATTTGCCAAGCATTTGTTTCTCTGGAAAGAGGAATTCCAATCTGGAGGTATCGAGGGTTTCCTTTTTTAATTGCAGAAAAGTACTTTAAAACTTGATTTTGTTAAGTGCTTCTCAGTATCCAGGGACTAATTAAAAGAAAAACAATAGCAGAGTGAGTTCATTGAGATTTTCAACAACCACCCACCTTGAGCAAGGCTGTGGCACGCTTTTCCACAATATTCACCTGCCTAAGCAAAAATAATAATGGTACGTATCAAGACTTTGGTTCTAATAATGAACTTACCCAGTTAGGACCATAAACACTTTTGGCAAGAAAATAAGTAAAAATACACCAGCGAGATCATCTGACTTAGTACAAGGGGAGCCCTGGGGACTATAATAGGAACCAGAATTCCCTGTGGGGTTTAGATTATCTTACTAGTTTTCAAAAAGTGAAAGGAAAACAACACCCACTGAAGCTTAAAAAAGAAAAATTCTCTAAGGGCACCACGCCCTGTATGACATTTAAAAAAAAAAGTTACAGAATTTGGTAATATCCTGGAACCTACACCCTCAACCCATAAAAAATTGTCTTAAGACAGAGGAAAATACGGGGCTGTTTATTTTGCACACATTTCAAGACTATGACGTCCACCAGCATTCGTGTTTGAGATATTTTGTTATAAAGTCATCATCTTCCATAATAAAATATTGCTCAACTCCCTCCCCTCTTCTGATAATGTTTTGAAGTCTTCATTGCCAGAAAACACTTCATTTGTTTGTAGGAGGCTGCTGGGTTTGCAATGTCTTCAACCTTCCGAGTTGACAGAACCCAGGACGTAGGTGTTAGGTCGCTGTGTGTCCTCTTCTTCACTGGACCTGGAGCAGTGTTCCTGTCCCGCTGGGCCCCGAGTCCCAGCACTGCCCGCTCCGCTGTTGACCCTCGCAGACATTGAGGCTGCCATCGGAGTTTTTTCCAAAGTTTACCCAAACCCATATTATTTGCTCTGAGAAACACATATTTGACTTGGAGAGACAGTTCTGGCCAAAATTATAAACCTCCCATGTCCTGAGTCGCTTAAATGTTAGTATTGACACAGAACCAAGCGGACTGGGCAGCTTGACCCGTGAAGTCAACTGTGGGGACAGAGTGGGGACGAGACGCTTTGTGGAAGAACAGAACCCTGTCATAGGCTCTCAGGAAGGGAAAAAATGCGAGATGGGTAGGTGGCTTCAGAACCAGGCTGCCCGGAAATCAAAGAGCAGGGACGGTGACGGCATTCCCCAACCCTGCTGACCACTGGTCGAATTGGACCCCATCACACTGTCCTTGCTGTGTCATGTTGAACCACACACACAGCAGGGCCCACTGCGACAATAGCTTTGTTGGTTAGTTTCAGGTCAATTACGCCAACTCTGTAAGCAGAGCAAAGCCAAGCTGTAGAGAGCTGCGCATACAATCCTTAATTCAGTACTCATCTTGGGGTGGGTGGTCCAGAATTTTTAGAAAGTGACTGTGCGAATGTTGAAAGAGGCTGGGGCCAGGGAGAGAATGATGGTTTTGGACAAACGAAGACCTGGATAGGTTCCACCCGTGAAAGACTTGAAGAAAGGAAGTTGTTGGTCAAAAGTCTCTTCCAAAATGAATGAATTTCAGTGCTGAAATGTGAGAGAAAGTTATCTCTGCATGACAGTGCTGCAAAAGCCAAAGAGAGGAAGGACTTCGGATTTTGCTGGACCGCTTTTTGTCAGGAATGTGATACTGAAACGCACATTGGATTCTTTGTTCATTCCGAGAATTAGCACACAGTAACCAGTGTGACTGAATTTTTCTAAACACAAAATCAATTTAATTTTTTAAAATTCTGTTTCATCCCATCCTCCTCCTATTCCTCTTCCTCCTCTCTCCTTGAGTTGGGGATTCAACCCAGGGCCTCATAAGTGCAAGACACGCACTTTACCACTAAGCCACATTCCTAGCCACTCAGCTTGATTTTTTTGAAGAAAAAATAATTTTCAGAATCTGCTAAGAAACTTTGAAGCCTGTTTTGAAATCCAGATGACCTACTGGGCGGGGGTGGGGGAGGCACACACCTGTGCTCAGCCAACCATATGTGATGTGAGGGATGGGACCCGGGCCATTTGTGTGCAGGGCTAGTGTCTTAAGACTCTCTCCAGCCCCTAAATCCAGTTAAGATATGGATCATCTTCCGTGATCTCAGGATGCCTGAGCCAGTTACTTTGCAACAAATTGCACAACTTCACCTTTCTTACAGTTGACTAGTATTCCACTGCTGTGTGTATGTACCAGTTTCTTTATCCCGTCATCTGCTGTGGGCATTTGGGTTGTTTCCATGATTTGGCTATTATGAATAGTGCTTTAATTAACATTGGAGTGCTGGGGTCTTTTCTGCACTGTGCTTTCGAGCCCTTGGCCTCTGTTCCCAGGAGCGGAATGGCTGGGTCATATGGAAGCCCAGTTCTTAGTGTTTTGAGGATGGTGCCTATCTTCCCAAAAGGCTGGACCTGTTGACATTCCCATCAGCGGGAAACAAGGGTCCCTCTTTCCCACATCCTCGCCAATACCGGCTGTTGTTCTGTTTGATGTGTGCCAGTCTCTGTGGTGTGAAAAAATAACAATCTCCTTGTTGTTTTGGTGTGTACCGCCCTGATCATTAGCAATATGGAGCATTTTTTATATGTATTTTGGCCATTTATATAGTTCTTCTTTGAAGAAGTTTCTGTCCATGTCTTCTTGGTTTTTGTTTTTTGTTTTTTTTTTTTTCTGATAGGTTTGGGTTTTCTGGAGCGATAGCACAGCAGTAGGGCATTCACCTTTCATGCGGTCGACCCATGTTCGATTCCTCCACTCCTCTCCGAGAGCTGGGCAAGCTACTGAGAGTATCGCCCCGCACTGCAGAGTCTGGCAAGCTACCCGTGGCGTATTCAATATGCCAAAAACAGTAACAATAAGTCTCATAATGAGAGACGTTACTGGTGCCCACTCAAACAAATCGATGAGCAACGGGATGACAGTGACAGTGACAGTGAGTTCTACCAGTGCTTGATATATCTCAGATATTAACCCGTTGTCATAGTGGGCGCTAGTGAAGGGACTGGTGTTAGAACAATACATGCCTGAAACTCAGCCATAAATACCTTTGTAACTCATGATGATTCAATTAAAAACAAATGTTTTTAAAGGTGTCTGAGCACCGTCCAGAGAGAGGCAGAGCATTGTGGAGAAGACAAGCTGAGGATGCCGTTGCTCCTGGGGTCCCTCCTCTTGTTCCTAAAGAGACCTGAGCCACACTCCCAGCTCACGTGGAGATGTTGCTTCCCGGGACTGCGATGAGCCAGCACACCAGCACACAACGCCTCCAGACAGCAGTTAGCGGAGAAACTCTTTACGCAGTTCCCGTGACTCTCCGGGGTTCAACAAGTCCCATAATATCCGTAACTCCACAGACCTATGGAACCAGATTTCCCCTTGAGTTCTGTTACCTGGGAAGACAGAATGGTGTCACCATGATGACATCATGATGGTGTCATCACGTCAGCGGTGGCACTGCCCTTTCTGAATTCAGGCACTTAGAAAAGGCCAGCCTTTAGAGACTCCCATCATCTCTCACCCATTAGATACTCTCGCGAACAAGGACTTTCAGAACTAAAGTGTCAGTGTTTTTTCTATAAAGAAAATACATAGTCATTTTTACATATTTTGTGTAGAAGTTAAAACCTAGAAGATATAAAAAAATAAAAATGACCGTTTCCTTTTGCCACCCAAAGCCAGCACCAGCGTGGCCTGCGTTGCTCTTTCTTTCAATAAGCTTCTTCGACAGTAAAATAATTTCTAGAGCTTTAAAGAGTTTCACTCCCTGCTTTGGGAATATTTACCAATAAAGAAGACAGTTGAGGGGATTTTGTGGTGCCAAAAGACTTCGCTCATCCAAACTGCTCTGTAGAGGGACGGATTCTAATCAGGGCAGAGCTGGGAAAGATTTTTCAAGACAAATATCCCTCTTGCTATTGCTCTTGTTTCTCAAGGGAAAAATTTACATTCATTGCTCATTAAACATCTGGAATAAAAGCATTTGTACACTTCCTTGAGCTCTGTTGTTGTTGTTGTTGTTTTATGAGCTATAAGACTGCTAACCAGTCTTTGTTTTCAATATATATCTATAACAGCAACCTGAACAGGGCTGGAGAGATAGCACAGCGGGTAGGGCGTTTGCCTTGCACGCGGCCGACCCGGGTTCAAATCCCAGCATCCCATATGGTCCCCTGAGCATGGCCAGGGGTAATTCCTGAGTGCAGAGCCAGGAGTAACCCCTGTGCATCGCCAGGTGTGACCCAAAAAGAAAAAAAAAAAAACCAGCAACCTAAACAGTAGCAACCAAGTAAATATTAAATGCAAAAAAAAAGCTATTTGGGGATGATGGGGCCAGAGGGATAGTACAGCTGGTAAGGAGCTTGCCATGCATGCGGCTGACCTGGGTTCAACCCTTGACACAGCACAGGAATGATCCCAGAGCACAGAGCCAGGAGTAACCCCTAAACACCACTAGTTGTGGCCAAGGAAAGAAACTCTAAAAACACAGACTAAAAAAAAATAGAGAAATAGAATACCGAGGCATTCAGGGATTTTTCAGAGTACTAAGTATAATGAAGCTTTACATTTGGGTTTGGGGGTGGTGGGTGCTTGGGTCATACCTAACTGCTCTGGGCTTCCTCCTAGCTCTGAGCTCAGGGTCACTGCAGGAGAGCTCAGGGACCTTTTGTGGTCCTGGAGATCAGTCCAGGTTTGTCTGCATGCAAGGCAAATGACTTACCCCCTGGACTGTCTCTCTGGCTTTGCTTTTTTTTTTTTTAACATATTTTTGTGAAGAAGTTAAGATATTTTCATTTATTTTTTGCTTTTTGGGTCCCACCCGGCGATGCACAGGGGTTCCTCCTGGCTCTGCACTCAGGAATTACTCATGGTGGTGCTTGGAGGACCGTAGGGGATGCTGGGAATCAAACCCGGGTCGGCCGTGTGCAAGGCAAATGCCCTCCCCGCTGTGCTATTGCTCCAGCCCCAAAGAAGTTAGGGTCTTGGGAGTTGGAGAAATAACTCAGAGATCAGGACCACATGCCTTGTATGTTTAAGGCTGGAAGTTCGATCCCTGGCCCCCCATGGGCCCCTGAGTGCTGCCAGGGTGCGAGGTGACCCTTGCAGGCCCTCAGCACTGTTGGACTTGGGCATTGAACCAGGCAGCCAGGCTGGTCGAGCAGCTTCTGCATCCCCTGGACACAGCTCGAGAGCTGCCCACCCCCACGTCCCAGGAACCCCAAAAGGTAAACAATATCTGGTATAAAAGATTTACGAATATAAAAATCAGAATTAAAGAATTTAAGTTAAAATTTAAGAACTCTAAAAGGGTCAGAGAGATATGATGCGGTAGTTAGTGTGCATGGCTTGTACACAGCAAACCCAGGGTCAATGCCTGGCACCCCGTATGGTCCCCCAAACATGGCCAGGAGTAATTCCTGAGTGTAGAGCCAGAGTGACCTCTGGGCATCACCAGGTGTGGCCCAAAACACAAACAAAACAAATAGACAAAATTTCTCTAAAGAATTTAATGCGGAGCTGGAGCAATAGCACAGTGGATAGGGCATTTGCCTTGCATGTGGCCGACCCGGGTTCGATTCCCAGCATCCCATATGGTCCCCTGAGCACCGCCAGGAGTGATTCCTGAGTGTATGAGTCAGGAGTGACCCCTGTGCATTGCCAGATGTGACCCAAAAAGCAAAATAATAATAATAATAATAATAATAATGCATTTACATATACACATATTTTATGACTGGGCACATAGTTCAAAATCCACAATATTAATAAGACCAGCATAAAGCACGTGCCTGGGCTCCTTCCAAATTCTAAAAACATTTCACAGACTTGTAAATGCTTTGGAAATTATCCCAACAAAAACGTCACGATTCCTAAGAACCACAGAAAATTCTGAGCTCATAATTTTTCCACCAAGATAATTGCTGAAGAAGACCTTTGAGAAAAACATCCCTCTTTGGAAAACCTAAATAAATAACTTTGAGCCAAGTTAAATTGGTTATATTGGGGGTTTTTGTGTGGTTATCCGAATTTAAAATAAGCAGGAGGGGCTGGAGAAAGGGAACAGTGGGTCCGGACAGCCAGGTTCCATCCCAGCCACCCACAGGGTCCTGGGAGCACTGGTTGAACTCTACAAGAAAAAAACATCTAATCCCATCAGAAAATGGGGTGATGAGTGATCCTGAGGGCAAAGGCAGGAGGAAGCCCTGCACACAGCCGGGTGCACCCCCAAACCAAAAGTAAGTAAATAGAATTAAATAAAATCAGATAAGTAGAAATAGGGTGCACTCGAATGGGGTCCCTGCTCCCGAGGGAATCCAGAGCCTTTCCCCCAGGGACAGAACTTCCTAACTGTGAGGGTCCGAGACTTGGACACAAGGCACCTGTGAGGAGGTCAAAGATTTTATTAAAGAGAGTTGTTACAGGGAGGGAGAGAGGGAGGGAGGGAAGGAAGAAGGGAAAGAGAGTGAGAGAGAGAGGACAGGAGGGAGGGAGGGAGGGAAAGAGAGGGAGGAAGAATGTGTTACAGGCTGGTGAGCCAGGCCACACCCCATAGAGAAACAGTCAGGGTACGACCCCCACCAACTTCGGGGGGGAAGGGTCTAAGTACCTTAAAACCACATTGTTCAAATTCACCCATTATCCTTCTGATAAGGGGTTGATATCAAGGGTATATAAGGAACTAGTTGAACTCATCCAAGAAGAAAACATCCAATCCGATCAGAAAATGGGGCAATGAAATGAACAGAAATTTTCTCAAAGAAGAAACCCAAATGGCCAATGGCATATGAAAAAAATGCTAATCATCAGAGAGACGCAGATCAAAACAACAATGAGATATCATCTCACACCACAGAGACTGGCCCACATCCAAAAGAACAAAAGCAACCGGTGTTGCCCTGGATGTGGAGAGAAAGGGACTCTCCTTCACTGCTGGTGGGAATGCCGACTGGCCCAGCCTTTTTGGAAAACAATGTGGACATTTCTCAAAAAAATAGAAATTGAGCTCCCATTTGATCCAGCAATACCACTCCTGGGAATATATCCCAGAGATGAAAAAAAGTACAGTAGAAATGACATCTGCACTTGTATGTTTATTGCAGCACTATTTACAATAGCCAGAATCTGGAAAAAACCTGAATACATGAGAGCAGATGACTGGTTAAAGAAACTTTGGTATATCTACACAATGGGATACTATGCAGCTGCTAGAAAAGATCACTGTCACTGTCACTGTCATCCCATTGTTCATTGATTTGCTCAAGCGGGTACCAGTAATGTCTCCATTGTGAGACTTGTTACTGTTTTTGGCATATCAAATACGCCAAGGGTAGCTTGCCAGGCTCTGCCATGCGGGCGAAATACTTTTGGTAGCTTGCCAGGCTCTCCGAAAGGGACAGAGGAATCCAACCCGGGTTGGCCTCGTGCAAGGCAAATGCCCTACCCGCTGTGCTATTGCTCATACATCTGAAAAACAGTTCAAAACAATTCTTTATTAATAACATTGTATTTTAAGATTTACAGATTAGTATTTCACTGCAGCATAATAGCCCAAATCTGGAAATAGCCCAAGTATCCAAGAACAGATCACTGGATAAAGAAACTAGTATATTTACGTAATGGAATACTACTAAACTTTAAGAAAAAACAAAAATCATTCAATCTGCAGCTACATGGATGAATTTGGAGAGTATCACACTGAGTGAGGTTAGATGGAGAGGTACAGATAAAGAATGATTTCCTCGTGTGGTATGTGACAGTAAATTACGAAACAACAAATAGGGGAGGTAGATATTGCAGTGGGAGGGGCGCTTACCTTGCAGGGGCCCCTTGGGGTCAATCCCCGGCATCCCAGATGGTCCCCTGAGCACTGCCAGGAGTGATTCCTGAATGCAGAGCCAGGATGACCACTGAGCAAACCCTGTGACCCACAAACAAAAATAAAGACAACAATACTCAAAGGCAGCAGAAACTGAGAACTGGTCTCTAGTAGGAAGCACGTGACTGTGGGAGGGGCGGGGCGGGACGAGGGTGGCACACCGGGACATGGTGGAGGGAAGCTGACACTCCGGTGGAGGGCATGGTTTTGCAGTGCTTTTGCATGAAACTGGCCATTAATATTGTAAATCACGGAACCTAAAATTTTTTTAAAAAATTAAATTAAAAAAGAGAAAAGATGGGGCTGGAGCGATAGCACAGAGGGGAGAGGTTTGCCTTGCACGTGGCCAACCCAGGTTCGATCCCTGGCATCCCATATGGTCCCCCAAGCACTGCCAAGAGTAATTCCTGAGTGCAAAGCCAGGAGAAACCCCTGAGCATTGCTGGGTGTGACCCAAAAAGCAAAAAAAAAAAAAAAAAGAAAAAGAAAAAAAATAAAGAAAAGAATTTACAGGTTAGGTAAAAACACCCCCAAAGTGGAGTCCTGGAAGACACGACATTGGCGAGACGTTTCTGGGCCCCATACCGAGCCAACCTCACCAGGGCCCCTCAGAGGAAGCGGGTGTGCTCTCCCTGCCCGCTCCAGTGAGGTCCCGGCAACCGAGAGCTGCCAGAAGCAAGGCCCAGGTACGCAGGTTCCAGGAGCAAGAGTCCTGTCTGTCATGCCCAGTCTGCCTCTGGACGCCATGTCAGCGCACTAACGCCCCTGGTCCAGGGACTCCCAGTTGAACCCCAAAATGGATTAGCGCCCTGCGGAGATGTCTCTGAACCCCAAGCGTTTACAATCTTAGAAAAGATGAAATAATGAAATTTGCATAGGACTGGATGGACATGGAGAGTATCATGCTAAGCGAAACGAGTTAGGAAGAAAGGGACAGACATAGAAGGACAGCGCTCATTTGTGGAATATAAGCAGCATAATAGGAGACAAACACCCAAGGGTAGTAGAGATAAGGGCCGGGAGGAGCACTCCATGGCTTGGAAGCCGGCCTCACATGCTGGGGGAAGGCAGCTGGGACAGAGAAGGGAACACCAAGTGAAAGATGCTTGGAGGGCTCACTCGGGAAGGGAGATGCGTGCTGAGAGTAGACTGTGGACCAGACATGGTGGCTGCTTACTACGTGTCTTGTGCAAACCGTAACGCCCAAAGGGAGAGAGAAAGTAAAAGGGAATGTGCCTGCCACAGAGGCAGGGGTGGGAAAGGGTGGGGGTGGCGGGAGGGATACTGGGAACATTGGGGGTGGGGAATGGGCACTGGTGGAGGGGTGTGTATTTGATCATTGTATGACTGAAACGTAATCATGAAAGTTTGTAAGTCTGTAAAAATAATAAATATTAAGAATTAAAATTTTTTAAAAATAAAAATAAAACAAACAAACCTAAAGACCCCACGTTGTTCTTTCTCCCTAGCCCACCTGTAAGCTGACAGGTCAGTGCCACCCGTGGGCGCCCCTGTGTTCTGGTCTGTCCGTGCCTGGCTGACCGCTAGGTTCCTTCCTTTCACTGGCGGCTGGCACTCCCTGCAGGCACTGTGCCTTTTGTTCGTTCTGTTCCTTTCCCAAGATGCGGTCTCGGGCTCTCTCCGGGTCAGCCGTCAGTTACAGGATCAGACGGAATAGCGAAACAGCTACGAACAGCTGAAACGGCTGCGCTTTGGTCCAGCACTAAGGAGGGGCGTTTGCTGGCCGCTAGGTGGGCCGTGTCCCCGCACAGAGGGGAGAGCAGCTCCGGGCCCCAGGGGGGACAGCGGGGCTGAGTGCTCCGCCTGCCTTTGACTTCCGAGGTGCTGTGGGTGGGCCTCGGGGCCTGGAGGACGGTGGTGGGCACGGCTGCTTGCTGGACGGGACACCCTCCTGCCCGTATCCGTGGGGGCCCTGCTGCGGGGACAGAGGCCGACGCGCTAACACACTTCCCCGTTAGCAACCCTGAACCGGCCTTGCTCATCTCCTCTCTGAAGCTGCGGTTCTTCCTCTTTAATACATTTGCTGAAGCTCAATTCAGTATTTTTTTTTTGTTTTTTTGCTTTTTTGGGTCACACCCGGCGATGCACAGGGGTTACTCCTGGCTCTGCACTCAGGAATCACCCCTGGCGGTGCTCAGGGGACCATATGGGATGCTGGGAATCGAACCCTGGTTGGCCCTGTGCAAGGCAAACGCCCTACCGGCTGTGCTATCACTCCAGCCCCTCAATTCAGTATTTTATGGGCCCAGTTCCAGAGGTGCTCGGTGCTGGAGGGCCATGGGCTGCCCAGGGTCGGTCGCCGAGATGCTGCTCATCTGAGCTGTGAAAGCGACAGTTCTGAGTGCTCTGCCGGGCAGTGCTCACGGCCACGCCCTGTGCGGCTGTCCCCAGGCCTCTGGATTTAATCCCAGGCAACTGAAACATCGACCTTCCTCTTCCTCTCTTTCCTGCTTCATCTCCCTCCTCCCCTCCCCTCCCTGCCCCTGCCTCCCTCTTACCTCTTTTTTCTTTCTTCGTTCATCCCTCCCTCTTTCCCTCCTTCCTTTCCTATCTCCCTTTGTTCTTTCTTTCCTTCCTTCCTTCCATCATCCTCCCTCCCTCCCTCCCTCCCCCCGCCCTTCCTTCTTTTCTTTTCCTTCCTTTTCTCCTTTCCTTCCTTCCTTCCTTCCTGATAGGGGCTTCGCCAGGTATGACCTCAAGCAAGGTCTGTCTGAAATGATGCTTTTCTCAGGGCCCCTAAGCTTCCTCCCCCACCTCCCGCCACTCTGAGTCCCCAACGGGGCCCCCTAAGCAGTCAGGGACAGGAGCAGGGCTGCCGGCAGTGTCCGTGGAGGCTATTTACGTCACCATCCTTCCCCGGACATCTGTGGGTCGCACCAGGCCCTGCCCTGCACCACTGCCACCAGCGGAAGAGCAGAGAGGGAGTCGGAGGAGGTGCCAGGGCGAGGACGACAGAGGGAAGAGGGAAGGGATGAGGCTTATGACCTGGGACCGTCTGGGACACAGGCAAGCAGCTCCGGGTACCTGAGCCGGGGATGATCCGCTCGCAACATTGTTACCACCCAGGCAGTTTGGAAACTAACAAGGTTACAAAAAAGGAACTGAGCCTTTTCTGGCAAAAAAAAGAAAAAGTGTGACTTAGAAAGTGCCCAGGTGGGCGGGTAGGTGGGTGGGTAGTATTTCAGATGAAGATCTGGTGGTAACACCCCCCCCCCCACACACACACACACACATCTCCAGCACACACACCAGAGAAATAGGAGAAGCTTCTTGACTTCCAAAAGCAGAAATAGGAGAACACGAGATACAATGAGAAGTGGGAAGGTGACCCTGACTCTAGCCTACTGCTGGGTGTGTGCATGTGTGTGCATGTGTGCGTGCATGTGCGTGTACGTGTGTGTGTGTGTGTGTGCATGTGTGTGTGTCTGAATTTCCACTCGTCCAAAATGCCCGGTCCATTATCTCATTTCTTCCGAACATCACTCTGGTTCCTTAAGGGTTGTTCTGAGAAAACTTTACTTAGTCCGCTCAGGCTAATTTAGCTAATTACCTAGACCCGAGCTCTCCAATAGGAAGCCACTAGTCACATGTGCCTATTTAGATTCCAGCTAATTTATATGAATGAAAATTAGTGCGCACTGGAGAGGCAGCACCGATGCCTGCTTGGTGTCCGGCTGAGACTGGTCCGAGGCCCGGCTCTGCATGGTCCCTGCAGCAGATCACAGGACAGAGCTGGGAGCAGCCCTGGGACTTCCGGGCCTGGCCCTCTCCCCAAAAGAAAGAAATATATCGGGGCTGGAGCCCTTGTCCTGCCCAGGATATGGGACAGTGGCCAGGCCACCTGCTTTGTGTGATCTCTCTGGCCCTGAGTAGGGTGGTTTTGGTTTGGGGGATTTTTTTTTTTTCTTTTTGCTTTTGGAGTCACACCTGGTGATGCTCAGGGCTGACTCCTGACTCTGCACTCAGGATTTATTCTTGGCGGTGCTCAGAGGACCATATGGGATACCGGGGATCGAACCCGGGTCAGCCACCTGGATCGGCAAGGAAAACATCCTACCCGATCACTCGGGCCCCCACTGATTAGGTGTTTAAACTAAAACAGCTCTTAACGTGCAAGTGGTTAAATAAGTGCATGACTTGACTTCTTTGGGATTGCTTTCTTCCTATTTCTAATTTTTTTTTTTGTAATTGATTGAGGTCCTGTGATGTGCAAGCCTGTCGTATTGATTTCCCAGACACCGTTGTTGCTGCTTTTATTTTATTTTATTTTATTTTGCTGCTTTTAAATGCCTGTTCTGGCTTGAACTCAGCCCAGGAGTTCATCCATCAGGAGGCGCTCTGCACTTGAGTTGTGTCTCCACGCCCTGAGCAAATGCTCCCAAACTCCCTTCAGAGCGAGAGCCCCCTCCTGGCTTTCCTGCCCGCCTGGATATTCCTTCCTTTCCTTTGTGTGCCCTGCAGTCCGAGGAGAAGTCGCCTTACACTCTCCAACATTCCCTGCAGGTTGGACCTGTCCCTTTCGCCTCTGGGGTCAAGGGCCAGAGGAAAAGACAGGCCTTCGCTTAGTTGGAATTTCAAAACAGCCGGGGACCACCGCGGACCAGAGGGGAGGACCTTGGCTCTTGGAAATGAACTTCCTGGTAAAATGAAACTCAAATATTTTGGGTTTTATTCTGCGTTTTGGCTGCATCCAGCAGCGCTTTGGCTTACTCCGGGCTCTGCTCTCAGGGATCACTCCTGAGTGCTCAGGGCCCCCTATGCGGTGCTGGGATCCAGCCCAGCTGAGTCACCGCAAGGCAAGCGCCCTGCCTGCTGTGTTACCTTTCTAGCACCGGGAAATTCAAGTGGTTTTGTTGTTGTTGTTGTTGACAGAATCACTGTGAATTGCCAAAGATATTTGTGGCTGAGTTTCAGACGAACATTCCAACTCCAGCCGGTCCCCTGTGCCCATGACTCTCCACCAAGAAATTCAAGTCCGTTAAACTGAGCAAACTAACAGTACCTGATCATTCTGCTTTTCTGAGTAGAAGCCGCAGGTCCTGTTGCTGTACTGGAGCTGAAAGCTGACAGCCGACGAGGAGGAAAGCAGCTGCATGAGCCCTTGGTGGGGTGGGGACAGGGCGGAGCGTGACCGGACACGGGGTCTTTCCCCTGAGCATCACCACATGCAGGACTGAGACCCCCAAACTCCGCCCCTGGGACCCCGGAGGCCCAGCACCTCCAGGGCCTGAGCAGCGCCGTGTCCCGGGGGCTGTGTGTGGAGCCACTGGCCCGGTTGGTAAGGGGGACCTCTAGGCCTCCTGAGCACTGCTTGGGAGCACCCCCGGTAGGATAACATTTCAGGGGAACGGTAAAATCGTTTTCTATTCAGTTTGGTGAAATGCCATGTAGACAATTAGGGCCGCCGGTCCCATTGACTTAAATCACTTAAGTCACTTAAATCAGATCCCGCCCACCGAGTCAGAGGCTGACTTTTCTCCGTCGTGTAGGCGACCAGTAGCAGTAGTGGCCAAGCCCAGGCTTTGACGTCCACACACTCAGTGAACCCCAACAGCGCCAGACGCCCATGACCTCCCCACTGTCCCTGCGTCACCTTCGGTCTGATTTCATTCCCACTCCCTTTCCTACACTGTGTTCATCAGATCTTGTCATCCAAGGGTTTGTCATGGCTGGGCGGCCACGCCCTGGTGCCGTGTGTGTTGTGCAGATGAGTGAGATCATTCCGGATCTGTCCTCCTCCCAAGGACTCTCCCGAGGCCGTGCCCCCCTGCCCCGCCCAGGTGACAGAGATCTCAGAACGTCATGTCTCGTCACACGCGGATCTCAAGTAGAGGATTCCTCACGCGGGTCACAGTACTCATTCCCCTACGGCCTGTGCAGCACTCATCAATCTAGGGTGGTCTCCCCCTGAATCTCGCTGTGAGGGACCCCAGGGTGGGTCTCTCCCCACACCGCTGAGGTGAAGGCACCTCCCAAGAGACAGGAAGTTTCCCCTTACCTGTTAGCTCCAACTTTCATCAATTCAAGATTGTTCTCGGTTTACTCTGGGTGATTCTTTGGGCAGTTCCACGGGATCCCCTTCACTCATTCACCATTTAATGAGCCCCCGCTGGGCACCAGAAGCTAGGAAGGGGATTTCGTGCTAAGAAGACTGACTCCTGTTCGCACACACAGTGATGACTGCGGGGGAGAGACAGTAAGAGAGAAAATTAGAAAGCAAACAGCCCCGAAGCAAACAGCTGTGACCTGGGCCACCCCCACTTAGAAGCACGTTTTCTTATGAGCTTACAGTATCAACGAATCCAGCCAGGACCGTATGATTTTCTGAACAGTGCTCTTTTCTCAAGCCTGCTTCATTGTCAGGATATAGTGGACAGTTGACTAGCTCCCCGATATGTACTAACTCTAAGTGGTAGGTCTCTTAGTCAACGGGAGACTATTAGTGATTAAGTTTGGAGGAGCAAAAAAAATTCTACACAAGGGCGTTTGCCTTGCACGCGCCCGACCCGGGTTCGAGTCCCAGCATCCCATATGGTCCCCCGAGCACCGCAGGAGTAATTCCTGAGTGCATGAGCCAGGAGTAACCCTTGTGCATCACCGGGTGTGACCGAAAAGAAAAAAAAATTAAAAAAATTCTACACAGATGTTTCTCTTCACTGGTGCTGGGAGGTCCACACTCCTAGCCCCTGAGTCGTGCCAGGCTTGACTGCAAATGAAGCATGTGCAGTCGCTCCAGAGGGAATGAAGACGGGCTGTGTGTGAAGGGGCTTCCTGAGGTAGGACTTGATAGGCCAAGAATGAACTATGCAGAAAAATCAGCCTCAAGAGAAGAGAAGACACTTCCGCTGAGGAAACAGCAGCACCAGGCAAAAAGGAGCTTGACTCCCACCTCCAAAGGCATTGGCAGTTTCCAGGGGACCCCACATGTCCTCTCCAACTCCCCAGAGCAATTCTCAGGGCAGCCCCAGCAGAGAGCCGCCTTGGTCAGCTTGAGGAAAGAGAAATGTTAACGTTATCTCAGACATTTCTTTTGGCCCCCTGTGCAGGACTCAGGGCCGGATGCTCTGAACCTGCAGTTTGTAGGGAGCCATTTTACAAGCCTGGCTCTTATCTTCTAGTCAAGCGGAGGCTGCTTGGATTCCTGTAACAAGGACGCCACTGCTGATCTTATCATTTCGCCATTTCGCCATCGCCCATGCCTGATCTGCATTTTACTACTGTTCGTATGGGGGGTCCAAGCACTCATACTATACCACCTCCTCCCAGAAGAGAGGTGTAAGTATTGTAACTGCAGTAGAATAAACTCTCTCTCCTCCTCCTCCTCCTCCTTCTGGCTCTGTGTCTGTTCATTTGGCTGCGTCCCCTCCTTTGCCCCACAAAGGGTCCTCCCTGCTGGACAGGACGGGACCCCCACAGCAGTTCCGAGAGGTCCACAGTGGGGCAGGTTCCTGAGGTGCCAGGAATGACCCAGGCCGGCCCAGCAGTGCTCAGGGCCCTCCAGGGCTGCATCTGGAGGCGCCCATGTACCATCAGGACAGAACTGGGGTCTGCTGTGTGCCAGCCATGTGCCTTGACCCCTGCACTACACTCCAGGGCCCTTAGACTTTGACAAGACCAGAGTAGAACGTTCTCCATGTTTGGACAACACGTGTTTCTTTGAGTTTCTATGCCTTGCTTTTTATTTTATTTCTGTTTAGTAGAAAATAGACAAGGTTCTAGGGAAGTCTTGTGTTTATGGGTCTTATATATAAGAAAAGTCTAGGAAAGGAAGAAACTATAAAAATGAGACAATCATTTGGTTTGAGGGCAGCATGCGGTCGGCTGGCGGGAACAGCCGACTGTTATAAGTGACAGGGATTCATTAACACTGTGACGAATGAATGAGAGCAACAGAAATTATTTCTGAGCTAGAAACAGCAGCACCCGGGTGATGGGTGTGGTGTTAGAGTCACAGGCATGAGAAAGTATTATTAACAGTATTGTAAACCACAGAATCCAAATTTTTTTTAAAGGAAATAGCAGTGATTAAATTTTGTAATTCATTTATTCCGTCACTAAACTTGAGTGTGAATGCCAGGAAACATGGGTGGTCGATGCCTTAGCACTGTCAGCTCTTATCCTGTAAGTGCTGGACAACTGTGAATGAATATCAGCTTCATATTTGATTAAGGTGTTATCATCTGAGTTATAAGTTCTTTAACCTTTGTTATCCAACACAAAATTAAGGGTCTGCCATGTGCCGGGCATGGATTAAGAAATGGGTTAAAGGGGCCAGAGAGATAGAACAAGGACTAAGGCCCCTGACTTCCTTGCAGGTGACCCTGGCTCAATCCACAGTCCCACATATGGGCCACGGAGCACTGGCAAGAGTCATCCCTGAGCACAGAACCAGGAGGAAGCCCAGTGCACCGCTGGATGTCATCAGAAGCTAAGGAAGAAAAATGTGGCTTAGGGTTGGGAAAGTAAGGCACTAGCCTTGCCCGCCGCCAACCCAGTTCGAACCTCAGCACCGTATCTGGTACCCCCATGCCCACCCCTACATGCCCCCGACTCAAGCAGTGATCCCCCATGCTCTGAGGCGGGAGTAGTCTTGAGCACTGCTGGGTCTTGCCTTAAAACTAAAACTAAATAAGTAAATAAATTTAAAGGTTTTGGGGGGAAAATAAAAACACAGAGACCTGGAAACACACTTATAAATGCAATCCAGTCTAAGGCAAACCAGCCACCAGGCGAACCCAGAGGGCAAGACAGCGTGGACACCGGGACCGCGAGTCTATAAAATATGCAGGAGGCGCGCAGGGCAGTGGCTTTTAAGGTTTTCTATTTTTAGTGAGAGGTTCTTTGCGCAAATGAAATCTTACACGCCCCAAATGAAGCCGCAAACAGCGGAGATTTTCGGCCCGGAGGCAGGATGGGGAGGGGGGCCAGCGTGCCCGCCCCCTCTCGGTCCCCACCGCCTGCAAGCCCGCATGGAGGATTATTTGGAAAGCCCCAAAATAGACTCAGGGCTGGACACTGCAGTTCAAGACACGGTTTGTTTCTCCGTGAGCCCTTGCAAAATACCACCAAACCCACCAAGGCGTCGGAGAATCTGCAAGGAGCACAGGCCGGGTGGAGCCAAGTGCTGGGGAAAGAGATGGGGTGAGTTGAGCGGGGCGCCGAGGAGACGGGGCCCCAAATCTGCAGATGGGCGCAGGGCACCGCTCCCAGGAAGGCCCAGCAACTGGAGGCACAGAATTTGTGCCTCAGGTCGCCCAAGGCGGGGCTGCCTGGGAAAGGTGCCGCCGAGTCGGTGGGACCGTGTTCCAGCATCCGCTGCCAGCATCTTTCTTCCCGAGAGGGGCTCAGGTGAGCCCAGAGTGATGGACCAGCGAAAGGAGACGCCACTGATTGGGCGGCAGCAGGCACGTGACCCAAACCGGGCCTATGGGATCATTTCTTCCCATAGCATCTTTTCTCTCCCAAGGCAACAAGTATTTACAGGATCTTTAAAAAGCACATATTTCCCTTTGTGTCATGATTGTTGTTGTGACAACTGGGTCAGATACTTTGGTGCATGCGGGGGAGATCACACTTTAGTACCACGTGTGTGCTTGCGTGTGTGTGTGTGTGTGTGTGTGTGTGTGTGTGTGTGTGTCGTGGTCCACCCAATATTGCACACTTCATTGTGGTACCAGGAATCCCAACATCAGTGTTTCTGGTATCCCCCTTGGCCTGTGGGTGGTGCTGGGGCGAAACTTGCCCCACTACTATATGCCCAGGACTTACAATATCTTTCTAACATCTTTTTCAGTGTTTGGTCAGGGGCTACTCCAAGCCACTGGTGACCAATCTAACTATTTTAAGCAGTTGACACAATATCGACACAGCTGCAGCTACTTGCTTGTCTTTCTGAGTCTGTGACTTTCAAGACGGGGCCTGCAGTAGAGTCAGTGTAGCTGGCTTCTGGTCCCAGTTCCGCTGCAGCGAGGAACTCAGCCAACCGAGGACTCAGTGAGTTATCTTTAGAGTCTTCATCTCAGTAATACATTTCTTAGCTTCAAAAGAACATTGTCTACCTGCCACTCAGATCCTCACGAAGGTTTGTTCTTTCTCCTTGTCTACTTTGCATCACCTGGAGTCATTTTGACACAAGATAAGATCTATTCCTGGACATGAGTTACAGGGATGGGAAATCAAGTATTAAATTTTGGCAGTGATTATTATGTTATAGTATCTTCTAATAGCCTAAGCATTTTATTTTCTAATGTGTGACCCTTCTTCCAAAATGAATTAGTAAGAAAAGAATAAACATGAGGGTGTGTGTGTGTGTGTGTGTGTGTGTGTGTGTAGGGGCTACATCCAGTCACGCTCTAATCTATTCACAACTCATTGCTCAGGCACCATGAGGTGCTGGGATTAAAACTGGGGCTCCTACATGCAAATCATGTGCTCTAGTCCTTTGAGCTAATTCCTTGGCCTGTGATTTACTTTTGAGATTGCAGCTCTGCTAGAATGAACATAAGCCACTGAATCATCCCAGGTAGCTGGTCTCCAGGCTGAGAACTCTGGGGCTGGGCAGATTACCCTCCATGACAAAAAGTTAACCATCCCACACTCATGTCCAATATCCTCTGCCATAGAGATGGCCCAGCTCAACAACTGCCTCTCAGCAAGCTGTCAAGCCACCAAATTGTCTCAGCTCTACATCTCCTGGAGCCCACAGCTGCATATGTGGCCGCATGATACCTCCAGAATTCATAGTACTGACAGCCCAGTCATAGCACAGAAAATTCGGTAGGAAAGTTGCATAGAAGCTCACTAAGCTCGGTGAGTGAAAACAGTAATGCAGAAGGTTCAATCAGCACCAATCAACTCAGTAAATCCTCAAAGATTTTAGTGGCGTATTGTGAGGTATAGCATAATCATAAATTCTTTCTTGATTGATCCATCTTTTTTTTTTTTTTTTGCTTTTTGGCTCACAGCCAGCAATACACAGGGGTTACTCCTGGATGTACACTCAGGAATTACTCCTGGCAGTGCTCAGGGGACCATAAGGGATGCTGGGAATCAAACCTGGGTTGGCTGCATGCAAGGCAAATGCCCTACCCTATGCTATTGCTCCAGCCCCCATTGATTGATCCATCTTTTGATAATTCCATTTTCCATTTTTTTGGTAATAAGAAATATGAAGTAAGCTTGTTTGCTCCCACTAAGGGTGCAGGTTTCATGGGGTAGGGTGGGAGGTTGGGGACATTAGTGGAGGGTGGATCACAGTGGTGGTGGGTTTGGTGTTGGGACACTGAATGCCTGAACTGTATTATGAACAATAGTTTCGTGTTTTGTTTTTGTTTTCTTGTTTTGGGGCCACACTGGCAATCCTCAGGGCTTTCTCATAGTTCTGCACCCAGGAATTACTCCTGGTGGTGCTTGGGGATGGACCATCAGGGACGCCAGGGATCAAACCCGGGTTGACTGTGTGCAGGGTAAACTCCTTACCCATCGCACCATCCCCTTATGAACAACCTTTTTAATTTCTATGTTTAAAAATATTTTTTAATCCATAAATATAAATGAATAAATTGCAGCTCCTTGGTCACTCAGAATAGTGTTTGGAGTCCTGACCTTTTGCAGTCAACGAGCCAGCCTGTAGGGGGCAGTGTGCTCAGGTCCACAGCCGAGTTGGCCCCTTAACTCTCCCAGCCCTCTCATTGCTCCGCAGCGGGTGGGAGGTGACATTGACAGCCCACCACTATTCACAGACCCTCCTAGAACATTCTTTTCACAGTAATGATCAAATAAACCCAATAATAGCAGACAAAAGAAAGTGGCGCTTCTCTTGTTGAATGTACTAAATAGAATCATTGCCAGTCAAAACAAGTCGTGCAATTGTGTTAGAGTAACACAACTTTAATACAGGATGAAAGGTGTGGGAGACTGAGGGCTGGGGAATGGTGCAGAGGGCTGGAGCACGTTTTTAATGAGGGAGCCCCCGGTTTTATCCCTGGCACTGCATGGTCCCCTGGGCACTGCTGGGGGTGATCCCAAAAACATTTTCTAAGGAGCAAAACATAATGGATTGGTTCCTTTCAATTGCATTTCCTTTTTTTCAAATGAAAAGGCAAAACCGTACCGGCAGATTAGTCTGCCACTGAAATAGTACATTATAGGCTAATAGCAATTGGGTGACAATTAAATCAGGAAAGGAACAAAAAGAAATTCATTTCCATTTCCAAAGCTATTCTTCAATGGCAGTAAAATATTTTATGCATGAACTAAAACTTGCACTTAGCAAACAATGAGCTTGTTCTTTGCAGTGTGTGCCCTGGCTCTGTTTTAAATTTTAATCGCAAGCGAGAGCTCCAACTGGTCACACAGCACTCGAGGGTTCCACTGAGTCAGGCCGACTTGGAGGCAATTCAGTTCTGTTCCGGTTGTTGGCACCAGATCTGAGTTCAGTCTGGTGTTTAAATGTAGATGCAGAAAAGCCTCTGGGAAGGACCGGAGTGACCGTACAGTGGGGAGGGTGTTTGCCTTGTGTGTGGCCGACCCAGGTTCGATCCCCAGTAACCCATCTGTTCCTGAGTGCAGAGCCAGGAGTAACTCCTGGGAACTGCTGGGTGTGGCCCCCAAACAAAAAGACTCAGTGCGTTTCCTGAATAATCACAGAGCACTGGGAATTTAAATTCTCAGACGTGCGCCTGCACCCAAGTATCTGGGCGGACGACTGGAGAGATGGAAAGTCACTTGCCTTGTTTGCTGCCAGCTCTGGTCCAGCACCCCGGAGCACAGAGCCAGGAGTAGCCCCGATGCCTCACTGCATCTGGCCCCACTGCCCCCCACGCCTCCTTCCGGGGTGGGAACTGGCGCCCTGGACACCTGCAGAAGCCAGGTGTGCTCCTGCTGCTCTCTGCTGCTGGCACCGCCTCCTCTTGGCTGTTTCCTGGAGAAGACCGTGCTGGCCTTACGGAACAGCCCCTCCTCTGACCCTAACCACCCGACACGCCTGCGTCAACAGAGCGTGCAGGAAGGCCAGCACCCGACCAGCTGGTCCTCTGTGTTCAGGCCACGGTCGGCAGCTGCGTCTCAGGGTCATGTTCTGGTCCGTCTCCAGCCTTCCCTGGGCTGGTCAGCTCACAGACGTCATGTCTCCTGGAGTTGGAACGTGAGTTCGGAAGGATGAAGAGGTGGTCTTTGCTTGCCTTGCACGTTCGTGAGGCCCAGGGTTCCAAAAGAGAGATGGTACCGGGAGCAGGATGTTTGCTTCGTACAGGGGCCAACTCTGGCTCGGTCCCCAGCACCACATATGGTCCCAGGAGCACTGCTGGGAGTCACCCCTGAGCACAGTGTCAGGAGAAAGCTCTGAGCACCACTGGGTGTGGCCCCGAAACAAAAGAGGGGGGGAGAAAGATAGAGACAGTGAGAGCGAGGGAGAGAGAGAGAGAGAGGGAGAGAAGGAGAGAGGAGAGGGAGAGAGAGGGGGAGGGAGGAGGAGGGAGGGAGGGAGAGAGGGGGAGAGAGAGAAAGAGAGTGAGAGTGAGTGAGAACAAACTGGTTCCTTGGACAAACTGTTTCCACTTGCCTGGCAAGCTCCCTGTGACATACTTGATATGCCAAAAACAGTAACAAGTCTCACAGTGGTGCCCATTCCAGCAAATCGATGAGCAACAGGATGATAGTGATGACAGTGATGACAGTGATGATTTTACAATTATTTGATGTTTAAGGGCTGGAGCGATAGCACAGCGGTTGGGCGTTCGCCTTTCACACGGCCGACCCAAGTTCAATTCCTCCGCCCCTCTCAAAGAGCCGGGCAAGCTATTGAGAGTATTGAGCCTGCACGGCAGAGCCTGGCAAGCTACCCGTGCTTATTGGATATGCCAAAAACAGTAACAATAAGTCTCTCAATGAGAGACGTTACTGGTGCCCGCTCGAACAAATTGATGAGCAACGGGATGACAGTGACAGTGATGTTTAAAAGATGCTCCAAGAGCTGGTCCAGTGGCTAAAGCACTTGCCTTGCAGGCATCCCTCCGGGTTCAATCCCTGGCACCCCATATGGTCTTCAGAGCTCTGCCACGAGTGATCCCTGAGCACTTTGCGGCCCCCAAGTGAACACACACACACAATGCACCAAGGGATGATCTGATTAACTCCAGCCACGAGGAGGCTGCTCTGTCCTTTCTTCAGAGAGTTAAACGGTGGGTGTGGCTGCCAGAGATCAGCAGTAGATGGATTTGCTTTGGAAATAATCTTTTTTGAAGCAAAATAGGTTTGCTTGTTTGTTTTCATTGAGGGAAATTTACTTAAAGAAACATGGCATGGGGGGGAGGGGGGGTGCCATGCTCAAGAGAGGACAAGCCGGAATCACCCTTTCTTCCAGAGGGAAGCAGGCAGAGACTCGGGTTCAAGGGCTCCCGGGCCTAGCAGGCAGCCAGGCTGGCCTTAGCCTGCAGGCAGCAGCTGTGGCCAGTGCTGCGGTGAACTCGGCAGTGCCGGTGTCTCTGCTGAACAGTTTTGGCGCCCCCCGGGGTAGACGCCGAGACAGGGGTTAGCAGAGACCTACGGCGCATCGGGTGCAGGAAACCCCGTTGTGAGCAGTCCTGTCAATCACAGAGCCTAAAATTTAAAATAATTTTGTAATTGTCGGCGGCAAAGCTTTCTCCTCAGGACACGCTGCCCAGACTCTGCGGGACTCTGTTCCCTGGCTGGCCGCGTCCCGCTCTCCGGCTGAGGCCAGTCAGCGGCCGGGGTCAGGGCTCCCGGGCGGGCCGGGGTCAGGCTTCTGCTTCGCAAGGGGCCGCGAGGGGCCCTTCCTGTCCGCCGCTCTCCAGCCAGCTCAGTGCTGGCCCCGCAGGTAGGGGACCCCTGGGGCCCTGGAACACGGGGACAGTCAATGCCGGGGTGTCTTCAGGCCTCACCGGGAGGTGCTGGGGACACTGTGCTCTGAAGATTGGGCCCAGGTGGGCACACAAGTGCCCCAACCGCTGGGCTATCTCCGGCTCCAGGGCTGCCCCTGCTTATCTGCCCCCTTGCCCAGCTGAGCCCCGCCTGCAGGTGGCACCAGGCCAGGCGGGCTTGGGTGTGAACAGTGCCCGCCTCAGTGCCCGCCTCGGCCCACAGAGCCCGGCGTCTCCTCCACAGCACCACTGCGCCCCCGAGCACGTGGCCTGCAGCAGCCCCCGTTCCCTGCTGGGAGTCAGGACTCCCCTTGGGGGACCATCCTACACCCCATCTCCAGCCGCAGCCTGGACCACCCTGCTCTGGGTCTCTGCCCTGGGTGCCTGCAGTCTCAGCCCCGAGTGCCCCGAGCAGCGGCCACATGGGCAGCCGACAGCGACTGACCCCCATCAATACCGCACCAGTAGGGGCGGCCCCGGCCGCGCCAGAGCTTAGAGCCTTCGTTGGAAGAGTCTTGAGTATCTCAAAGATGTCAAGTTCATTCCCAAGGAAGTCCGAGCGGTTGGTCTAATGTTGGCAGTTGTATTGATCGGACACCGTGTGAGCAGTTGTCCCGCGGTCTCGAGGATGGGACGGTAAAATCTTAGAGTCGGTGAGAGCAGGGGCTCGGCCTCAAGCCTCAAACTGTCTCCCGTTTCCGGGCCGAGATTCCCGGGCCACAGGAAGGCACCTTTGGAAACACAAACACGTCGGATTCATTGATCTGTAATTTCCTTCCCTTCCCTTTGAGGGGTTGGGCGGGCACGTGCGCCCGGCTGTGCTCAGGACTGACTCCCGGCTCTGTGCTCAGGGATCACTCCCGGCAGGGGTCAAGATATGCGCGTGTGGTGCCAGGAACGGAGCCTGCATCTACCAGCACCCTCAGCTGTCCGGTCTGGCAGCCCCAATTTCCTATTTTTTTTCCTCATTATGGAGGCATCTGGTTGACAAGACTGTATGTTTTATTTTGTTTGGGGTTTTATTATCTTGGCTTTTTGAGTCACACCTGGTGGTGCTCAGGGGTGACCCCTGGCTCTGCACTCAGGAATTACCCCTGGCGGTGCTCGGGGGGCCCTATGGGATGCCGGGGATCGAACCCAGGTTGGCCACGTGCAAGGCCAACGCCCTCCCCGCTGTGCTGTCGCTCCAGCCCCAGACTATATATTTTGAGAATACATCTTCACACTTCAGATGAGATTCCTCCCTTCCGAACTCCTCAGGGTCTCTCCAACACAATCCTTCAGACCCCTCCACCTTTTCACCCCCTCAGCCCCTCCCTGAGCCCCCACCCTCGGAAACTCGGCTCTGAGCTCAGAACCAAAGGTTTGAGTTCCCCTGGTTTCGTCTGTTCCTTTGCTTTGTTTCTGTGTAAAAACACAAAAAAGAAAAGAGGGCGGGGGACACCTCGCTGCAGCGGGCACTGGGCACAGGGCAGCAGTGCTGTCTCTCCCACCGCCCGAGTTCGGTAGTCTCCAGCCCCTTCCCGAGGCAGGCAAAGGAAAGGAGCCAGGCTGCTTGGTCTCAGTTGCAGTTTATTCCATTCCCGTCTCCATTCTCCTCTGATTCTCCTCCTGCTTCTCCCTCCCCCATGCTACTTCATTCTCCTTCTCCTCTGGGTCTGGATCTCGATCTGGCTTCTCCAGATCTCGCACTGGGACTCGCACTGGGACTCGCCCTCCAGCCCACTCTTACAGCATAATTAAATCCCCCAGCATGAGGGGTTGGGGCTTACACACAGGTGTGGTCACAATCGATAGGGGTAAAGTTCTTTCCCTCAGGGGATGCTTCTTCTAGGACAGAATCTCTTTCAGCAGGACACCCACCCAAGGGCGGAATCCCATGAGTGTGTTTCTCCTCTCCTTGTCCAACTAACATATAAGCATTCATAATATTAATCATTTTGTATGCACATAGCAAGAGATGCATTAAGCTTATAGAATTGCTTTCCTGGGGTCGTCTCGATCTCAGACTACAGTGCTCTGGCCAGATTAGTCTTTCCTATCCCTAGCAGGGTCCTAGTCTCGTCATTACTTTTGGATCATGACATGACATGCCCATGACCAAGCTCTTAACATATAGTTAAGCATTAGGCGCTTTGGCCAGGCCCATCTCGATGCCAGGGTAGCACATAACTCACCGCTTGCCTTGGGTCCGTCCCGTCCCTCGTCGGGACCCTGCTTTTGGGGGTGCTAGGAAGTAAGGGCAGCTGAGGCTTAAGTCGAGAAAGCAGATGCCCGGGAGTGAATGATATTCAAAGCCAATTAAATCCCATGTTACCAAAGCATATTAACAACTGTCTTTCTTTGTCCATACAAAAAGGACATTGCTTTAAAGTAAACTATCCAAAAGACTAAGAGGAGAAAAGCAATATTAACTTATAATTTCAGTGTCCTAGAAAGGTCTGACCTTACAAATTAACAGAGTCTGATTAGGGAAAAGCTGATAAACTGGTAGAAGTGGTTACAGATAAACAAAGGAATGGAAGTGACTCGGGAGCACTTTGATGGGCGTGACTGATATAACTAAGCTCCTAGTGGCAAGGGGAGCAGGACATACCAATGTAGTCTAGAATTGTTTAGAGATTATTACCAGATAAGCCCAAACTCTGTGACAAGGGAGAAAGGACAAACCAACGATATCCAACAGTTTCTTTACATGCCACACACACGCGAGGTGCATCTGTCTTTCTCCTGCTGATTTATGTCACTAAGCCTAGACCTTCTCGGGTTCATCCATGCTGTAACAAAGGTGACAATTTTACCTTTTCTTAGCCCAGTAGTATTCCACAGTGCACTTAGTCAACAATTTCTTCATTGGCTCGTCCACTGTGGGGTGTTTGGGCTATTTGGTATCTTGGCTGCAGAGAATGTAGATGTGCCTGTATCTGGAAATCAGTGTCTTTATGGTCTTGGGATATTCCTTCCTTCCTTCCTTCTTTCCTTCCTTCCTTCCTTCCTTCCTTCCTTCCTTCCTTCCTTCCTTCCTTCCTTCCTTCCTTCCTTCCTTCTTTTGTTCTCTTGTTCTCTCTCTCTCATTATCTCTCATTCTCTCTCCCTGTTTCTTTCTTTCTCTCTTTCTTTCTCTCTTTCTCTTTCTCTCTTTCTCTTTCTCTTTCTCTCTTTCTCTCTCTCTTTCTTTCTTTCTTTCTTTCTTTCTTTCTTTCTTTCTTTCTTTCTTTCTTTCTTTCTTTCTCTCTTTCTTTCGTAGACTATGCACTACTTGTATAAACAGACACTCATTCAACCCATAAAACTTTGACTTTGCCAAATTGTCAAGTGGATTATTATGGTGAATTTTGGAGGGGGAGACATCCAGCATGGTCAGGGCTTATTCTGGATCTGTGGTCTAGGGTCACTCCTGCTGGGGGACCCTCCAGGGTGTTGGGATTCAACCTTGGTCAGCGACATGCAAGGCGACTCCCCCTCTGTACTATCTCCAGCTCCTCGAGTGAATGATTTGAACCTGTTGCCTGTCTCATTCCGGATGGATATTCCAAACATTTCTCAAAACCATTCTTTGTGGGGCTGGAGCGATAGCATAGCAGGTAGGGCATTTGCCTTGCACGTGACTAACCCGGGTTTGATTCCCAGCATCGTATACGATGCTCCAAGCAGCACCATGAGTAATTCCTAAGTGCAAAGCCAGGAGTAACCCTTGTGCATCACCAGGTGAGACCCAAAAAGCAAAAAACAAAACAAAACAACAATCCTTTGTGTTGTGCAGTGCTCATTTGCAGATGATGCGGCAATTAGATGGATTGTTCTCAAAAGTCCTTTCTCATGGTTAGATTTACAAATAGCAATTTTAAAATATACTATTTTAGGGGCTGGAGCGATAACACAGCGGGAAGGACATTTGCCTTGCACACGGCCGACCCGGGTTCGATTCCCAGCATCCCATATGGTCCCCTGAGTGCATGAACCATGAGTAACCCCTGTGCATTGCCAGGTGTGACCCAATAAAGCAAATTAATTAATTAATTAATTAATTAATTAATTAATTAAATACCCCTAAAATTTTTTTTAATGCCAAAAACAGGGGCTGGAGCTATCCCACAGCAGGGAGGGCGTTTGCCTTGCACACGGCCCACCCGGGTTTGATTTCCAGCATCCCATATGGTCCCTCGAGCACCTCCAGGAGTAATTCCTGAGTGCATGAGCCAGGAGTAACCCCCGTGCATCGCTGGGTGTGACCCAAAAAGAAAAAAAAATGCAAAAACAGTAACAACAGCGTGCTCTTCATGTTCCTGCAGTGAGCAGATGCCATTGGGTACACTAGCACGTGACAAGGACAAATGAAGATGTTACTGGTGCACGCTCGAGCAAATCAATGAACAACAGGATGACAGTGATACAGTGATACTATTTTAAAGTATATTATTATATAGTAGTTTATACTCTGTCTCAAAGTATACTGTTGTAGAGGTACTGCTATAGCACAATTATATTACTAGTTTTGTTGATAGGGGAAGAGAGAAGGAAAGGGGTGAAGTAGAAAGTGAACAGCCAGCGAGATTGTTCTGATGCTAAGGTGTTTGTCTTGCATGAGGCCAACCCCTGTTTGATAACTGGGACCACCTATGGTCCCTCCAGCACTACCAGGAGCACTTCCTGAGCACAGAGCTAGGAGTCAGCCCCAAGCACCACTGGGAATGGTCCAAAAGGAAAAGAAGAAATTATTTAAAACATAAGCCTCGAGACAACACAGTAAGAACCTCATTAGCAGAGACCTTTTAATGCTTGTATTTAGATGAAACTTCCTTTTCCCCAAGTAGCTAAAAATGCTTTAAAAGCAATCCCTGTTATGCGAATTGCTCTATTCTCACTTTAATAGGTTCCCAGAGTTTCTGTGAAAAGCTAAAACCATCAATTAAAAGACAAGTCCTTAAACTATTTGACCCAATTCAGCTTCAGTGGTCTCCATTGAAGGGGACCCAATCTTTGCTTTATTATCACTTACTGACTGCCTGGTGTGCATTAAGCACTCTGGGAATTCTAGAATTCTCTATGTGCCTGTGTTTCTAGGTATCCAGCAGTCTGGCCGGGGTGGTAATTAGTGCACATTTATTTTTAACACCAATAAAAAAGGCATTAAAGCCTAAACTCTGAAGAGGCGGTGAGAGTGGTGGGGAGAGAGGCTTTCTCTCCCCGCCCTTGAGTAAATCCCAACCGTTTGAAAATTCCCAGTCTTCGGGTGGGGCTATCCTCATCCCCCAGCCCCACCCCCTTCCAAGGGTGACCCCTCAGAGAGCGAAATAGAAATGCCAACCCTTCAGCCCAGGTCCTGGCGACCCACGGAATGTCCAATGCCTTAGGGGCCGGATGTGGGAACCCAGTTAACAGGAAGCCCGGGACAGGCTTTTATTTATGAATTTATTTAATAGGAGCCACACCTGGGAGTGCTGGGGGTGGGGGGTGGGGGGCCACGCAGCCTCCAGAATGTGCTGTGTGGCCCGCCCTGACGCCGCCCGCCCCGTCCTCCCCAGACTCTGCTACCTTTCAACAGGTGGGCGACTTTCCGAACCCAGCAGAACCCCATGGCACCGCGGCACCCCAGAACCTCTCTAGAGAGGCGGCCCAACACCCCCGTCTTATGGTCCCCCGCTGTGGAACAGGACTGTCAGTGGCCGAGGACACCAGTGCCCTGACTGCTTCCACCCACTGGCAGCTCGAGTTATCAGGGCCCGGGCCGGGCAGATTATAGCTGGGCGAGCAGATTACAGCTGGGCGTGGCGGCCCTGCGGCGGGAGATTGTGGCGGCCAAAGTCACTGCTCCCCGCAAGGTCCCAGGCGACACCAGGTCTGCACTTCGCCCAAAGCTGCCCTGGCCTGTGTTCTCCGAGCTGCGGGTCCGAGAGGGGACGGCTCAGCCACCCGGCCCGGCCCTCCTGCCCCTGTCTAGGCCCCGTCTCAGCAGGCCTGGCTGTGTGTGGTCTTCAAGCACCGGCCACAGACCAGTGCTGGCCTGCAGATGCGGGAAGGCTGGGGGGGGGGGATTTGAGGTTATCTGGAGGGAGAGGGGGCCGGGGGTTATTTTCCTGTCTAGGGGCCACACCTGGCTGTGCTTACGGCTCATTCTCAGGCAAGTAGGGGTGGGACACGTGAGCAGAAAGGTGCCTGGGGGTGAGGCAAGCATTTTACCCCCCATCTCTCCGCCCCAGTGCTGAGGCTGAACCGCACTGGCCTACTTGGTTATCAGTACCCCCCAGGACAGAAGCAGGAAGACGGCCGCCTCTTCCCAGACGACGCCCCCTTTGCAACTCTGGTCACTTCCTGTGTCATGCCACAGCCCCAGTCTCCTGCCCTGGTTCCTCATTTCTGCGTTCTCACCCATGGCCCCTTGGAATGTCCTTGGCCCGCAGTTGAGACACGCTGGGCGGGAAGATCGAAGGCGGAGATACCTGGACAAGCGCTTCCTGGAAACCGGTGGACCAGCCCGTGTGCCGAGGGTCCCCCACGCAGAGAGCAGCAGAGGCGGGGGGGGGGGGGGTGCCCGGGTGCCCGCAGCTCACGGAGCCATCTCGGCGTCCTCTCCTTCCTCTTTCCCTCTCCTCCAACAGATTTGGAGTGGGTTGTTTTTTCACAACTTGGTTCACTCTTCGATGTCTCTCCTTTTTTTTTTTTCTCTCTCATTAGGTCATTTTAGTTACTTTTCAATGGGAGAATGATGCATAAATAATTGAGCAGCCGCATTGTTTGAAATGAAAATCTTTCCTTGAGTTTTGTAGGTCACCAGTAGGTATTTGCATGCTCATACATTTTAAATGATCTCTAGCTCTCTTCGACAGCAGGGGGAGGAGGACAAATGCCGGATGAGCTCACTGCTGTGGTCTGCAAGGAAACAAAACAAGGGAATAGACAGTATCTCAGCGGACAAACCCTTGGCCGTGATTACAGAACTGAGATTACCAAGCACCGGGGGAGGGGAGGGAGAAAGAGGCCGCAGCGGTGAAGATTCTTGGTCAGTTTGGTGTTGCAGTAGTTTTGCACATCTAAACCACACAAGTTAACTCTGTAGTGACCTGAGAAGAAACACTTGAAATTTAAGATACAAAATATAAAGCCCCACACTTACGTAAATACATACAAGTCCATCTCCGACTTTTAAGAAAGCATCGTCCCTGGGGCTGGAGAGATAGCACAGCGGGTAGGGCGTTTGCCTTGCACACGGCCGACCCGGGTTCGATTCCCAGCATCCCATAGGGTCCCCCGAGCACCGCCAGGAGTAATTCCTGAGTGCAGAGTCAGGAGTGACCCCTGTGCATTGCCAGGTGTGACCCAAAAAGAGAAAGAAAGAAAGAAAGAAAGAAAGAAAGAAAGAAAGAAAGAAAGAAAGAAAGAAAGAAAGAGAGAGAGAGAGAGAGAGAGAGAGAGAGAAAGAAAGAAAGAAAGAAAGAAAGAAAGAAAGAAAGAAAGAAAGCATTGTCCCTCCCTTACGTTGTAACTGCTGTTACTATGACGGGGGTCATTCATCCTTGGTTGTGACCCCTCAGCGTTGGCACTTGTGGGGGTCCCACACATCTGTGGGGTGCTCACATGCACTTGGTTTTTGTGGGGGCTCTGCTGGGTCTCAGCTGGCTCAGCTGCTAGGGCCATGCTGGAGGGCCCGGAGCAGCCCTGGGGGACCTCAGGACTATTGCTCTCCAGGTGGTATTAAAGGCACAGATCCGGGGCCGGAGCGATAGCACAGCGGGTAGGGCGTTGGCCTTGCACGCAGCCAACCTGGGTTTGATCCCTGGCATCTCATATGGTCCCTCAAGGGCCAGGAGTAACCCCTGAGCATTGCTGGGTGTGATCCAAAAATCAGAAAATAATAATAATAAATAATAAAGGCACAGAGCCATTCCCCGCACCACCTCTGACACAGGACGTGCGTGAGAGGCAGGGGATCAGGCCTGGGACCTCACACATGCAGAGACCGTGAGTCCTGGCTCTGTCACACCTCTGGCTCTCTGACATTTAAAAGTCATCTCTAGAGGCCGGAGCGATAGCACAGCGGGTGGGGCGTTTGCCTTGCACGCGGCCGACCTGGGTTCAATCCCCGGCATCCCATATGGTCCCCCAAGCACTGCCAGGAGTAATTCCTGAGTGCAAAGCCAGGAGTAACCCCTGAGCATCGCTGGTGTGACCCAAAAAGAAAAAAAAAAAAAAGGTCATCTCTAATGATCTGCGCATGTTTATAAGCTGATATTGTGTCCCCTGCGCGGGAGAGCTGGCTCAGCGGGCTAACGGCACTTGGGGGCGCCAGGCTCCTGGGTTTAGCCCGAAGCATCACAACACCCCAAGTACCACCAAGAAAGATCCCCAAACTGGGGGGAGCGGAGCACTATTGGGGGAGACCCTGAACCCGAAGCAAACACTGTTCACAAGTGGTCTGTGGGTGTGGATGCAAGTGGGGGTGAAAGGGGAGGAAGAATGATGTGGGTGAGGAGGAGGAGGAGGGGGGTGGAGAGCAAACCAGGGCCCGAGTCATAGGACAGTGGGTAGGGCCCTTGCCTGACCTGGGGTATATTCTTGGCTAGGCATCCTATCTCTCCATTCTTTTTGTTGTTGTTGTTGTTGTTGCTTTTTTGGGTCACACCCAGCGATGCTCAGGGGTTACTCCTGGCTCTGCACTCAGGAATTACTCCTGGCGGTGCTTGGGGGACCATATGGGATGCCGGGGATCGAACCCGGGTCGGCCGTGTGCAAGGCAAACGCCCTACCCGCTGTGCTATCGCTCCGACCCCAAAGAAACTTTTTTTTTTTTATTTTGCTTTTTGGGTCACACCTAGCAATGCACAGGGGTTACTCCTGGCTCATGCACTCAGGAATTACTCCTGGCGGTGCTCAGGGGACCATATGGGGTGCTGGGATTCGAACCCGGGTCGGCCGCGTGTAAGGCAAACGCCCTACCCGCTGAATCTCTCCATTCTTACACACAATAAAATAATTAGGAATCGGATGTAGAAGTAGATTCAGAGACTAATGACTTTCGAACACATGAAAGGATGATTCACTCTGAGCATACATGAACATGATCCAGTGCATCACGTTAACTCATTCCAAGTAAATAACAGGACATGAGGTAAATACATGACCCTAGAAGAGGAGCTAGTCAAGACCAGCAACCAGTCATAACACATCAGTGAACATTTCAAGTAGATGGAGGCAAAGACCCTCAATCAATTATCAGGATCCGAAGAGGTTAATTGCAGAAGAGGAAGCGCCAATAAAATGATAAAAAATAATTCACGTGTCAGCAGATTGTCGAGGAGACACGCATCAGGGACCTTGACCCCTTCGACTGTCTGTCTGCCCAGGAGCGGACACCCTGCCGCTGGGTCTGACCTTTGAATTTTTTAAAGTTATCTTTTGATTGGCTTTCGGTTTTGAAAGCTAGCAACCAAACGTGGGAGCATGAGGTTTGGTTCGGGTTTCCACTTGCCATCCCGCCCTAAGGGAATCGATACTGCAGATGTAAACAAATCAGACAATACAAGGATGTGGCCTGTGCACTGTTTACGACAGAAAACTCCGTGGGAGGGAGGGGGCGGGAGACAGCTGCGGGCCTCGAGGAGAGAACTGGTCTGCTTGTGGGAAAGGGACCGTGGGGAAATACAGGTGAGGGCCTTATAAATGGACTCAGTGCCCCAATGAGAACAAGTTTTCTTTTCCTCCTTCTGCCCCCTCTCTTTATATTTTTTTAAATTTAATTTTTTTTTAATTTTAAAAAATATTTAAAAAATTTAAAAATAGGGGCCGGAGCGATAGCACAGCAGGTAGGGCGTTTGCCTTGCATGCGGCCGACCTGGGTTCAATCTCCGGCATCCCATATGGTCCCCCAAGCACTGCCAGAAGTAATTCCTGAGTGCAAAGCCAGGAGTAACCCCTGAGCATCGCTGGGTGTGACCCAAAAAGCAAAAAAAAAAAAAAAAAAAAAAATTAAAAATATTTTTAGGCAGCGCGTTTGCTTTGCACGTGGCCCAGCCGGGTTCGATTCCTCCGCCCCTCTCAGAGAGCCCGGCAAGTTATCGAGAGTATCTGGCCCACCCGGCAGAGCCTGGCAAGCTACCCATGGTGTATTCGATATGCCAAAAAATAGTAACAACAAGTCTCACAATGGAGACATTACTGGTGCCCGCTTGAGAAATCCATGAGCAATGGGATGACAATGACGGTGAAGGTGGTTCACAATATTTAATTACAGTTAATATTCAAACACCAATCCCACCACCATTACACCTTCCCACCACCAAATTTGGGGTGTTTCCATCCCAAGCCCCAAGACCTGTCCCAAAGCACAGCCGAAATAATATATTTTGTATTGTCTGTTATGGAAAACCAGGACTGGAGCAATAGCACAGCGTGTAGGGCATTTGCCTTGCACGCGGTCAACCTGGGTTCGATTCCTCTGTCCCTCTCGGAGAGCCCGGCAAGCTACCGAGAGGATCCCACCCACATGGCAGAGCCTGGCAAGCTCCCCGTGGCATATTCGATATGCCAAAAACAGTCACAACAAGTCTCACAATGGAGACATTACTGGTCCCCGCTCCAGCAAATCAATGAACAACAGGACACCAGTGCTACAGTGTTACCATTATGGAAAACTGTCTTATGATGTGTCCTGCGGCTGCGCGGTCCAGGAATACACTCACTCGTGGGTGAGGCTCAGCCCGAGCGTGTGGGGAACAGCCTGGAGTGTGATAGTGGTTGGGTTCGGGAGGTTTTGGCTACCCGGGCTGGGACCCTTGGGGTGGGGAGGACTCTCAGCCGCCCCCTCTTGGGCACCTGGAGTGAAACAGCCTGGCTCAGAGTCCAGTGGACTCCTGCTCTCTCTGGAAGACGCCAACCCCTCTTGGGGCAAACCAAGGCGTGCGCCCCCAGGTGCAACCTCCCGGTGCCTTGATCTGGAACTCCCAGTGTCCAGAGCAGTGCGGAGAAATGGGCGTAAAGGCACTCTCTCCAGCTATCTGTTACACCAGACTGAACGCTCAGCCCAGCCCCCACCCACGTGTACCCAGGACACAGATCAGGATATGCCGGAGTGCCCTGGCCCCAGGAACAGGCTCGGGGACGGGCATTTGGACCAGTCAGGGGCAGCGCAGGCAGTCTCCGCACTTTGGCTGACTCTGTTCAGAGAGAAGCTTAACCTCCGGTTCTCCTGGCTTTGCGGCCGTGAGGGTGTAAGCCTGGAACGCGCCTCCACAAGGCCACCACAAAGGGAAGACTTGCAGGACAATCCCTTAGAAAACAGCCGAGACCAACAAAACCAGGTTGCAGCCTCCAATCTGGCTCTGTTTGCAGCCCTCACACTTCTAGGGCCGGGGACGTTCCCTTTCGTTGGAATCCTTCATTTTTCTATTACAGACCCGGGGTGCTGATTACTGTATACAATAACGTGGATGATTTGACTTCTGGATTTCTAAAACAGAAATGTTTTTGCTCGGTTAATGTGAGCTCAAAAAGTGTGGTGCACTCTGAAAATAGAATATAGACCAAATGCAGTGGCCAATGGTGCCTCTGTCGCAAACCACAACACCCAAAAGGAGAGAGAGAGAACAAGGGGGAAGGCCCTGCCGCAGAGGTGGGGTGGGGTGGGGGGATGGGGAGGGAGGGTGGGAGGGATACTGGGAACATTGGTGGAGGGGACTGGGCACTGGTGGGGGGATATAAGCAGAATGCTAACATGAAAGTTCACAAGTCTGTAACTGTAACTCATGGTGATTCACTAATAAAAAAAAAAGTGTCAAAAAAAAAGTGTGGGTGCCCTCACCGCATGCAGTTGGTGGCCAGGTGCCGCCTCCCCATTCTGGGTGACCAAGGGCGACAGGTGAGTGAAGGAGGAAATGGGAAACGGAGGCCGGGCGGCTTGGTGACCAGTCTCCATTTTATCCCATCTCCATCCACACACTGCCCCCTTCCTGTCTCACACTGCCTCATTCCCCCCTTCTCTCTCTCTCCCCTCTTTGTGTGTGTGTGTGTGTGTGTTTTTTTTCTTTTTGGGTCACACCTGGCAGTGCACAAGGGTTACTCCTGGCTCTGCACTCAGGAATCACCCCTGGCGGTGCTCAGGGGACCATATGGGATGCTGGGAATTGAACTCAGTTCATCAGTTCGGTTGCGTGCAAGGCAAATGCCCTACCCGCTGTGCTATCGCTCCAGCCCCATCTCTCTCCCCTCTTTCTCTCTCTCCCCTCTCTCTCCCTCTCCCTCTCTCCTCTGTCTCTCTCTCTGTCTCTGTCTCTGTCTCTCTGTCTCTGTCTCTCTCCTCTCACTCTCTGTCTCTGTCTCTCTATCTCTCTGTCTCTCTCTTTGTTTCTCTCCCCTCTCTCACTCTCTCTCTGTCTCTGTCTCTCTTTCTCTGTCTCTCTATCTCTGTCTCTGTCTCTGTCTCTCTCTCTCTGTCTCATTTCCATCTCCCACTGTTAGTTCATTGAGAAACATCTAAGGTTGGGGCTAGCAATTACACATAGGTGAGGTACAATAAACATATGCAAAGCCCTTCCCTCAAGGGATGCTTCTAGGACAAAATCTCCTCCTGCCAGGAGACCTGCCCAAGGGCGAATTCCATCTAAGGTGTGTTCCTTTCCCCTTTCCCTTAGTTCAGGCCCATTTAGACAGTCATCTTAAATTTACTTCTTGATAATCTTTCTAGGGATTTTGCATGGACACAGTAAGAGATGCATCAAGCTTGTAGGGTGGCTCTCCTGGGGATATCTTGCTAGAGATCCCAGACCACAGTCCTCGGGCCAGGTCAGTCCTTCCTAACCCCAGCAGGGTCCTAACCCAGTTACTTCCTTTTGGGTCATGATAGAGTCTGTCCATGACTCTGTGCTCTTAACTTACTATAAGTTTTATAAGGCTTGTCCTGTCCCTTTTCTATGTTAGGGTAGCTTAGGGTCCATCCAAGTCCCTTGCTGAGATTCTCTGGGGTGCTAAGAGCTAAGGGCAACTGAGGCTTAAGTAAATATGACAGATGCCCAGGAGTAAATATTATTCGGAGTCAATTAACTCTCAAGTAACAAGAGCATAGCCTCAACTGTCTTCCCGTGTCTACATAAACAAGGGCATTGCTCTGAAGTAAACTGCAAGGGACCCAAAGGGGAAAAGAAAAGCCATATTTCCCTTGCATGTACAAAATACAGAGTCCTTAGAATCTGACTTATGGGTCTGCTTTGGGAATATAAGCGATAAACAGGGAAATCGAGCACAAAGGAGAAATTAAAGATAAACACAGAGGAATAGGAGTGGCCGGGAGCACTGTGATGGGTGTAACTCAGTAAACCTAAGCTCCCTGGGGGGAGGGCGAGGGGGGAGAACAAACCAATGTTATCCAACAGGTTGGTTTTGGTTTTGGTTCCGGGCTTACTCCTGGCTCCGCTTTCAAGGGTCACTCAGGGACCATATGGTGAGCTGTGTGTAAGGCAGGCACCCCGCCCCGTGTACTACCGTCCCAGAACTAAAACAGAAGTTTTATAATCATGCTTTTGTGTCAGGAGAAAGACATGTATTCATACACGGTGTGGAGAACAAATAGGGGTGAAGGGGAGATTATTAACTTCAATAACATCTCTATAACATTTGACACCTATACAAGTGTTTGTATCTTCTAAATTCCTTTTTTTGTGTGTTTTTGTGTGAGGGGGGCGTGGCACACCCAGTGATGCTTAGGGGTTACTCCTGGCTCTCTGCCCAGGGCCTACTCCTGGTGGTACTCAGGGGACCTTATGGGATGCTGGGGATTGAACCCGGGTCACCGCATGCAAGGCAAACGCCCTACCACTGTCATTGTTCCACTCTTCTAAAATTCTTAAAACAATCAAAAATTTCAAACCAGGGGCTGTTACGTTTTTCCTAACATGAGACTTTTGTTTGGTTTTTACAATGCCTGGCTAGAACCCACGGCCTCATACATGCAAAGGTAACTTGCTCTACTTCTAAGCACCAAATATGGGATTTCACGGAGGGAAAATGAAAAAAATAATGATTCAAGAAAAGATGCAAAATTTATTTTAGACAAAAACTTAAATAATATCAGCTGATAAAAAACAAAGAAAAACTTTTTAAAGTAATTTCTTGATTTCAGAAACTAAATATAATTATTGCACCTTCCTTCCTTCCTTCCTTCCTCCCTCCCTCCTTCCCTCCCTTCCTCCTCCCTTCCTTCCTCCCTTCCTTCCTTCCTCCCTTCCTTCCTCCCTACCTCCTTCCCTCCCTTCATCCGCCCCTCCCTCCCTCCCTCCGCCCCTCCCTCTCTCCTTCCCTCTCTTCCTCCTTCCTCCCTCCCTCCCTCCCTCCCTCCCTCCCTCCCTCCCTCCCTCCCTCCCTCCCTCCCTCCCTCCCTTCCTTCCTTCCTTCCTTCCTTCCTTCCTTCCTTCCTTCCTTCCTTCCTTCCTTCCTTCCTTCCTTCCTTCCTTCCTTCCTTCCTTCCTTCCTTCCTTGTAATCCCGGTAATGCTCAGCGATTACTCCTGGCTCTGCACTCAGGAATTACCCCTAGCGGTGCTCGGGGGACCCTATGGGATGCTGGGAATCGAACCCAGGTAGTCTGAGTGCAAGGCAAACGCCCTCCCCGCTGTGCTATCGCTCCAGCCCCTATGGGGGGGGGGGCATTTAAGAGGACCGAGCACGGTCACCTCTCGGCTGGAGTGTCATTTAACCTTCAAATCTCACACAGGCACTTTACCCCTCCTCCCCAGCCTCGAATCTCTCGAGAGAAGGGCTGACTCAGAGACAGGCTCCCCGAGGACTGGTAACCCGGCTTTGGGAAAATGCTTACCTAGTAACTAACACACCGGATAAACAGACGGGTTGACTTACCAAGAAGACTCGTGTGGCTCAGACTATTATATCGATTATTTCTTATGAGCCCCAGGTAGCTGTCTTGAATCTTTTTTTTTTTTTCCGGGAAGAATTTCAGTTTAACTTTAATTTTAAAAATTGGGACTTTCACAGTTTGTTTTTATTTTATGTTGTTTGTATTTGCAAATCCAAAGTGTCATGTTTTTATGCAGAAATGGTCATGTCTGGCCAGAGAGAGAGTATAGGGGGAAGGCGCGTCACCTGCGGGTGGCTGAGCCCTGTTTGATCTTCAGCCCTGTGTGTGGTCCCCCCAGCACGCCAGGAATGATCCCTGAGCACAGAGCCAGGAGCACAGTTGGGTGTGGCCCGAAACACAAAACCAGACAAACAAAAAGAAATGACCAAGTCTATTAACAATTTGTAAAAGAGAAAAAGAGGTATTTCAGCAGGATTTCTAATGTCCCTTATATTAAATATTACCTATAAAAATCCATCAAAGTATGGGGCTGGAGCGATAGCACAGCGGGTAGGGCGTTTGCCTTGCACGCGGCCGACCCGGGTTCGAATCCCAGCATCCCATATGGTCCCCTGAGCACCGCCAGGGTTGATTCCTGAGTGCATGAGCCAGGAGTGACCCCTGTGCATCGCCGGGTGTGACCCAAAAAGCAAAAAAAAAAAAAAAAAAAAAAAATCCATCAAAGTAAAACCTCAGACGTAGATGAGACTAAAATAATGTCCTCTGAAAAAGTGAGATGATACATAAATAATTTTATCATATAAATACATCCCATCAGAGCAGAATCCATTTTATTGATGACCATCAACATTCTTGTAATGTAAAATTTAGGAGCTTGCCTTGACATGAAATTTTAAACTCAGAATCATCTTTTGTTACACCATCAATCTTTTATTTACATCTGATGAGCTTCTGGGGTCGCTCCAAGAGGAGAATCTTAATATGGTTCCTCCCAGCTGCTGCGTTTCACCTTCAGGATAAGCTGTTTTCTCTTACAAGTCTATAAGCCAAAGCATTTCCAATTAAAATGGAAATCATGTGAGATTACATTTTTTTCTCCACTTTGCATTGAAGTGAAGATGGCAAACAGGTTATATATACACTTATAACTTACTCCCCCAAGTCAAGCCCTTCATTTTCGTAAATAGAGTTGCACATGCTGCTCTTGTAATCTTCTGGTTAAATTCTGGGTCATACAAAGAAAAGATTAAGCAGAGTGACTTCAAACCTAGAATCCTATAATTACCAAATGTCTGTTTAGGTTGGTGCTGGGTCTTCCTTTTCCTCTCTACTTCTAAATTGGGCAGAGAGCTTTCTGAACTACAAATTAAGAAAATCTTGGCTTGTTCAGCTCTGGTAAAGCAAAGCGATTTAAGGCTGCTGTCTATTTAGCAACCATTTGTTGTGTTTGATCTAAGATTAGGCCTAAGTTTATTTATGTATATTTTTAAAAATCCACTAAATTTAGAGTGCTCAGGAGTTTTAAGACAATTTCCCATGGGAGTTTCTCCTGGTTGTCTCTCCAAGACTTTTGTGATTGGGGGGGGGGGAACAAAACTTAAAGTTTTGGGGCTGTAGAGATAGTATAGCAGGGAGGGCATGTGCCTTGCACACATCTTATCCCAGTTTGATCTCCAGCATCCCGTATGGTCCCTTGAGACCTGCCAAGAGTGATCCCTGAGCACAGAGCCAAGAGTCATCCCTGAGTACCACTGGGTGTGGCCCCAAAACAAACAAAAAAAAGCTTCAACTTTTGACAAATAAGAATACAGTTTTGGGGGCTGGAGCAATAGCACAGCAGGTAGGGCGTTTGCCTTGCACACGGCCGACCTGGGTTCGATTCCCAGCATCCCATATGGTCCCCTGAGCACTGCCAGGAGCAATTCCTGAGTGCAGAGCCAGGAATAACCAATAACCCCTGTGCATTGCCAGGTGTGACCCCCCCAAAAAAAAAAGAACACAGTTTTGGAAGGAATTGAAACACGTGGAAATGGGTCCAATAATGTACCCAGGAACCTCTAAACGGAAGCCTGTGTGTACCTTAACCAGTTTTCGAAGAGCCTTGCGATGATTCTCTAATGATGCACTGAATGTGTTTTTCCCACTGACCATCGCCTGAGGGGAGGCACGTGACTCATTACCTTAATGGCCTGTGTACGAAAGCCCCGTGGGGAGGGAGACTTGGAACTCCACCTCACTCCTAATTGGACTGTGGCGAAAAAGAGGCGCCACACAGCAGAAAGCGGGGCCAGGAGGGCTGCTGGCCGGGCTGCAGGTGTCCACAGAGCTTTGCCGCCTCTCGCACCGAGACCGTTTTCATTACCCACTGGGAGCCTGAAGCCGGGTCGTCACTCTGAGGCACCTGAAGGAGGACATGGACTCGCTCTAAATCTGATTCTCTGAGGTAGATTGTGGTGGCTCGTGTGGTCGTGGACCTTGAGCACAAAATTATTAATTGATGAAGGGCATCCACTTCGTTTTATGTTTATAGCTCCAGTAAGTTTAAATCAATGTCTTGGCAGCCATCGAAGGTGGGAAGCGTTGCTATGATGCCGTGTCTTCCTGCCCGGGCAGTGCCCGCCTGATGAGGAGGGAGGGCAAAGTGGAAGGAGAAGGCCTCAGGCGTCCCCGAGGGCAGCTGGGAAGCAGGAAACGCACACTATTTCCTCAGAGACTGAGTGCAAGCAACAAGAACCTTCCAGTACTTTTCGGGGACACGTAGGAAATAAAGTGATATAAACAACTCACATAAGAGTATCACTGTCACTGTATCATTGTCATCCCGTTGCTTATCGATTTGCTTGAGCGGGCCCCAGTAACGTCTCCATAGTGAGACTTCTTGTTACTGTTTCTGGCATATCGAATATGCCACGGGTAGCTTGCCAGGCTCTGCTGTGCGGGCGGGATACTCTCAGTAGCTTGCCGGGCTCTCCGAGAGGGGCGGAGGAATCGAACCCAGGTTGACCACGTGCAAGGCAAACGCCCTACCCGCTGTGCTATCGCTCCAGTCTAAAGCCTACTACTGTTATATCTGTACCCTCCCAATCAATTCACAGGGCTTAAAAAGAAATCCATCAAAAGAGTTGCTCATTCTCTTGCACACCCTCCACTCCATGGACATATATATATATATATATACACATATATATATATGTCCACATGGGACAGCCTCGCAAACTTCCCATGGTGTATTCATATGCCAAAGCCAGTAACCAGCTGGGTCTCATTCCCCTGACCCTGAAAGAGCCTCCAATGCGGCACCGTTGGGAAGGCCGAGTAGAGAGAGGCTTCTAAAATCTCAGGGATAGGACGAATGGAGACGGTACTGAGACCGCTCGAGAAATTTGAAGATCAATGGGATTTCGTGAATATATACTTAAATATATATACATTTAAGTACAACAGTATCTAAAACTATGTCCATGGAGTAGAGGGCACGCAAAAGGATGAGCAATTCTCTTGACAAACCTCCCTCCAAGCGTCAGAGAGGCCCGGAGTTTGGTCTCCTGCACTGCGTGACCTCTGGCGCCCCGGCGACCCCCGAGCATCCCTGGGTGTGGCTTGTATATTTAATTTTTAAGTTGATTACTTTCTGCCAGACCAGGCCCTCATCTTCGCTCAATCACTGTCATCTCTGGGGCCCCAGGACTCGGATCTGGAGGATGGTGAGATGATTACCAGGTGGCCTTTGGGACAGAGGGGCCTCTGCTCCCCCCAAAAGACACAGAGCGAAGAGTCTGCACACACGGACGTCTCCACTGGACACCGGAGGAGCGGACGTGGCCCCCCAGGTCTCCGACTGCCGTGTCCTGAGTTGAGGCAGAGCCACCTCACTCTTGTCCGTCCCATTCGTCACGCGGGCTCTAGTCGGCTAACTGACCTGAGTCACCTCTGTTGGCCCGCAGACGCTGGCGGGGTGTGTGTGAGTCAGTGTGGCGGTCACCGCGTGTCCTCGGGGTCACAGCTCTCTCATTTTCCAGGTCGTGCAGGTGCCTCTCTGCTGGCTGATTTCAGCGGAAGGCCAGTACCCGAGACAGAAACCCAGCTGCCCGGTGTTCCCGCCTGTCTCCATCCCCCATCTTCCAGCTGCCTGTGCGTCTCCTGGGCTGTGACTGGTACCCAACCCGAACCCCAGCTGCTTCTGCTCTCCCATTGGCTGCCCACTCTCCAGCAAGGTTTGGTAAATAACCAATCAGATGGTGCTTGCCCTGTGCAAGGGCGGCTTAATGAGATGACCAACCCTCTCCCTAGTGAGAAACTCCTCTGTGCTCACATTCCAGCCTCAGAGCCCCTGTCTGCCTCGCCTTCCCGACTTCCCTTTGCTCTCGGCCCTGTTTCGCCCCCTAGACTTCGCTCCCTCCCTCCCCGTGGCCCTCCCAGCGCTGCCATGTTTCAGTGTATCCCTGTGAAGAGGGACAGCTCTGTCCATAGGTCTGATCTGCTCTGCTGCCAGAATTCAATGACCCCGTCACAGTTCTCGCCCGTCTCCCCCAATAATCGTTGTTCAAATGCTTTCCGCTTGTCCAGAGCCTTGGCTGACCGAGTCACGGACCCTCTGCCCACCGAAACTCTGGAGTATACAGCTCTCACTCCACCTCTGCACAACCTGAGCAGGACTGTGTCGCGCTCAGTGGAGAATCCAGGGACCTGGCTCTTCTGTCACCACCCTCTCAGCTTCTCCTGTGTTTTCCGCCTGTGGAGTTTTTTCTCATCACCTTCCTCTCCACACTCATTCCCGGAATCCACACCAGTACTTGCCGCTTCTCTGCGGGCCGGTAATCTGAGTGAGGTGCCGCCTCCTCCACACCCCCCTCTAAATGGACTCACATGTCAATTTTCATGCAACAGGCTCTCGCATCTGCCACTGGGAGCATCTCCAACTCAGTCGTGTTGAACAATGATGGTGATTTTCACATTCAGTGAAGCAACGCACCGATTCTACTTCCTGTTGTGTCTGTGAGGTTTTTATCGATTGGCACAAACATTCTGTAAAAGCCCGGAGAGTCAAAAATTTTTAAAATTGAAAATTGGAAACATTTTAAAAAATTGGTTTGGGTCACACATGGCAGAGCTCAGGACTCACTCCCTGGCTCTGTGCTCAGGTGTCCAGTGCTCTGCTGGTGACTGAACCAGAGCTGGCCGCACGCAAGGCAAGCACTGAAACCCCTGCATGTTTCTTCAGCCCAGGGAGTCATTGTTTTAAGCTTTGCAGATCAAACACGCTCAGTGCAACCATTTCCCTCCTTGGGCATAGCCAGTACAGTCTATAAGGAGCTTGGTAGAAAGTTGAAGTAACGCTATCGCTGTAGCACTGCACTGTCGTCCTGTTGTTTATCGATTCCTGGCTGTCCCTGCAAATCTGCCGCCAGTGATCCTGAGACAGAGCTTCCCGGCGCTGGTGATTCCTGGAGACAGGAGAGATTGGGCATTTTGGGTTGTTTTGGAGCTATTCCTGGCAGTGCTCGGGGCTGATTCCTGGCTCTGCAATCAGGAATCACTCCTGGCGAGCGCTTTGGGGGGGTCATATGCAGTGCCAGGCATCGAACTGGGGCCGGCCACGAGCAAGGCAAGCACCTTTACCTCTGCACTCTCTCCCCACCCCAGACATTTTTAACTATACGTCACAGAAACCTGACAGATTTCCTGAACTAGAACCTCTCAGGAGGGAGCCCAGGGAAGGTGGCCGGGTAATTCTCCTGTGGAGCCGCATTTGGGAACCACGAGCCATTGTATAACTGTGAGGGAATCCATTCCACCCGCCCCCCCAGCACCTAGCCCGCCCTGATCGCGTGCCTCCCCAGAAGCAGGATCGTGGTCTTTGAGCCCTGAGGAGGCTCCGTTGAGGGCGGGGAGACTGCTCCAGTGGTACTACGTGCTAGGCATGCCGTGACCCCTCCTCTGAGCCCCTCTGGGTGTGCCCTACAAAAGGAAAAAGCGAGCGGGGGACTGGATCAATAGCACAGTGGGGAGGGCGTTTGCCTTGCACTTGGCCAACCCTGGTTTGAATCCCAGCATCCCTGAGCACCGCCAGGGGAGATTCCTGAGTGCATGAGCCAGGAGTGACACCTGTGCATCGCCGGGTGTGACCCAAAAAGCAAAAAATAAATAAATAAATAAATAAATAAATAAATAAATAAATAAATAAAAGGAAAAAGCGAGCTCTCTGTCGCCTGTGCTGGGAAACATACAGGCAGAGCACACACTCCTGCCCCTTGTCCCTCTGTCCTCTTCAGACTTGGACTCCTTTCAAGGCGTTGCTGTTTGCTTATTATTTTTTTTTTTTTTTGCTTCTCTGGGGCCACACCGGCAGCGTTCAGGGCTTACTCTGGCCGTAGACTCAAGGGTCATTCCAGGCGTTGCTTAGGGAGTGCCAGGAATCGAACCTGCTTGTCTGCATGTGAGGTAAGTGCCTTAACTTCTGAACTCTCTCTATTCACATATTCATCTTTCATTTAAAAATGATTTTTAAAAACTTCCACTTTTTGAGTGGGTGTGCAATTTTGATTACCGCCGAAGTCAATAACCACGGCTCCTTCCAGCACCACACGGGCCGAGGCAGCTAATAAGAGAGGGGATAGCCAGGTCTCAGGTCTGTGTGGCCATTGCCAGCGCTCTAGACGCCTCCTGCTTGCATATCCCAGGAGGTGGTGTCTCCTTAGGATCCTTCCAACGCAGCGTTTCCAGGATGCTGAGAGATGCTCTCCGCCGAAATTGGGGCAGTTCTGACTGTAAAGTCAGTCCATTGCTGGCAAGCCAGGAGACACTATTTCAGTAAACAAATGCCCTGTCAGGGCCAGCAGCAACACCCCAGAACGAAACGTGTAATCTCAAGAGCTGAGGAAGTCTTGGGGCTGGAGCAATAGCACAGCGGGTAGGGCATTTGCCTTGCACGCAGCCGACCCGGGTTCGATTCCCAGCATCCCATAGGGTCCCCTGAGCACCATAGGGGTGATTTCTGAGTGCAGAGCCAGGAGTAACCTCTGTGCATCGCCAGGTGTGACCCAAAAAGCAAAAAAAAAAAAAAAAAAAAAAGAGCTGAGGAAGTCTATGTCATAGCTTCCCTATGCCCCCTTCCTTGATGAGGACTCGACTGTGTTGTCCTGGCAGAGAGGCCAAGCCAAACGCCTCCACTAGGGTTGGCCTGTCAGAAGGCAGACGCACCCGCGCTGGCCCTCAGAGGCCCCGGGGGGAGCAGAGGTGGCTTCTGGGGGACGAATGAATCCTAGCTGTGTTCGGGTCGCCTCGGCGGGGAGAGAGGCGGAAGCTGCCCTTGTCTCCGGCTCCGTTTCTGTTGGAGAAGCGAAGGCCGTTCTCCATCAGACTGGTGGCAAGAGCCCCGGGGCCTGGCCCACTACTCACGTCTAATTCACCAGCTCAGCATTCAGCAAATATTCACTCTCTCCCAGTGAATCGCTGCACTGTCTTCCAGCTGAATTCTGGGGGCAGAGCGATCGCACAGCGGGGAGGGTGTTTGTTTGCCTTGCATTGGCCGACCTGGGTTTGAGCCTCAGCATCCCAGGGGGTCCTCTGAGCACTGCCAGGAGTAATTCCTGAGTGCAGAGCCAGGAGTAACCCTTGAGCATTGCTGGGTGTGACCCAAAAAGCGGAAAAAAAAAAAGTAAAAAAAATTTTAAAAAGTGAACTGGGGGGCTGGAGCAATAGCACAGTGGGGAGGACGTTTGCCTTGCATGCAGCCAACCCGGGTTCGAATCCCAGCATCCCATGTGGTCCCCTGAGCACCGCCAGGACTAATTTCTGAGTGCAGAGCCAGGAGTAATTCCTGAGTGCAGAGCCAGGAGTAACCCCTGTGCATCACCGGGTGTGACCCAAAAAGCAAAATAAAAAAAAAGAAAAGAAAAGTGAACTGGGTTCTAAGAACAGAGGAATCACAGAAAGCTTCTTTGCCATGGTGATGAGTACTATGTAACAAAGCAAGGTATCCCTTTATAATATTATTTGTGATTCCTGTTTATTCTCTAAATGTCACTTTAGGTCACTGTAGTAACTGAATTTCCTCAGTCGTTGTAAAAACAATGAAATTTCATCAGATTTTAAAAATTAATTTATTTTATTGATCACCATGTGGAAAGTTACAAAGTTTTCAGGCTTATGTCTCAGTCATACAATGCTCGAACACCTGTCCCTTCACCAGTGCCCATATTCCACCCCCCCAAAACCCCAGTATACCTCCCACCCCCACCACCCCACCCCTGCCTGCATAGCTGATAAATTTCACTTCACTTTCTCTTTGCCTTGATTACATTCCATATTTCAACACAAAACTCACTATTGTTGTTGGAGTTTCCCCCAAAAAAACAGCCCTGCTGACAAGGAAGCATTTGATAATTAGTTTTCCATTGCTGAGAATAAAGAGGTAGAAATTTCATCAGATCTTTAAGGAAGGTCATTTTATAGTCTTTTGTCATTTGCAAAAGTAATACCCTGATGCTTTTACCAATGTGCTTGTCTTCAAGAATGTCATGGGAAAGACTGTCACCACCGTGCCACAGTACTGGTTTATCATAAAACTTAACCGGAAAAGGAAGTTCAGGACTGTGGGAGAAACTGGATCCATGACATTGCTCACAGGGACCAAGAATTAGTTCCGTGGGACCGGAAACACTAATGATGACGATTTCGACTTGCGGGCTGTGGTCTGAGACATTGTTGCTTCTTTAATGTTCTGCCTTTTTCCAGATTGAACACACAGAACAGCCTTTCCCCCCTTTTTTTTGGTGGGGAAAGAGTTTGGGACTCACGGGGGATAGGGTGGCACCGGGGGTTGAATGAAAGCAAACCCCTTGGCCCCTGTTCCATTCGTCTAACTCAAATACCCATTTTTTCCCTGCTTTTGGTTGTTTATCTTGTTTTCTTGAGGGGGGCCACAGCCAGCGGTGCTCAGGGCTTCCTCAGACTCTGTGCTCAGGGATCGGTCCTGGTGGGGCTCAAGGGACCGTATGCAGGAATTGAGCCCAGGTGGGATCACGCAGGGTGAGTGCTGCCCCACTCTGCCCCCCAGTACCCTTTCCTTAAGGAGAGAAGAGAGCAGAGGTGAGGCGGAAATGGGTTCGTGCGTGGCGGGGAGAGGTGGGGAGAGGCGGGCGGCCCCGTGCACAGGCTCCCCACACCCGCAGCCAGCACAGCTCCCGAAGTGACCACACAGCGGACCCAGCACAGCTCTCGCAGTGACCACACAGTGGATCCAGCACGGCTCTCGCAGTGACCACACAGTGGACCCAGCACGGCTCTCGCAGTGACCACACAGCGGACCCAGCACGGCTCTCGCAGTGACCACACAGCGGACCCAGCACGGCTCTCGCAGTGACCACACAGTGGACCCAGCACGGCTCTCGCAGTGACCACACAGTGAATCCAGCACAGCTGCTCTCACAGTGACCACACAGCGGACCCAGCACAGCTCTCGCAGTGACCACACAGCGGACCCAGCACAGCTCTCGCAGTGACCACACAGTGAATCCAGCACAGCTGCTCTCGCAGTGACCACACAGCGGATCCAGCACAGCTCTCGCAGTGACCACACAGTGGATCCAGCGGTTCACACAGAGCAGATCCCTGAAATCCCCCCCTCCAGGTGGCTGCCCGGGAAATCCCCGGGGCCTGCGTTCCTTCTAGTGAATGGCACTAGGGGCAGGAGAGCGCTTCCAGCCACTTCCTGTCCAGGGGACACGGCCTGGGTCCCTAGAGCTGGCGCTGACCCCCGGCCTGCTCTCTTCCCACCTGCTCTCGGCCTCCTGCCTCACCCTAGAGGCGAGGAAACGGGGTGGGGGGCACCTAGAACTGGAGGCTACGGGCCGATGGGCAGGAGGTGAGGCCTGGAGGGGGAGGGGCAGCACAGGGAGGGAGGGGGCAGCGCCCAGAGCACCCCCTGGGACGGCCATCCTGGGGCCAGTTCTTAGGCACCCCACTCCCCTGCACCCCCACCCCTACGCTGGGCCTGGCGGGTCTCTAGACCGCCCCAGGAGGTAGGGGCCAGGGGCTGAGTGTGTGTTTGTGTGCGTGAGTGTGTGACTGTGTGTATGTGTGAGTGTCTCTGTGTGTGTAATTGTGTGTGAGCGTGTGTATAATTGTGTAAGTGTATGTGTATGTATGAGTGTATGTGTGAGTATGCGTATGAGTGTGTGTGACTATGTGTGTGTCTGTGTGGGTGTATGTGTGTGTAATTGTGTGAGTGTGTGTGACTGTGTATGTGTGAGTGTGTGTGCGTGAGTCTGTGTACGAGTATGTGTGGTTGTGTGCGCGAGTGTGACTATGTGTATGTGTCAATGTGTGTGACTTGACTGTGTATGCAATTGTGACTGTGTGTGTGGCTCTGTGTGTCCCCAGCTCTTTGGAATCCCCTTCCTGGCACTGTAGGGTCCCCAGCCTCCCGTCGGCTTTCCCCCCTGTTAGGCGGAGCTTCAAGCGCACGTCTGTGAGTTTGGAAGACGGTGCCGGCCCCAGCCTCGGCCAGTGGGCTAGAGGGGCCGGTGGGATGCACTGCAGACGCCAGAGCGGGCAGGTACGCAGAGACCTGAGCCCAGACCCGGGGCCAGACTCGGTGCCTGTCTCCTGGACAGCCCTGCTCCCCGGGGCGGGGGTCTCGGGAGGGGACCGAAGGGTCTCCAGCCCAGGGCACTGCACCTTGGCAGATGTCTGTTCTGTTCTGAGGCCACGCCCGGTGGTGCTCAGGGCTTACTCCTGGCTCTGTGCTCAGGGGACCCTCCAGGCCGGCTTGAGGAGCCGTGCTGGTGCTGGGGGTCGCACTGGCTGACCCAGGTTAGAGGCAAGCACCTTCCTTGCTCTACTCTGTCTCTGATAAACATCTTCTTAGCACAGTCATGAGGCTGGACAGATGGACGGAGGGAAGCCGGTCCCCTCCGTGAGTTCCTATGGGGAAACACAGGGCCAGAAAGACAACACGGGGGTCAGGGCGCGGGCTCTGCACGTGACTGACCCGGGCCAGGCTCAGCACCACGCAAGGTCCCCTGAGGACTGCCAGGGCCCACTCCTGAGCGCACAACCGGGAAGAGGCCCTGAGCTCCGCCCAACCCGCCACCCACCAAAAAAGAGGAGAAAATCAGAGCTATAGAAAAGAATGTGCAGAGAGAGAGGTGAGGATATGGGGGGGCGGGGGGAGAGATCCCTGCCCTCAGTTTCCCCGGAATCAGCCCTCCCAGAGGGGGACACGGGAAGGGGACAACGTGGGGGCTCTGATGTGGACCCAAGAGATGCTGGGCGGTCAGGCAAAATTCCGGTCGGTCTTGTCTGTCCCTGAGAATGACACCGCCCCCACCGCCCCCCCCCCCGCCCAAAAGGACAGCGCAGCCCGTGCTGGTTGGGGTAGGGGAGTGGGGGGCAGGGGACCCTCAGACAGTGCCAGAGAGGAGGAAAATCCCGCCCGTGTCCAGGGTCCAGGGTCTAGGGGCAGTTTACAGACGTCGCGAACGTTGCAGGGACCCGCCCTATGACCCAGCAGTTCTACCCCAGGTACCATCGCTCCGAAGCCGCATGCACCCCTCTGTGCCCCTTGGTGACGCTTCCAGGAGCCGAGACCTGGGCAGCCGCAGGAACACCCAGAGGAACGAGTGAGCTTGGAGCAGGCACACGCAGACTGGGGGAGCCCCCATCCACGCCCGCTGTGGGGGTCCTGTGCTTCCTCGTGGCCCAGAGGCACGGCTGCCAGCAGGACTGAGGGGAGGCGCTCTTCCAAGCTGTCTTCCCTGCAGAGGGACTTGATCTCTCCGGGAGCCCCTTGGGCCCCAGGACTGGCCATGAGCCAAGGAGCTAAATGCATCTTAAGCAGCAGAATTCCCATACCCCCAAGATCCCAGGAGCCGGGCAGAGGGCTGCAGTCCCGAGGGCAAAGTCCACCCACTTGGCCGGCCCGTGGAGGGTACCGTCTGCCGCTGGGTGCTGTGTTCCCCTGGCCTGGCCTGAGCGTGGTGCCACCTCCCTCCGCTGGGGCCGGCCACCCCACACTTGGACAGACCCACACACTGGTCACATGCTCGGCCGGACAGGTGCTCCATAGGGTGCGCTGGGCCCAGCCCCTCCGTCTTCTTCGACCGTGTCTGCGCGCCGGCCAGGAGTAGGGGCTACAGAGGCACGGCCTGCCCGCGCTCCAGGCACAGACAGCTGCTGGGCACGCCTGCCTGTCCCCCTTCCTTTCAGGAACTGGCCTCCCCCCTACGCTCCTGGAAAGGGCCACCCGCTGGGGCCAGGCCTGCAGTGTCCACCGGCCCAGGTGAGCTCAAACAGACCCTCCCCTGGGCAGGCCTGGCAGGGCAGCCATAGCAGGGAACGGCACCTTCCGGCCACGGGTCCTGGGGGGACTCTGAGCTCTGTACAGTGCCCCTCTGGGGTCTCTCCAGGGATCTTCCGAAGGAACTTCCCAGTAGGAGAGGAGACGCCCCCGTCTCTGCTATGACCCAGGCTCCTCACTGGAACGAGTCTGCATCTGGTGTCCCGCAGTGCGGAGCCGGGGGGCAACTGGGTAAACCCTGAGCACCTCCAGGTCTGGCCCAGATACCAAAGATGAAATTTAAAAAGAAATTCAAAAATGTAAAAGCTCTGGACACTGATCTCTGTCGTCTGGGCCACTGGGGACAGAGATGTCACAGTGCCAGCCCAGGTCGCAGGACAGGAAAGCTCCAAGACCTCATTACTAAATATTTTCTTGGACAATACAAATGGTTTTGGAATAAGTCATTTTGGCTTTTTCCACTCTGGAGGCATCTGTGTTCTCTCTTGGACTGTGTATTTCTCTCTTTCTCTCCCATCACATTTATCTAGGTGAATTTCTTTAAATAAAACTATTTCGTTTCACTGAAAAGTGAAGCAGATCAGTTTTTTTGGCTGGAGAGACAGTACGAGGGTCGGGTACTTACTTGCCTTGCACACGGCCAATGTGGGCTTGATCCGTGGTACCACATATGTGCCCTGAGCATCAGGACGGAAACCTGAGCACAGAGCATGAGGGAAACTCAGCACAGCAGCTGTGTCCTCCCATAAAAAAATTTAAGTCATTTTTCATTCCTTTAAAGTTGTACGAAGTAGCATACTGAGAGTGCTCCTTCAGGTAAATGCACGTTCTTCTGCCTGCTGATATTTTTTTATAACCAGGATAATGGTTTTTCTCATTATGTTTATTAGCATTTTACATGTCGCTTATTCATTTAGGAATAATTTGCTGAGGGTAGCTTCTGAACACAGAGGGAGGCCAACACAATCCTACACTGGTTGCAAATGCTTTATTTTTATTTCATACATTGTTTTTTCCGGGGGGGGCGGGAATGCATAGTTATAGTGTATCTGTACAGAATTTCATACCGGAGACAGAAGGGAACAAGTCTGGGGGGGGGGAATCAGAGCCAACTGCCCCCCAGAAACCAGGTCACAAGTGCTGTGTGCGTCTCCTGCCTGCCGCTGGGTGGTGATGAGCTTCCTGGCAGACGGCGCAGGTGAGCTCAGCCACGTGGTGGTCCCTGAACAGAAGGTCACACGCCCCCTCAAGCCTCTCTGGCCCCCAGGACTCAGCCGAAGGCTAGATGGGGGTCCACCCAGCACACCCCCTTTCCCCCCAGTGGACCGAGCAACAAAGCAGCATCTGTTGGTCATCCCTGCCCCCACCCATGACTGAGACCCCCTGATCCAAGGGGAAAAGACAGAAGAGATGCAGACGGAGTGCCGGTCACTGCTCCAGGCCGGGGAGACACCCGGGAGGGCTTTCCTGCAGAGGGGACGCAGAGTGCGGGAGGCAGATGGTGGCGGAGAGCCTTCTGTCGCCGACCTGGCGCTGGTGCAAGCGCAGTGTCCACAGGCCGGAGAAGGCTGCCGTGCAGGGGGGCTCAGAGCCAGCACAAGCCCCCACCCCTGAAGGGGGCCCCCTGAAAGCCTTGCCCTGGCTGCTGGGGGCTTTGCTCCTCGTGCCGGAAGGCAGCAGGCAGCCAGCCGAGGGCTATTTCGGGCTGCCTGGCTGTGGTCACTGCGGCTGGGCTGTGCTCGCCCCTTTGCCTTGGTCCGTACGTGCTCACTTAGGGCGAGTCTGCTCAGAGCCTCACGAGAGGAAGCCAGCCGCGCGGGGACCGTGGCTTCTGTGCTCGGCCTTGCCCAAGGCATGCGCTAAAATAAAATCTCTAGAACTTTCCAAAAAGATATTTAAATTTAACGTTGATACCCTCTAAACTGCTCCTTTTTTTTTTACCCTTCTTGACACTATTGATTATTGACATTTTATTTATTTATTTATTTATTTATTTATTTATTTATTTATTTATTTATGTTTTGCTTTTTTTGGGGGGGTCACACCCGGCGATGCTCAGGGGTTACTCCTGGCTCTGCACTCAGGAATTACTCCTGGCGGTGCTCAGGGGACCATATGGGATGCTGGGAATTGAACTCGGGGGTCGGCCTCTACAAGGCAAACGCCCTCCCCGCTGTGCTATCGCTCCAGCCCCTATTGACATTTTAAAGACCACCTAGTTCATTGTCATTTGGGTAGGAGCTCAAGGCCACTTAACGTCCAGGACAAAGACTAGGCTTTCTAATGAGCAGTGGTTCTCTCCTATGAAATAAGGGCTTTAAACTTTTTTTCTGTTATAAACCTTTAAAATATGAAATAAAAATATTTAAAAAAATTGTTTTTGCATCCTGCATTTATAAAACAGATTTTGCTTTCAAAGTATAGACAGAACGAAAAGAAATTAAAGGGGCTTGTTATCCATTTCAAAGACAAGGGCTTGTTTTCATTGGACCTTTTCTCAAAAGTAGGGTGAGGACCACCTCTATAACTCAGGCTGGGAACCCCCAAAGTCCTCCACTCCTTTACTACCGTGAACAATCTGCGGGGGGAAGGGCCGTGCGGCCTGGGAAGGCGGCCCCTGCCACCCCTTGGAGAAGCTTTCCTCTGGAACATCAAGTATGAGATCGCTTCCAGAGACTGGTCGAGAGGGAAAAAAAATATTAAAGTTCATCCATTACACTTAGAAGCACAACCCACCAGGAATCTCTTTCTGAAGTTCAAAGGAAAGGTGGTTTTTCTAGAGAGTTAAAGAGTAAATAAGTGGGCGCATCTATTTTTGTTGCCTTAGGACTGCATTGCAGAAAATGCTTTCGAAAGTCACATCCTGCCACAATTAACAGCCAAAGGAGCATTCTTGGCCTCCGACCTATAAATGAACACTTGAAATCTGCGACTTGCCCAGACACTGAAGAGGCTGTTTGAAGACAATGACAAAGCCGCTTAGAACTCTGCAGCCTGGAAATGCAGCTCCTTGGTCCTGGCTGCATCCAACGAGAATCTGTATTACCTTTTTGGAAGAGTGGATGAGAATGGACACCCATTTTCCTGATGAAGAGGCAGTTTCTCAAAATACCGAGAGGGATAAAACTCTCCCCTGGAAGGTAAGGGCAGAGTGCTCAGGTTCCGCCAAGGAACATTTCAGTCGGTCTCCACCGATTTCACCTCTGACCCAGAGAGCATTGGCAATGTTCTAGAAAATGTTTCAAGAGCTGATTCAAAGAGTTGACTCCTGAATGCCCTTTTGGCCTCATGCCCTCATTTTATGAAACAAAAACAGACACTGAGCCAGGAGCCTAGTGTCCTGCTCAAAATATACCTGAGTACTAAGGCTCAGGTCAAATACTCCAGGAAGTGAGTAGCCACTAAGCAGCTCTGTGACCCACCTACTTGGAGGCTGAAGCGTTACTACGATCTTCGAGGGACAAGATGAGAATATGGGTCCCTGCTCCATCAGCCGTTAAGGTTTTTTTTTTGTTTTTTTTTGCTTTTTGGGTCACACCCGGCAATGCACAGGGTTACTCCTGGTTCTGCACTCAGGAATTACTCCTGGTGGTGCTCAGGGGACCATATGGGATGCTGGGAATCAAATCCAGGTCGGCTGCATGCAATGCAAAGGCTCTACCCGCTGTGCTATTGCTCCAGCCCCAGGCGTTTTGGTTCTAATCCTTCTCCTTTCTCCAGGCCTTCTTTCCTGTATCTGGTACTTCTCTTTCCTGACTTGCTCCTGACTTGCTTAGAAAAAAATTTTTTTTCTAAGACCTATGACCCTAAAAAAGGAGACTAAAAAAACATTGGTTCAGGGGCTGGAGTGATAGCACAGCGGGTAGGGCGTTTGCCTTGCACGCGGCCGACCCGGGTTCGAATCCCAGCATCCCATATGGTCCCCTGAGCACCGCCAGGGGTGATTCCTGAGTGCATGAGCCAGGAGTGACCCCTGTGCATCGCCGGGTGTGACCCAAAAAGCAAAAAAAAAAAAAACAAACCATTGGTTCAGGGGCCGGAGCGATAGCACAGCGGGTAGGGCGTTTGCCTTGCACGCGGCCGACCTGGGTTCAATCCCCGGCATCCCATATGGTCCCCCAAGCACCGCCAGGAGTGGTTCCTGAGTGCAGAGTCAGGAGTAACCCCTGTGCATCGTCAGGTGTGACCCAAAAAGCAAAAAAACAAAAACAAAAAAAAAAAAGAATTCAGATTTAGAAGCGTAAACGCTTAACTCCAAAGATGAACCAATGTGCTTTTTTTTTTTTTTTTTTTGCTTTTTGGGTCACACCCAGCAATGCTCAGGTGTTACTCCTAGCTTTGCACCCAGGAACCACTCCTGGCGGTGCTTGGGGGACCATATGGGATGCTGGGGATCGAACCTGGGTAGGCCTCGTGCAAGGCAAACACCCTACCCGCTGTATTATCACTCCAGCCCCAGATATCTGAATTCTGCTATCGGCGAATGACATTCCGTCTGAATGACTTCAAAGTCCAGGCATTCTGGATGAGCCCTGCTGGCCTGGTGCTCGGGATGGGCCTGCCCAAGCCTCTGCAGTCATCTTCAGCGCTATCAGCAGTGCTAGATTTTTACCCCTGTGTCCACCTGGCTTGAACATTAGATTTTCAAGTGACCTTTAACCACAAATTAGCTCAGGCCCAAGGGGAGAACAAGACAGACACCCAAGCTGATGAGGCATCAGCACGTTGGCTGAAGTGAAGTGCCACCTCTGCAGGCTTCCCTGGCTGGCCAGCGGGACTGCCTGACCAGAAGGCAAAGGTTAGGCCTGTGGAAACGGCCGGAACCCTTGCCAGGGTTCGCCACGGAGTAGGTGTTCAATGGTCACTCCAGACTCGAAGGACCCACTGCATAGCCATGGGCAGAAGGGACGCCGACACAGAGGCTGCAGCAGCTGGCCCCGCTCCGGCAGACGAGGGTCAGATCCAAAAGGAAATCAATCCTGCAGAAGCTGAGAACATCTTACGGGAGAAACACAGGCCTCAAGGGGAGCCAGAGTGGACTTGGCTCTATTTGACAACTGTAGGCAATCAGATAGTGTGTGTGTGTGTGTGTGTGAGTGTGAGTGTCTGTGAGTTTATGACTGTGTGACTGTGTAGGTGAGAGTATGACTGTGTGAGTATATGACTATGTGAGTGCGTTCGTGTGTATGTGACTGTGTGTGACTGTGTGACTATGTGTGTGGCTGTGTGATTGTACATGTACGAGCATGACTGTGAGTGTGTGATAGTGTGTATGTGTGTGTGAGAGTATGTGACCGTGTGTGTGACTGTGTGACCCTGTGGGTGTGTTACTGTGTGAGTGTATGTGTGTGTGAGAGTATGTGACTGTGTGTGTGACTGTGTGTGATCCTGTGGGTGTGTTACTGTGTGAGTGTATGTGTGTGTGAGAGTATGTGACTGTGTGTGACCCTGTGGGTGTGTTACTGTGTGAGTGTGTGTGTGAGTATGTGACTGTGTGTGTGACTGTGTGATCCTGTGGGTGTGTTACTGTGTGAGTGTATGTGTGTGTGAGAGTATGTGACTGTGTGTGTGACTGTGTGTGACCCTGTGGGTGTGTTACTATGTGAGTGTGTGTGTGAGTATGTGACTGTGTGTGTGACTGTGCTACTGTGTGTGTGAGAGTATGACTGTGTGAGTATGTGTGCGTATACTCACACGTGTGTGTGAGTATGTGACTGTGAGTGTGAGAGAATATGACTGTGTGTGTATGAGCATGTGACTGTATGTGTTACTGTGTGTCTGTCAGTGTATATGTGTGTGAGAGTATGTGGCTGTGTGAGTGACTGTGTGTCAGTGTGCAAGTGTGTGTGACATATACACATATTCTCCAACTGTCGGCTGTGTTCCACCGGGCAGCAGCCCAGCCACTCAGCCCAGTGAGCACAAACGCAGCCGGGAACATCTCACATTCTCAAGCCAGTTTTAACACTTTATTCTGGGGAATCCAGCTGAGGAGACCCCCCACCTGCCACCCGCACTGTGGGGGACTTCCTGCCTCCCCCCCTCCTTCCCCCTCTCCGAAACAAAATCTTTTCTGAATTTGAGATGAAACACTTGACTCCGTCCCCTGGGCCCCTCAGGACCTGTGTCCCTTACGAATGCAAGTGGCTCCGACTGCGCCTGTCTCCTCTCAGCTTTGTGCACGCGAAGTCAAGTGATGTGGTGACCTGGAGAGTTTTTTAAAATGCCTGGTATTATTGCAGTCAGCAGCACCGTGGGGGGGAGGGATACAGATGGGGTGCGCTCCCAACGTGTGCAGTCTCAGACACTATTTATTGCCCTAGAGGAGGGGGAAGAGGAGGAGGAGGAAGAGGAGGAGGAAGAGGAAGAGGAAGAGGAGGAAGAGGAGGAGGAGGAGGAAGAGGAGGAGGAAGAGGAGGAAGAGGAGGAGGAGGAAGAGGAGGAGGAGGAGGAGGAATAGGAGGAAGAAGAGGAGGAGGAGGAGGAGGAAGAGGAGGGGTAGGGAGGAGGAGGAGGGGAAGTTCGGTGGCCTGGGGAGCTGCAGCAGGTGACTGCAGCAGGATTTATGAATGGAAACCTGGGAAGGCAGACCCAGGGCTGAAGCCCACCCCCTCTCCTCCCCACGCTGTCTTCCTGTGCTATTTATAGAAAGTAGCGAGCCAGCTAAGATCACTTATTCATGATGGGCCTGAGAACTCACTTCCTCTGCGTCTGGGACATCGGTCCCTTCACCTGAGGTGGGAGCTGCCGGAAGGACAGGCTCCCCGGGGACCCCCGTGGGTAGCAACATCAGCCCCAGTCGTCCTCGAGCCCCAGGGCCAGAGGGGCGGCAGCCCCCCGCCTCCGCCTTCAAACGTGGCCCAGCTCTGCCGCTCGGGATGTCAGCGCAATCATGACTAACGGGTAAAAATAAAACGCATTACATAAGGAGCCTCGAACACCCGCTGCCAAGTGCGGCCGGACCGAGATAGCGACAGGCGTTCCTAGCGCGGCCACGCTCCCAACAGCTGGGACGGGGCGCCGGCGTTTGAACTCGGGGCAAAAACTGTGTGAAAGCAAAAATCTTTGTAAAGATAGTCTGACGGCCCCGAAGTGACGGTCCTCTGCCTCCCGGGGAGTTCCAGGCCAACGGGGAGACCCAGTCAGTCGTTCCTGGCGCTCAACAGCCCTGTTTCATCCTGACAGGAACACAAAATAGTCACAAGTAACAGTTCCCAGCTCGCCCCCATCTGCATCCGTGATGTGGGACGCAAGCATCATGCTCAACACAGCTCCTGCCAAAGGTGGTTCGGGAGAAGGGGGCAGGTGAGGGGGGCAAGGGGAGGCCTCTTCTCTCGGGGCGCTGCCAGCCTCAAGGGGGGAGTATGTCCCAATCACTTGGAAATGACACGGGCATCATTTTATCCCAAGGGGGTTTCTGTCTCCGGCCAAGCCCACGGGGCTGAGAAGAGAATCCTGTGGCTCCAGATGTTCTCTGCCCAACACACGTCGGATGACACATCTGGGGGCTGGCTCTCTCCGACCCACCCCACTTTAAAAGTCCATCTCTTGAAAGTTCATTTTTTTGGGGGGGAGGGGTCACACCTGGCGATGCTCAGGGGTTACTCCTGGCTTTGCACTCAGGAATTACTCCCAGCGGTGCTCAGGGGACCATATGGGATGCTGGGAATCGAACCCGGGTCAGCCGCGTACTGGGTCAGCTGCATGCAAGGCAAATGCCCTCCCTGCTGTGCTATCTATCGCTCCAGCCCCTCTTGAAAATTCTTTCCGAAGGGAGACGTCTCCTGCTTATGCCTCTGGCTTTCCCTCCAACAATTTTGGGGCGCCCAAATACGAGAGCCTGCAAATACACACACTGGCGTGGGAAGAGAGGGTGACCTCCACAGCTGCCCTCGAGTGCAGGCTAACAAGGAATCAAGTGAGGGCAGAGGCGCAACCCAGAGGGGTCCTGTGCTGGCCGCTCAACTTGTGCGACCTGAACGGCCTCTCCAGGCCCCGAGGGGTGTGTGGACCGGCGCCAGCAGCTGCCCTGCCGTTAGGAGGATTAACCGAGATATTTATGAAGCTGACTCCTGCGTGCCTATCACACGCAGGGGTTGTGGCTCCTCCGGGAGCCCGGCTCTGTTTTCAAATGTGGCAGTGCTAAAAAGCACAAACAAGACCAGCGATCTTTCTAGGGGCGCCAGCCCACGGGAGCCCAGGCTCCTGGGCCCGAAGAGCTCCAGCCCGACTAGACCACGAAGCCACCATCTCTCGTTCAATGACTTCTTTGGCGTGGAACAGAAGGACGTGTCAGGAACGGTGAGAATTAAAGGAATTTGCTAAAGTGCCGGCCAGAGGGGTGGTGAGAAAAGGCCCTCGGGGCATATCTGTTGCTTTTCCAGCATTCGGGGGGCTGCGGCCGCTCATTTCCCCCCCTTGCACCCCAGTGAGACTTCAGCATCTAACCGGGCAAACTAAGCTTGAACTCAAAGGGCTCAGTTACAAAAGAAGGAGTATGCCTCTGACTGTCCTAACTGCCTGAGTTATTCCTGAAAGTTCTATATAAATGGGAAGCAAGGCCAGATGCACCCATCTCAAGCTGTGTCTGTGGGCCACACAAGGAAATCTCAGTGACGGGCTCCTGATCGCCCGGGGAGAAGCCAAAGGCTACTATGGAAGTTCTGGTGACTTCCCGGCTACCAACAAGTTGACAACCAACGCCAGGCACACCCTGATTTGCAAGACCTTATTTCTTCCGCGAGAAACTGTTTGAGAACCAGTCGCTTGGGCATTGCTTCAAAAGGCACATTTATTCCAGTGGCAACGTAAGTTGAGGAGGAGAGAATAGCAATCAGAACAAAACTAGGGTGGGTGTGGTGCATACATCAACATCGGTCCGAACCCGGGGTTCACACACACCCCCGGCTCGAGCCACGTGTTTAACCCGAGTCCCTAAGGTCCAACGATTCACAGTTGTATCATGACACACACAGGCTGTCAGAAAACACTGTTTGAAAAAGAGAGAGAGAGAGAGAGAGAGAGAGAGAGAGAGAGAGAGAGAGAGAGAGAGAGAGAGAGAGAGAGAGAGAGAGAGAGAGAGAGAGAGACATCGCAAACTCACAAGCAGCTTGCCCTGAGGTCCAGTTCAAGTGTCTGCAATGCAGAAGTCTGCACATTTCCAAACTAGGTGACAAAGAAAATTCAGTGCATATCACAGGCTTTGATAAATTATGGGGGAAAAGGTCTCTATTACTACCTAAAGAAGAGCTGAGAAACATTTCAAAAGAATTAACTTGTGTTCACATTCCATGCATTTTCTAGCAGGCGAGGCTCTGGGATGGCATCTTGGTGTGCCCGATCCACGAAACTGACACTGGACAAATCCCTTCCTGGGACAGATGCCGAAGTACCTGGGGATTTTAGTCTACTTGTCAGCATCAGTGCTAACGGGCCCAGAGGACTGGGCAGCGGAATTGATGGGGGGAGGGGGGAGAAGAGTCGGGAATAGTATACGTGGCCTCAATCAGAGGTAACGGTAGGAGCGGAATTTCTCTGGGGGGTGGGATGGGAGCCCTCACTGACCCCCTTTCACTACTCCCAAAGCCCCCCAGATGCTATGAGACCTCCCGGGTCGCTTTGCCCTTCCTCCCCCAGCGGCTTGGAGCACCCTCGGCAAGCAGAGTCCGAAACACAACCAAACGGGGGAACAGACAAAAACAAGAACCACCCCGCCCCCCCCCCCCAAGCAAAACTCCCCAGACAAACGGACGGGCAGGCCAGCAGCCTCGTGCTCGGGCTCACTTTTTACTGGAGAATTCGCTGTGGTTCAGGAATTTCCTGATGACCAGCGCCAGACACACCACCAGCAGCAGCATGTAGCCCACCGTGCCCCAGAAGGTGGGCGCGGCAGGGGGCTCCCGGAGGAACTGGCGCAGCCCGTCCTCCACGTAGTGCACCTGGTCGTAGATGCTGAGGAAGGTGAAGATGTGGAAGAGCTGGTGGCTGTGGCCCACGATGTCGAAGAGGCCCGGCTGGAAGCGCTCGGGAATCTTGCTGACGTTGAAGAAGGCGGCCACCACCAGCCAGAAGTAGCGGCGGTAGAAGTGCACGAAGAGCGTGGGGTTGTGCGCGCGCAGGTCGAAGAGCCAGCTCTCCAGCATGATGGGGCAGGCCATGCTGAGCGGCATGACGAAGACGAAGGTGCGCAGCGCGAACGGGTAGGCGCACCAGTCCGTGCGGCTCTTGCAGCAGGCCACGGTGCAGGCCACGGCCAGCACGAAGGCCACGGGCAGCACGAGCGCGCGGTAAGCGGCGATGAGGCGCGTGCAGTCCACGTGCCAGCCCAGCTGCTGCTGCACGTAGGGGGTCATGACACGCGCGTCCAGCAGGCTGAGGCCGGGCAGCAGGTAGTAGTAGTAGGCCACGGTGCTGCCGAAGCCGTAGTAGCTGATGGACGCGTAGTCCAGGTAGAAGAAGGCGGCCCGCAGGCGCAGCGACAGGCAGCTGAACACGTGCGCCGTGCAGCTCATGGCGAAGGTCAGCAGCACCCCCGACGCGTAGCACCAGAGCGGCAGCAGCCCCGGGTGGTGGAAGGGCAGGTCGCCGCCCTGCAGGAGCAGGCGGCCGAAGCGGCCGAGGAACAGCAGCAGCGGGATGAAGTGCGTCCAGAAGTTGAGCGTCTCGTTGGTGGGCTGCAGCACCGAGGCCAGGCACTGCTGCGCGGTGCAGGGCAGGCGCCGGTAGCCGGACAGGATGAAGCACTCCACGAAGTCGTCGGGCACCTCGTCCCAGCGCAGCAGCGCGCGCGCGGCGGCCGCGGGGTCCCCGGCCGCGGCGGGGTGCGGCGGCGGCTCAGGCGGCGCCCGGGAGCCCGCGGCCCCCCGCGCGTGCAGGCGGCGCGCCATGGGGCCCCGCGCGGCCCGGGCGCCGCGGCAGGTGCCGGCCGAGCCTGCGGGAGACGAGCCGTGAGCGCGCGGCGGCGGCGGCGCGGCCGTGACGGGGCCTCGCGCGCGCGGGCAGGCGGGCGGGGGCGGGGACGCGCGCGCGCGGGGGCGGGGGCGGGGGCGGGGGCGGGCGGGGCGCGCGGCCCGGGCGGGGCGGGGGCGGCCGGCGGGGGCGGCGGGCTCGGGTTGCGGCCCCCCGCGCGGCCCGTGAATGATTGATGCGCGCCGAGGGCCGAGCCGCCGGGCGGGCGCCGCGCGTGCCGAGGCCGAGGGGCGGCGCCGGGCTTCGAACCCCGACAGCCGCGCGCGCGTTCCAGAGGACACTGGGCGGCCGCGTTCGCGGGGGGCGGGGGGCGCGGGCGCGGGGAGATGCGCCTCGGGGGCATCCCCGGAAACCGGGGGCCGCCCAGGCCGCGGCCGGGCCGGCTCCCCCCCGCGCGGGCCGGTTCCCGGGGCGGCTCCCCGCAGCCCCCCTCCCCCCCTGCGCCCCCAGACCCCCGCGTCCGGGGCGCGCACTGACCTCCCGGGGCCCGGTCCCGCGGGGCCGCAGCTCACCCATCCTCGCGTCCGGGAAGCGCCGGGTCCTCCCCGCTCACCCGCCCGGCGCGGGCTGTTCAAAGCCTGCGGGCTGCCGCAGCGGCGGGCGGGCTCAGCCCCGGGGCTGCTGGACCGCGGGGGTGGGGATGGAGCCGCCCCAGCAGGGGGCTCGGAGGGCGAGGACACCCGGGGGGCTTTCGCATGCTCCCGGCCCCGGGCAGGAGGAGGACGATGTGGAGCCCGGGGACCGCGGGTGCGGGGTCCGCCCGCAGTGCCCGCAGGCTGGCTGCGGCTCAGAGCAGAAGCCTGGAAGGTGAAGGAGGCGAAACCCGGGGACCAAGCCCTGAGCGGTGAGGACGATGCCCCGGATCGTTACTAGGGGGAAAGAGAACAGGGAGGAAAATTCCGCGGTCGTTCCACAGCGGTTCTTTTACGAGGCTGCCCCCCGGGGATGGGTGTGACTTGCATCCCTGACCCGCGGGGTCCCGCTAGGGCAGCCAGCTCCGGCTGTAAAGGGACCCGGTGTGACCTGGCTTGTAGGTTTCATTAACCCCTGGTTTAAAAGAGGAAGAAGGTCCCCGTGGTGCGGGGCGGGGGGGGGGGGTGCGGGGGGCGAGAGGATTTGAACCAGGCACCCTGCCGCTTGATCTCAGACATCTCCACACCCGCTTTGCTCCAGGCCAACTAGGAGAGGCCGGTCTGGTGTCAGGCGACTTCGCTTTTCATTTTATAAATGAGAAGTTCTCCTCCTCGCCCCTGCGCATCCTCTAAAGTAGGTCAGCAAAGGTTTACTTTGTAGTACGGGCTTCACTTGTGAGAGGAATTATTCATAAGACATCATCCAGTGTTGCAGATGTCTGAAAGGACCTTTAAAAGTGCTTGTAACAGCCTCTTTGCTCAGAGTCGTGTTTGGGACACAAGTAGCCAGCTTAGCACTCTTGCACAATTAGGCCAAAGGTATCTACCCCCCCACTCCATCTGTTGGAACTGTCACACATTCCTGATTAATGGGTTTTTTAATACACCTGATTTTGCGCTAGCAGCTTAGTGTTTTGTTTTAGTATTTTCCATCGTCTGTGGCCTTAATGTTGAAAAGCAAAATCTGATTTTCCTTTTACGTCTGTACTAAGGATCCTGGCTAAGTCGTAAAAGGGATTAAGATTAAGGCATTTATAAATCAAGTCTAGGGATAATAAACCCAAGTGAGTCCAGGGCAGACTAGGGGGAAAAAAGAATTTCTCCCCTTCATATTCTCCTTGTTACTTCACACACAAATGTCAGCTGTAGCCTGTAAAAAAATGTTGATCCTGTAATAATTCCCGCATTTACCAACCTCTGCGTTGCATAATCAGCTCCCTTACATAATCAGGAACATATAATCGAAAGTTCACATTGAGTAAAGTAATGGAAATTGACCTTAACCAAATGTACCAGAAGCTTCATTAGACAAACTAACATTTATCTTTATGACCGAGTGTGGCGAGACTGACAATAGTAAAATGGGGTGTCTTTTAAAAAAAACACACGCCTCCTTGCTGAAGCCAGAATTCTTGTCTAAGCAAGTCTTTGAGAGAGACCAGTAACTTCTGTGTCACTTTCTCATCCATCTCCCACCCCCCCTCCCCCGCCCCCAGGAGACACTCGGTCAACTGATTCAAGAAAGTTCTGGGGCCAAAAAAAAAAAAAAAAGAAAGAAAGTTCTGGGGCCAACAGGAGCAGATCCTTGCTTAACCTTGAAAAGTCCAGTGAAGACGACCCAAGGAAGCAGCAAGGCAAACCTCACTCTTTCTGATTTTACTTTGGGGGCCACACGCCCTGGTTCTCGAGCTGCTCCCTGCCCTGTGCTCTGGGTTGCTTGCTGGTGCTTGGGGACCATCGTGCTGGGGCCTCCTGTACTCAAAGCCTGTGCTCGGCCACTGAGCCATATACATCTCTAGCCCCAGACATAATTTCCCTCCCGGGGTTTTGATCTGGGGCCACACCTGGTGGTGCTGAGGGTATACTCCTGGCTCTGTGCTCAGGGATGGCTCCTGGTGGGTCTTGGAGGACCATACGGGATACTGGGGATCGAGCCTGGCTTGACCACATGCCAGGCAAGTGCCAGACTTGCTGGGATATCTCTCCGGCCCACCAAAGCTGCGTGTGTGGGGGCCAGTGAGATAGAGCCTGTCCCTACCCTCAACCCATCCGAAGCTGGGCTTGGTGGCTGGTTTGAGGTCCAGTTAAGGACATCCCCTCCCACCCCCTGCTTGGCTGGGCAGATAGAAGCCACTGGCAGGCCGAGTGCCTGGAAGGTGCCAAGGGAGATAACGCATTGCAGAGAGACAGATCGACTACCAGGTTCTGGACAGAAAGAGTCCCAAGGCCAGTGCCAGCCTCAGGACAAACCAGCCACCTCTCCCGAGAGAAACCTGCCAGGCCCAGACCAGAGACTCCCCTGGGCAGTTCCCTCGGGCTCTGTGCTCACAGACCCCGTGGGTGCCGGGTCCAAATACGGCTGTGTCTGGACCAGCACCAAGGTGATATTCTCCCCAGCTTCTTCAGCATCGTGCAGCACAGCTGGGTGTGCACCCCACCCCCAACATTGCTCTTATTAGAGACCACTGTGGCTTTAGTTGTTTGGGGTCCACACCTACTTGGGGTCCAGGGTGAATCAGTGCCAGGGCTTGAGCCAGAGGCTCCTACAGGAAGGCCTGCGTTAGATCAGCCCTCGGAATTACCTCCTGGCTCAGAGGGCTCTTTCGGTGGTTTTTCTCTACCGTACATGATGTTCATAGAAAGACTTCACTGCAGGGCCAGAGAGATCGTTTAAGTGACAGCTCATAGGCTTCACACATGTGAGGCTCTGAGTTCCATCCCCAAGTACCACCAGGTATGACCCTGGAGACCCCTGAACACTGCTAATCTTAATTTTTTTTTCTTTTTGGGTCACACCCAGCAATGCTCAGGGGTTACTCCTGGCTTTGCACTCAGGAATTACTCCTGGCAATACTTGGGGGACCAGGGGCTGGAGCGATAGCACAGCGGGTGGGGCATTTGCCTTGCATGCAGCCGACCCGGGTTCGATTCCCAGCATCCCATATGGTCCCCCAAGCACCGCTAGGAGTAATTCCTGAGTGCAAAGCATCACTGAATGTGACCCAAAAAGAAAAAAAAAACAATACTTGGGGGACCATATGGGATGCTGGGGATCGAACCCGGGTTGGCTGTGTGCAAGGCAAATGCCCTCCCCACTATCTCTCCAGCCCGACACCGCTAATCTTGCCCCACCAGGAAAATCATGGCTGTGAGTCACTCAATTTATGCAATTTTCTTTTTTTTCTTTTTAAAAATTTTTTGTTTGTTTGGGGGGCCACACCCAGGGGTGCTCAGGGTGTACTTCTGGCTCTGTGCTCAGGGATGCTCCTGGAGGGACACCATCTGGGGTACGGGAGAGTGAAGCTGGGTCAGCCACACGCAGGGCAAGCGCCCTCCCTGCTGTAGTAGGGCTTGGCCCCATCGTTTTCTCTGCATTATCATTTGCAAAGCCAAGGAGGAGACCCCCCCTTTCCTGCACACAAGGCTGTGCTTTACCTTTGAGCCGGACCCCAGCTCGAGTCGCTCCTAATGAAAAAATTGTTTCACTGCGAATTTGACATTCTCGGATGGGGACAGTGAGCCAGAGCTATTTATAACAACGACACCATGATGCCAAATGCTTGATTGGGGAGGAAATGATGGTTTTTTTCCCCCAGTCTTATCTGTAGACAAAAAAATTAAATAAAAACCAACCCACTTTGGTTCCAATGGAGGGTTCAACTGTACCCGAGATTCTAGAACGAGAACTTTGGCCCCTCGCCTCGGCTGCATGCGGGAGCTGCTCTTTCCCCAGATTTCCAGGTCAGATGTGCTCGCTTCCAAATTACAGGGGCTGAGCTTCCTGATTGGGGAAGCCCTGGGGCTGGGCATCAGAAGTTACCATGGCAACCATCTGGGAGCCACTCTCTCTGGGGAGGGCGGGGCTTCCAGAGTGGCTGAAATCCTCCGCAGGGAAGGATGCTCTCTGGTCTTCCTGCCGCTGGCAAGTCTGTGGAATCTTCACCAGGTAACCGGATGCAGAGAAAGTACGACAGGTAACATGCTCACCTTCTGCGCAGCCGACGCTAGTCTGATCTCCAGTTCCTGAGCAGAGTCGGGAGTAAGCCCTGAGCACAGCTGGCTGTGGTTCCAAAACCAAAAACCAACCCCCACTTTTCCCAAACAAAACACAACTCAAAGTGCCATGCACGAGGAGATGCTGTGGGTAAGGACAAAAACGACCCCGATTCCCTTTCAGCTGAGCGGCCGAGCCGTGAGCAGCGCTGGTGGCCAGGGGAGGTGCAGGGCCCGGAGGGCGTTGGCCACGCGAGGGTCGGGGGGTGCTGGCTGACACGGGGTCACAACTGGCGTGCTCGAGCGTGGGGTGCCAGCGTGGAGCCGGAGGTCCAAGACAAAGCTCGCACTCAGCTCTCTGATGCTCGAGCATCTTTCTGGGGTCTCAGCCCCGTGGTGACCTTGTCCTTAAGCGACCACCCTCTGGAGGGGCCTGTCCTTAGGCTGTTCCTAGGTGTGCAGATGGGCAGGGAGACTTCCGGTCATTCCTGAGAATCAGCTGATCAAGCCTGTGGGTGGAGGGATTGGCACTCCCCACCCCCTGCTAATCTTCCCAGTCTTCCCGGCAGCTTTTCTGGAAACAGCGTCTCTGGGTACTGCGCATGCTCAAGCCGCGTGAGCTATTCCACCCTGTCTGCCTCTGAAAGGTTAGAACGCAGAATCCCAGGATCGCAGACTGGGAATGTCATTTCATCCTTGACCTCGCGTAACCCAACTCTGTCTCCATTTGTGATCGTTGCTTGAACCTATTGATCAGACACAGAATCGGTCCGCTATGATCGGCCCTTTCCCTGTCTGTTACAGAGAATTCTCAGTACATCCACTTGCTCCGTTCACAGGCAAGAGAACAGGCTCGCAGAGGGCACGCAGCCCACTGGCAGAGCCGAGCTGACCTGAGTAACCCCCCACCTCCTGTTCTCTTTGCTCGTTTGTCCTGCGGTGCTGGGGGACTCCTATGTGATGCTGATGATCGAACCCAGGTCAGCTGCATGCAAAGCAAGTACCCTACCCACTGCTCTATCTCTCTGGCCCCCATTCCCTGCCTTTAACTCAAGGGCTGCGTTGGACAGGCTGTTGCATCACCAGCCTGAAGCAGGTCCAGTAAGGACTCGGCCCCTGGCAGGATCTCCCTCTGCCTTTGGGGTTTCTCCTTTCATCTTTTTCAGAGAATAATTGCGATGGGGAAACTTTGTAAATAATTCTGGAGTACAGCTGATGAAAACAACATAAAAACACGGTTAGATCTTGGCCCAGCGCTCTGCCATAAGTGCTATTTAATGTGATGACCAGTTGGACCTGGTTACAAAGTCCCTGGAAAGTCTGGCCCATGTGTACGTGGCACAGGACGGCCGGGTATCGATCAGGCCAGGCTGGGCGGGGCTTCAGTAGAGCGTCTTCCTGGCAGAGGATGACATCCGGCCTTCCCAGCAGGGTGGCCGGGCGCTGGGTCTCTGCAAACAGCAGGGTTTCATAAACGACCCTTGCCCTTAGCACAACATCATTGATCCCCGGGCTGCATTATCCAGCAGGGGCCTGTTCCGCTGTGATGGGGGCTGGACTCGCTGGCCGGACGCCTGGCCGCCTGTCACCAGGCTCTGCTCAGGCCTCAGGGAGACTCGTTGGCGCCTTTATTTTATTTATTTATTTATTTATTTTTTGCTTTTTGGGTCACACCTGGCGATGCACAGGGGTCACTCCTGGCTTTGCACTCAGGAATGACTCCTGGCGGTGCTCAGGGGACCATATGGGATGCTGGGAATTGAACCCGGGTCGGCCACGTGCAAGGCAAACGCACTACCTGCTGTGCTATCTCTCCAGCCCCTTGTTGGCGCCTTTAGATTTTCCTCTCCTTCGCAGGAAAATTCTGGTTTGGGCTACATTCCGGTCACGACGCTTACTTAAGGCCTCGTGCATCCATGCGTCTGTGTTTTAAAACATATTTCAGGGCCCGAGAGGTAGCTGAATGAGGTAGCACTTGCTTTGCATTCAGAGGACTCGGGCCCTGTCCCCAGCACCGCGGGGCCCCCAGGAGTGGCCCCTCAGCTCTGAGCCGGGAGTAGCCCCAAGCACGACCAAACAGCAAAGAAACATGCATTTCAGAGACCCTGTTCGGCCCGGTCGTGCGGAAGCCCCCGCGAGAATGAGAGGATCAGAGACTCTTACGAGAAGAGCCTCGTCGTGTTCCATCTGTTTCTGCACCGTGAACAATGGGGCGTTTTCTGGTTTGTTTGTCAAGCCACCCCTGGCAGTGCTCAGGGATCACTCCCGGCTCTGTGCTCACGGATCGCTCCTGACGGGCTCCAGAGACCACACGCAGGGCCAGGGCTTGGGCCCAGGTCTGCCCCTTCAGCCCGTAGTTTCTCTCCAGCCCCAGGCTCGTGCTCTGCTGCGGTCAGCCCCGTTTCTCATGGCCACCCGTCACTTTCTGCCTGATATTGGAGAGTTTCGCGACCGAGTCCTTGTGTTGAACCCTGGAGACTGCCTGACCCGCCCGCCTCCCCTCCTCTCCCACCCCCCCTCCCTACCCCTGTGTTCAAAAACCCGTGACTGGCTCAGGAGCACTTCAGGGCAAGTCGGGGTGTTGGGAATATCCACCCATCTTCAGGAGCGGGACCAGGAGAGCTCTGCACAGCTGGGAGCGGGTGCTCAGGGTCCGAGGAGCAGACCCATTCCTGCTGTGGCAGAAACAGAACCACCGGCCTTCACGTTCACGTTGGGTTTGGAGCACTGTGGCCTGGCTCCCCCTGCTACACACACACACACACACACACACACACACACACACACCCTGCGTTTTGGTAATATCCTCGGGGAGCAGCTGCCCTGCACCCCGTCCCGCTGCTGCGAGGGGTGAGCGCCAGCTGCCAGGCAGACCCCGTCAGACCCTGGAGTCGGAGTCGGGGCCACAGGGCGCCCAGATCATCTGTCTGCCTGTCGCACACGGCTCAGGTTCTCTGGTTTCTCACTTACCCTAACAATGCTCGGGCTCACTTTTAATTAACAAATGGACTGGGATGCTGGCTCTGCTCCCCCAGGCCCCCGCCGGCCCGCCCGCGAGTCCGACTGGCCGATGACACCGACGCTCCAGGTTAGAATAACAACGTTCTGTGTATAGGTGTGTGGGGGGGGGAACCGCGCTGTAGGCTGTGGTTCTAGTACATTCCAGACAGCACGGCACACCCTGCACGGCCGTCTGCCTCGGGCCCTGCAGCAGGGCACAAACCTCACCACGGTCCCCGGCCGCCGCTGGAGCACCACGTCGCGGCGGCCGTGGCAGGCCGTGGGAGGCGCGCACCCGGCAAAGCGCACACGGCGTTGTTTCCCGAGCTAACCTTCTCAAATCAAGACGTTTCCCGGTAACTGGGCAGGGCCTTGTTGGCACCAATTTTCAGAGCGTTTTCACCTCTGAGGCAATAAAGCAGAAGGACGGAGGACAGGTGGCAGGGAGCAAAGTCTGGGTCACTTGGCCTCTTTGGAAGTATCAGTGTTGACACTCCTGCCAAGGTCCTGGGGCCGCTGCAGTTGGCGCTGTGGGGAGGGCGGGGCGGGGGGGGAGAAGCCCCATCGAGGTGGGTGTGGGGGAGGGGGAGGAGGTGCCTCAGGCAGAGGCGCGTGGACCCGGCTGCATCCAGGCCCGGAGGGTCTCCCCGGGGAGCTGTTGTCCTGTTGTCCTGGGCTATCACCCCCAGCCTCCCGCCCTCTCGGCCCTGCGAGTAGCGGGTTCGCAGTGTGGTCGCGTGCTGCGTGTGGGAGACCCCCCTCCCCTCGTGTGTCGGGGCACCGCCAGACCCTTCTCAGCTCCTTAAAATGGAGATGACGGCTGCCTCCGCCCCACCCTCCTCTCCCCATCTCTGAACCTTCCTGCTGCTCTTGGTGCAGGGGCGCCCCTGGAGCTGTTCTGGGGGCCTGTGTTTGGGATCCTCTGGGCCTAGGGGCTGGTCTGAGGGGGCAGAAGGGTGGGTGGCAGCTCTTGGCCTGGTGGCCCTCTTCCCAGCGCCTGTCCTGAGCACTCACTGCTGCCCCAGGGCCTTTGCACCTCCCTCCCTCTCTGCACCCCCCCAGGACCCCTGGACCTTTGCACCTCCCTCCCTCTCTGCTCCCCCCAGGGCCTTTGCACCTCCTTCCTTCTCTGCCCAACCCCCCCACCCCCAGCCTCAAGTGCTTCCCTCCAGCTGCTCCAGGCTGGACTTTGCTTCCTTTCCACTGACCAGCTGTGGTGGCCTTTCTCCAGCGGCTCCTGAGATCCCAGTTCCTGACCCCTCCAAGCCCTCAGACATGTAGTCAGCACCCCGCCCTCGGGGTGGCCTGTGGACGCCTCGTGCCGGGCCGTGGGTAAAGGTCAGTGGGACAGAGCCACCGTGTCTCAGCCGGTTCCTCGGGCGCCTGTTAATAGCCGAGTCAGCGCCCCCGCGGCTCAAGCCGAGGCTCTCCAGGGCCCTTCAAAGCGGTGCAGGGGCAGCTCCCAGGAGGCCCCGCGCTCGCGCCCACCCCCCCTGCAGAGCCACTCCTCTCAGGACCCTCCCCTGGGCGCGCGCACAGAGTTCCCCCCCCCCCCCCCGCCATGGCTGAGGAGTCCTGGGGCTGGGGGGGACGCAGCCCCGCGGGGCACTGACACTGGGTGGGCGCCTGGAGCCCCAGGCCCCCGCTGCGGGCACACAGCAGCACAGCCCCACCCGGCTGCCCCGCCTGGTGCAGGGCAGGGCGGCTCAGCGGGTACCGCGCCCGGGTGGCCCTGCAGGCAGAGCCCAGTGCGTCCTGGCCGTCCCCGTCAGCGCAGCCGCTTCTGGGGTGACCCCTGCCTTAATGGAGGCCAGGCCCCACCTGGTCCTGCGGGGCGCCTCCCCGCGCAAACTGGCCGGGCTCCCCCAACAGTGCTCGGGGGCCACTCCCAGAGGGATTCCGCCAATGGGCCTGCGTGCCCAGTGATCCCTGAGCACGGAGCCAGGAGTAAGCCCTGAGCACTGCCAAGGGTGCCCCGCTGCCCCCAGGCCAGCAGCAGCGACAGAAGGAACTAGCACCGCCGTGACTATCTGCTGTGCGGCTTAATGCCAGACTCTCTGGAAACCCGATGTGAGCGGAATCTGTCGACTTTTTCCCATGCTGGATTCCTCTTCCCCGCCCCCGGATGGTGTGTTGCCGTGACGGGGCTCGCGTCTCTGGTGCTCACACTCAGTCTCCTTCCGGGCCGTGCTACTCGGCTGTGGTGCTCGGGGGTCGCTCTCATGGAGCTGTGCTCACGCGCACGTGGGACAGCAGCCGCGAGGGTCCCCGAGGCGTCTCAGTGCCAGCTGGGCGCCGGCCTCCGACTGGGAGAGCTGTTTGCGGGTTGTGGTTGTGGGGCTCCGAGGGGTGGCTGATTTTACGTGGTGCTCCCACATTGTGGCTCCCACACATGGCCCCCACATTGCTCCCACATGTGTCTCCCACACACATGTCTCCCACACATGTGGCTCCCACACATATGGCTCCCACACACGTGTCTCCCACACATGTGACTCCCACACATGTGGCTCCCACACACATGTCTCCCACACATGTGGCTCCCACACACATGTCTCCCACACATGTGGCTCCCACACATATGGCTCCCACACACGTGTCTCCCACACATGTGACTCCCACACATGTGGCTCCCACACACATGTCTCCCACACACGTGTCTCCCACACATGTGTCTCCCACACATGTGGCTCCCACACATGTGACTCCCACACATGTGGCTCCCACACACGTATCTCCCACACATGTGGGTCCCACACACACGTGGTTTCCCACACACGTGGCTCCCAAACATGGCTCCCTCAAACGTGGCTCCCTCATACATGGCTCCCAAACATGTGGTTCTCAGACACGTGATTCACACACGTGGCTCCCACGTAGGTGACTCCAAACACATGGCTCCCACACATGTGGGTCCCACATATGTGACTCCCAAACATGTGGCTCCCACACGTGCCTCTCACACACGTGATTCACACACACGTGGCTCCCACGCACGCTTGCGGCACCGGGGATCCCAGACAGCGGGGGCAGAGGAGAGAGTGAGCCCCAAGAGCGCAGTCCCGGGGCGTGTGAGGCCTGGACTCTCGGCCGCATGCTCGCAATGTTCCGAGCCATCTGCAGGACTCCGGGTTTATTTTGCTTTCAGGTGGGTCCTTTACCATACCCGCCCCCCCCCCAGTTAGGGGACTCCTGTTACCATGGAAACACGGGGGCGGGGCCCAGCCCACCCAAGATGACTCTGCGCAGTGCTCCCTCCCACCCCCTGATGCACAGAACGTGCCCTCGCCCTTGCTCCGACCCGGACACACACACACACACGTCAGGGCGTCAGGGCAGGGCCAGCCTGAGGCCGAGGGAGAGCTGCCGCCCGCTGGCCCAGCCCAGGCCCGCTGCCAGCCCGAGAGAGGCAGCGGGCAAGGGCAGGCCAGCCTGCAGGGGGGCGCAGCAGCAACCCGGAGCCCGCGAGGCCGGGCCCTGGGCTGCAGGTGTCCAGCACCCAGACCCAGACAGGGGTGGCGTTGGGCCAGCCCCGCCCCAGACCGCCCCCCCCCCCCCCCGCGTCCTTATCATCGGGGCAGGGGGGCAGCGGCGCGGTGGCCGCTCACGTGACTCCCACACGGGGCGCCCACCGACGGCCTGCTGCCACCCACGCGTCCCCGTCCGCAGGCTGCAGGCAGGGGGGCGACCGGAGCCCCAGGCTGGCTGGGGGCGCCTTGGGCTGTGTGTCAGGCCTGCCCGGGAGAGGGGCGGCCCTCACAAATGAGTGAACAGAGAAAGGGGTGATGCGCCCTCTGGAGGGGCGCCCCCTCCTCTCTTTGCAAGGCTCTGTGCAAGCTGGGTGTGGGGTTCTGTTGGGGCCGTAGGGGGCGTGCGGGGAGGGGGGCGCTGGATTTACCTTCACAGTCACAGGACGGAGTTGTGCAGACTTAAAGCAACGTCCACCGTGCCCTTGAGGGCGGGTCCAGGCTGAACTCAAGGCAGATAATTGCACAAACCCTCCTGTGCCTGCCACTTAATCAGTCACTTACAGGGGCCGCTGGACGGCTCTCTGGTGCAGTGTCCTGCTGGAGGGGACGCGCATGTGATGAGTCAGAGGCTTCCCGAGCGCCCTGTCCAACGGTGCTGCATGAATTAATCATCAGCCACACGTCGGGTGCCACCCCTGTTTACTCTCTATTTCCAAGATCATGTTTCACGGATCCCCTAGACATTTCTAATAAATATTGTTTTGAAAAAAAAATGGAAGAGTAAAACTAGGCAATGATCAGAAATTTTATTTATTAAATTTTTGGGGGGATCCACTTGTGGCCGGTTGTTGTTGGGACACGGGGAAGTGGAAGGTTGTGAGGATTGTTGACATGAGTGTCTAGTCCTTCTTTCCCGTGGCTTACTCCAGGATTTCTGTTATTGCGGAAACTCTTGTGTCCTCTAATTATGTTCTTTATCGTTTGCTCTCTTCTAGTGCTCTGCTAGATTTGATGTGTTGATGTTTTATTTAAAATATTTATCCCGGGGCTGGAGTGATAGCACAGCGGGTAGGGCGTTTGCCTTGCGTGTGGTCGACCCGGGTTCGATTCCCAGCATCCCATATGGTCCCCTGAGCACCGCCAGGAATGATTCCTGAGTGCAGAGCAAGGAGTAACCCCTGTGCATCGCCAGGTGTGACCCAAAAAGCAATAAATAAATAAATAAATAAATAATAAAATAAAATATTTACCCCTAATTAGGAACAGGCACTAGCTGCCTATTGTAAACAGCCGTGGCATACTCTGGAGTGGAAAAGGACTGTCATTGCTGGCAAAGTCAGGAGTAATCAGGGAGGTTCACACACCCAACTTTGTAATATTTGGGGAAAGTTTAACTACTGTAGTAAGACTTCTTCCTGCACTTAGCCAGTGATCTAAACACTGTGAAAGAGGATAAACGTTTGCAGTGGAGTCACTCTCAACCCAGAAGAGGCCCAGGCTCCATTCAGAAACCGCCGGGACAGTTGGGGTCTCCATGCAGTTGCCGGACACCAGAGCCATAAGCCCAAATGATCCACCGTCTTCTGTGTTAGCAGGTCCCATTGGGGAGACAGAAGTTCCATTAATGTCTATGGCAGAAAAATTAGAAAGTAACTCAGAAAAGTTTAGATGTAGAGTATGGAAGAATTCTATTTCTAAAAGCCCAAATGATTATTTAAAAAAAATTTGTATTTGGTTCTTGTTTGTCTGTGGTCAGTACCTGGTGATGCTCAGGCTTCTCCTTCTCCCAAATATTACAAAGTTGGGTGTGTGAACCTCCCTGATTACTCCTGACTTTGCCAGCAATGACGGTCCTTTTTCACTCCATAGTACGCCACGGCTGTTTACAATAGGCAGCTAGTGCCCGTTCCTAATTAGGGATAAATATTTTATTTAATTAATTTATTTATTGCTTTTTGGGTCACACCCGGTGATGCACAGGGGTTACTCCTGGCTCTGCACTCAGGAATCATTCCTGGCGGTGCTCAGGGGACCATATGGGATGCACTCAGGGATCACTCCTGCCGGTGCTCCGGGGACCGGATGGGATGCGGGGGATCAAATCCGAATCAGCCACGTTCAAGGCAAGCGTTCTACCTGCTGTACGATTATCTCTCTGGCCCCAAGAGCTGACATTTCCTGAGCACTTACAATGTGCTAAATGACTCTGATGCTATGTCCTCATTAAATCCAGCATGGCGTGCGAGTGTTCGCTCACCAGACCTGCTGCTTCTGGGTTTGGGGCCCTTCCGCAGAGTTCCATCTGAGCTGTCTTCCAGAAACACATTGTCCAGGGGACACTTCCTCAGGAATCCCCCTCTCTGACTCAGCGTGGGCCCCGCCTTATACCCTTTTACCCCTGGAAACTGTGGGAGGCGACTGAATATCTCTGGGCCGCTCTCTGGGACCAGGATCCTTTCCTTTCCGGCTTGAGACAAGAACCAGAGGAAAGTCTTCCCTGCATTGATCTGCACAGAGCTGCAAGAGGGCCCGAGGCAGGAAGCTCTGGAGCTTTTCTCTCTTGCTCTCACAGGCAGGCAGTCTGCGGGCCTCCGGGAAAGCTCCCCTGGGTCTGTCCGTCACTTAGCTGGCCCCCGTGCCGTGGCCCACATCAGCACATTACTGCATGCACCGTCATCATCTTACTTGCTCCGTGTTGCATGATGTCATCGCAAAGAAGGCCAAAGCCGGCTAACTGCCCCAGCAAATCCTCCTCTTTAAAGCTTCCAGGCCCAGAGGGTCTTTTAAAGCCCTAAATGCTGAGTCTGCAGATGTAGGACAGGAGGGAAGGGCGGGGCTTGCTGTGGACACAGTTGGAACTACAGATCTATCAGTGGGTAGAGCCCAAGCCCACCCACAAAGCCCCCAGTCCTAGGCAGAGCTCCTCCTTCATTCAGAATTTAATAGCGTGGTTCTTTTTAAATTTTGCTTGTAAACAGCTTGTTAGGTGTTTGCCTGAAGCACAGCCAACCTGGCTTCCATCCCCGGCGTGCCAGATGGGCCCCTGAACCCACAAGGAATAATTCCTGAGTGCAGAGCAGGAGTAAACACCCTGAGCATAGCCAGGTGTGCTCCCCACCCCGCAAAAAAGCAAATCATACTAAAAACATTAATTTGTTTCGGAGGTCACACCCAGCAGTGCTCGGGGCATACTTTGACTCTGTACTCAGAAATCCCTCCTGGCAGTGCTCAGGGACCACAATGGACCTTCAAGGGACCTTCAATGTTCAGGCCCTCATTTTTAAAAAATATATTATTTTTATAAAGTTGTTCACAATCATTCATGACACTTAATATCCAGACACCAGTCCCACCACCACACACCTTCCCAGTGCCATAAGAGGAAAGTGTGTGAAGATTGTTGTGTTTCTCCTCCTGGGGCCATGTAAGCCCTAGATTAAGAGATTACAAGCATGCACGTTAAACCCAAACAAATGTGTGTTACTTTTGGCATGTCAGTGGCAGGCTCTCATTTTTAAAAAGATCTATAGGGGCTGGAGCGATAGCACAGCGGGTAGGGCATTTGCCTTGCACGCGGCTGACCCGGGTTCGAATCCCAGCATCCCATATGGTCCCCTGAGCACCGCCAGGAGTAATTCCTGAGTGCATGAGCCAGGAGTGACCCCTGTGCATCGCTGGGTGTGACCCAAAAAGCAAATAAATAAATAGAAATAAATAAATAAATAAATAAATAAATAAATAAGATCTATAGAGAAGCACTTCTAGGAAGAGGAATTCAGGATTACCAGCTGACATGTTCTGGGAGTGCAAGGAGATTTATAGGTACCCTGGGTCCTCTGAACGTGGAAATAATTCGTGATATTATTTTTTGTGCTGTTAGTCTGTGGTGTCTGCTCATTAAGAGTCAGGGGACAGGGTGTCCCATTATCAGCTCACTAAGCCACGGGATTAGCAGATATTGCAGCAAAAGCAATCACAGGTATTAATGTCCCCAGGGAGCTCTGCGCTGAGACAATAAATTTAACTGTAATCACTAATCAAATCGGAATTTCTCCTTCTGCTGTTTCTAGTACATTTCAGTTTCAGGAATAGAGGGGGGAGAAATAGTAGGTCTTTTTTCCCCCCTGAAGGTTAGTTTTAGAAAAAGAGAAGAGGAAAAACGTTGGACTGGGCCTAGAAGTTGGCTCGATGGCTCTGAAGGCTTGCCTTCCGAGCACAGGTCATAAGTTGAAGCCCCGGGGTTGCCCGCATGCAGTGCATTCCCGGCACTAACAATCCCCAGTGGAGACCGACCTACAGACAGCCCAGTGGCTCAGGGAGTCTCCAGGGCAAACCCGAGGTCCTGAGTTTAAGGCCCAGTTTAATCCCCAGTGTGCGCTGAGGCCAGTCTGACACCCCCTCGGGAGGGAAAAATTAAAGAAAGGGGCAAGATTGGAAATAAATGCCCCTGAGATATTGTAAAATAAAAATGTCATTTCCACAGCAGCCTCTGAAAATAATATCCCGATCTAGATGTGTAGACAAGGGTTTCCCAGGTGTGTGTTAAATTGTGAAAAGGAGCAGAGGGCTGGGGAGATGGCTCAGAGGGTTGGACCCGTACTTTGCAGGGGAGAGCCAGGTTTGAGCTGCACTGGTGGTCCAGAGCACTGTACCAGGAGTCACTTTTCACCAGCACCAGTCGAGGCCCCCAAACTAAATAAATAACGTGCATGAAGTATACTGCCATGCCTCTCTCTCCCTCTCTGCCCCTCAGTCTGGAAGTGCAACACAGTATCTCTTATTGTTATTGTCTTTTTTCTTTCCATTTTGGATCACACCCGGCAATGCTTAGGGGTTACTCCTGGCTCTGCACTCAGGAATTACCCCTGGCAGTGCTCAGGGGACCATATGGGATGCTGGGAATCGAACCTGGGACGGCCGCGTGCAAGGCAAATGCCCTCCCCGCTGTGCTATCGCTCCAACCCACACAATCTCTCTCTCTTTTTTTTTCTTTTTGGGTCACTCCTGGCTCTGCACTCAGGAATCACCCCTGGCGGTGCTCAGGGGACCATATGGGATGCTGGGAATTGAACCCAGTTCGGCCACGTGCAAGGCAAACACCCTACCCACTGTGCTATCGCTCCAGCCCACATAGTCTCTTATTGTGTGGGGGGAGGGGCACCCAGGTTGACACCCCACAGTGCTCAGGAGTGACCCCTGGTAGGCAGGACGGCTGGTGACACTCACTGGGTCCCAAACTCCCCAGGTGTGGGCTAGTGCAAGGCCAACAACTCGCTGTGGTCTAGAGCCCTTGCAGGGACTGAATCGCCAACGCTGACCTGCAAGGAGGCGTCCCTGTGCTGGCCTCTGCTTTTCTCCGGGCACTACCCTGTGTCTCTACTTGCCTCTCGGCCTGTCCCCAGTAAGACGAGCCTCTGGAAGGGGCAGCCGGGCTCTGTGTTGGCAGGGCTTCTCCCCTTGGCCCACCTGGTTTTGCCTGCGCCAGCTCTACGAGTCTGCCCTGGTTACAGAATTCTCTTTCTTTTTTTACTTTTGTGAAGTTTTATTTTATTTTATTTTTTGCCTTTTGGGTCACACCCAGCAATGTTCAGGGCTAACTCCTGGCTCTGCACTCAGGAGTTACTCCTGGAGGTGCTTGGGGACCATATGGGATGCTGGGAATCGAACCCAGTAGGCCGCGTGCAAGGCAAACCCCCTCCCCGCTGTGCTATCGCTTCAGCCCCTCACTCCTCTCTCTTGCTTCCTGGAGTGCCCACTCCCCACTCCCCAGTTAGACGCTAACGAGAAGTGTTATGGGTCGATTTAGCTCATTGTCTAATGTGTCCGGTTTACAGGCTTGAACGTTTCAAGGATTTTTACTTTAGCTCCCAAATCCTTTTGTTTGAGGCCACACCGGGCGGTGCTGGGGGCTGCTCCCAGCTGGAGGCCGCCCATGGTGAGGCGGGCGCGGGGTCCGGGGGGCTCCAGGAGGGGCGCGGGGTCCTGGGGGCTCCAGGCGGGGGCGGGGTCTGGGGGACTCCAGGCGGGGCGGGGGCGGGGTCTGGGGGACTCCAGGCGGGGCGGGGCGCAGGGCCTGGGGGACTTCCAGGCGGGGCGCGGGGTCCGACTTGGAACCTGCAGGGGGTCGCGGGTCGGGTTGGGCACCTGCAGGGGGTCGCGGGTCCGGCTGGGCACCTGCAGGGGGCGCGGGTCGGGCTGGGCACCTGCAGGGGGGCGCAGGTCGGTCTGGGCACCTGCAGGCGGGACGCGGGTCGGACTGGGCACCTGCGCGCACACCTGCAGCCTTGCCCTGGAGCTTCGGCTGCAGCCCTGGCGTCCGCCGCTCCGTGCTGGGCGCCCCTCAAGCCCTAAGCAGCGACTGTGCAGATGACGAGGCCTTAAGGAAACCGCGCGGGCCAAGAGTCCGTTTCCCTCGGGCGCTCCCGAAACGCGCGCGCGGAACTGGAACCTGAACAAAAGCAGCGATGCCGCGCGCCCCCTAGTGCTCGGAGCGAGAACCGTCACCCCGCCTCGCGCCGGGTCCCAGAAACCTGGGTCTGCAATGGTTGGGAAAAACAATCAGGAAGGGGTGAGGGCGGGAGAGAGGGGAGGAAGGGGAAGTAAGAGCATAGGACATAGAAGCCTCGTCGGCGTATCAGTTTATTCAGCCGCGATTGCAGAAACCCCACCGGCTTGAGCCCCACAGTCAATGTTTTGTTGTTTCCTTTGGGGGTCACACCAGGGGTGCCCAGGGCTTACTCCTGCCTGGTGCCCATCACTCCTGAGCTCAGGGGACCACGTGGGATTCTGGGGAGCAACCTGGGTCGACCATGTGCAAGGCAAGCACCTTGCCCTCTCTATTACCTCCCCGGCTGCCGTCATAGATGTTCGTTTCCACGGAAGGAAAGTGGAGAGAGCCTTTAGCCCACCTCTCGGACCCAACCCTTCCAAAGGACCCTCTCTTAGCACCAGATGTTCATCGGGTTTCGGCATGTGAATTTGGGGTGGGGGCACCAAACATTCCACTCATAACCGTAGGGACGTTTATTCAGTAAGAAATGGAGAAACTGATTCGTCGGGTATTTAATTCGCTCCATCACTAGCCTCTCCGGAGGAGGCCGATCTCAGAGCTGGCTATAGGCATACCAGTAAGGCGAATGGGGGCGGGAAAAGGATCTCAGTATAATTTGGCTCAGGATGAAAGCAAGAGATGCATCGTAAAACAAATAGCCAACGGAGCAGAAGTGCACGAGTCTGTCTCTGGTTAATGAAAGAAGGCTTGGTTTTAGTAAACGTTCAAAGAATAAAATTCATAGAAGTTTTTCCCAAAACTGTGTCAAAGGGACGGTGAGCGAGTTCTGAGGTCAGGGGCCTCTTTCTTGTATGCACGAGGACCAGGTTCAATCCCCAGCGCCACCAGAATCTCTGACGCCCCAACAGTAGTACATAGCCAAGGCCCTTCATGGGCCAAGTGTCAGGACCTGGACAGGATAAGGCAGGAGCTCTTGGAAAGGCCCGAAGCCCTGGGCACCTAGGCTGCGGTCTTACTAGGCCCATGTCTCTATTCCCCCTGTTTCAAATTTCTGTCTTTTACTAAGAGAATGCAGGTATCCAAGAGTGGAGTGAGTCTCTGTTTCAGGGGTGGATGTCACCATGCCACGCCCCTCACCAAAGTATCCCGAGCCCACTGGGCCCTCTCAGCCTAATCCTCCCCACCCCACGCCCCACCTTTTAGCCTTAATTTGTGTTCAAGTCTTTAAAGAGTGTTTTTTTTTTTACTTTATTTAAACAGCAGACTGGAGCGATAGCACAGTGGGGAGGGCGTCCGCCTTGCACAAAGCCAACCCGGGTTCAATTCCTCTGCCCCTCTCAGAGAGCCTGGCAAGCTACCGAGAGTATCTCACCCTCACAGCAGAGCCTGGCAAGCTCCCTGTGGTATATTCGATATGCCAAAAACAGTAACAAGTCTCACAATGGAGATGTTACTGGTGCCTGCTCGAGCAAATTGATGAGCAACGGGATGACAGTGACACAGTGATTTAAACAGCGTGATTTACAAAGTTGCTCACACACAGTTGTTTCAGGTATTCAATATTCCAGCATCAGTCCCACCACAAATGGACCCTTCTCTCCATCCCCAAGCCTGCTCCTTTAGCCAGCATTCATTAATTTATGTCAAGTCCGGAGGCATCTCTGCAGTGAGCTGCTCGGTTCGGAGAATCTTTTGTGCACCTCGGACCCCTTTTTCCATCTTTTCCAGAAAAATAAACTGTTGGCATATGCCCTGCAAGGTGTGCCCACTCGCCTGTAGCACTCTGCGCCTCTGGCCCTAACTGCGGCTTTAGTTTTCTTTCAAGATTTACGGGTCTCAGGGGCTGGAGCAATAACACAGTGGGTAGGGCGTTTGCCTTGCACGCGGCCGACCCGGGTTCGATTCCCAGCATCCCATATGGTCCTCTGAGCACTGCCAGGAGTAATTCCTGAGTGCAGAGCCAGGAGTAACCCCTGTGCATTGCCGGGTGTGACCCAAAGAAAAAAAAGGCAAAAAAAAAAAAAGATTTACGGGTCTCTGAAATAAGGCCAATAAATGAGTTTACATAGCTGAGCCGGAGGTGGTTTGTGGGTGTGGCTCCCACATACCTAACTTTTGGCTGTTTAATTTCCTGGTAAACTTGGCCCCAAGTTGTTGGGGTCCGGCCAGAGGCACAGCGGCAATTTGGGGGTATCAGGAAGCCTGAAGGCACCATCAGGCTGCCGATGCACTCACCCCGCAGGTACAGGTTGACCTGCTGACGGCACCTTATCCCCTACTTCAGATTGCCTGTGACGCCATCCATCTCGTCGTGGTGTGGTCAGAATCGTGGTCTGAGGGTTTACTGAGCGTGAGGTGCGGGTTGAGGCTTCTGTGTCACTGTTTTCACCCACTGACTTGGTGGATGTGACTCATCTTCCCCGACCAGTGTTTGTGTTTCTCTAGGAAGTTCAGGGGTGTCGCGTGGCCACATGTGTGGCTGTTTGCTTCAGGGGCTTTGAAGCTGGGACAGTCAGCTGCAGGCCTCTCTGGCCTCTCTGAGGCTGAGCCTGAGGCTGGGCCGACCTTCTGGCACGGCAGGAGTAGAGGTGTGTGTGTGGGGGGTGCCAGGTCTCTGGCAGGGCTGGGGTTCAGTCTGCCCCTGTCCTGCCCAGGGCCAGGGATCTGGGCCTTTGTGGGGCGATAACTCAGCAGCCAGCATCGGAGGATTTGTTCACTGGACATCATTGCCCACCCCCTTGTGTAGTTACCGCATATGAGTGAGATCAGCCAACATTTATCTTTCTCTTTCTGACTTCTTTTCCTTCATCTCTCTCTCTCTCTCTCTCTCTCTCTCTCTCTCTCTCTCTCTCTCTCTCTCTCTCTCTCTCACACACACACACACACACACACACACACACACACACACACACACGGTCGCAAGCTCAGCTCAGGGGCCTGAGTGTCAGCCAAGGTCGACGCAAGGCACTGACGGCTACACCCAGGCCAGCAACAGGAAACAGCTCAGGGGCTACTCCACGTCCACAGCTATGGCGGACTCTGGGCACCAGGCTCCGGTGGTGATGGTTGGGTCTGTCCCGAACACACGCAAACATCGGTTGTTGTTTCCTGGACCAAACCAAATCACATCTGTTTGGATAGATTCCGGGGCATAGCATGTGTTCTGAGGCCCCCACTGGTGTCTCCAGTCTTTCAGAGTGTGTGAAGGCACCCTTCTCTCCTCTTAGAGAAGGGACTTGGGCATCTTCAGGCTTGTGTGTTGACAGGGCTCCTGGGACCTGTTCTCCTTGGGTGCTAAGGAAACGCTGGTTGTTTTTTTTTTTTTTGTCTGTTTGTTTGTTTGTTTCTGCTTTTTGGGACACACCTGACAATGCTCAGGGGTTACTCCTGGCTCTGCACTCAGGAATCACTCCTGGCAGTGCTCAGGGGACCATCTGGGATGCTGGGAATCAAACCAGGGTCGGCCGTGTGCAAGGCAAACGCCCTCCCCGCTGTGCTATTGCTCCAGCCCCGGAAATGCTGTGTCTGAAGAGCCCCCTTCCCTAGGCTGGTTGTCCCAGGGCACTGGCAAAAAGTACATGGGCTATGAACACTCCGCATTTTCCCGACCTTGCCCCTGAGAACGTGGCCCTCTCCCAGGACGATGACCATACACTGTGGTGTGCCTGGGCCAGCTCTCCCAGCCCTGGTTCGCTGCTGTTCTCAATTCTTGACTATTTCGTGGGAAAGGGACTCAGCCCGGGAAAGAAGCAAAGGGGTGAGGAAAAGGAGATTTCCTCAGAAATCTGTAACTCGAACAGCTACAGCCTTTTATTGCAGGGTCCATGGCCCGTGGGAGTCAGGGAAAGTTCCTTCTGCGATGGGTTGACTTATCCCATTACTTACCGTCTCCTCTTCCCTTCTCTCCTTCCCCTAACGGCAACCGCTACGAGGGATTAATAGGCGCCTTGCACAGGGCACATCAGGGATGGGCGCCCGGGTTTCTAGTGGACTGATCCTCTTTCAGTCCTTTTTCTTTCAGCCTCTGCCCTGGTGTCTGTTTATTGCTCCTTGGACTTTCCACCCTTTGATTTAAACTGTTGTATCATTCTCTAGGGGGTCGGGACCTACGCTCCGTTGATGGATGCCCCCACCTCTGAAGGCCTGAGAGCCACGAATAACGCTGTCTCCTCAGCAACCCAAGTGGGGTGGGGCTGGAGACGTATACTCGGAGGTGAAATCATCACACCACAGAGTACACTTAAGCTGCCCATAGCACTAAAATTGTTTTCTAAAATGATTGGACCAATCCCGACCTCCCATCCTTAGGAGGGAGAAAAACCATCTGTAGCCCAGGTTAAAATCAGATCCACAAATTCTGCCCAGCTGTCCCCCTCCAAAGGCAGCTGCTCGCTCTCCCTGGAACCGGACTGGACCTGAACGACGGACTGTGGACAGTGTCCCAGGACTGCGTTCGAGGCCCTGCCCTCAGGGGCTCCTGTACTTCTTTCCTGTTGGGTGGGTCCCTTTTCCTGCCCCTCGAATGAGCTCCCGCAGGCTGCTGGGGACAGAGACCCTGAAGGCCTGGGGGCCTCGGCCCAGGCGGTGAGAGCCAGCAAGTCTCTGAGAGCAGAAAGCCAAGCCGCTCGCATGCCTGTGTCTGTGTGGGGACGCTCAGTGTACGTGGGTGGTATACGCATACGACAGCACCTTGCTGTCTGAAGGTACTAAGTTTTGGGCTGTTTCATGACCCGGCACCAGGTATGTGCTAAGGTCCCCTCTGCAGAGCCTGAGCTGTCCCTGCCCGCACAAGGCATCCTCCAGCTCTGTGCCAGTACCAGGTTCACCTTGGCAGCCAAAGGGAACGTGCCAGCACTGCCACCGCCCGGCCTGGACTGTCCTTTCGAACAGGATCTCTCTGTGCTTCTGCCTCCTTGGAATGTGGATGGTTTGAGGCCGCCCGAGGCTGCCCGGGGGCTCCTGAGGGCTCCGAGCATGTTTGCTGGTCACGCTGATAACTGGGAAGCCGGGGAAGAGGCAAAGCTCATCCGCCTGGCATCCAAGGAGTGATCCGAGACCCGCTTCTCAGAGAAACTCAAACCGGGCCCCAAGGACAGCGATGGCTGGGTGGGTGGGCGCCTTCTCAGGGAGAGAGAGGGAGGGGTGCTGCAGGGGGATGGCTGGGGGGAGGGGGCCTTCCTAGGGAGAGAGAGGGAGGGGTGCTGCAGGGGGATGGCTGAGTGGGTGGGCGCCTTCTCAGGGAGAGAGAGGGAAGGCTGCCTCAGGGTCGCAGGGTCGGGGGAGGTCACCAGGTCAGAGGTCTCCATGGAGCAGGCAGATAGATACTCACTGTCCTTTCTTTTTCTCTTTCCTTTTCCCCCTTCCCTTTCTTTTCTTCTCCCCTCCCGCCCCTGCCCTCCCCTTCCCTGCGGGGGATGGAATCGGGCCTCACACAGCGGAACCACGTTCCAGCCCTATCTGTCCCTCCCCTCAGGACCTTTCTGGGTGCGCTGCTTTCGTGGAACGCAGACGGTTTGGTGCAGCCCAAGGGCTGAGCTGCCCAGCGCCTTTGGCTCTCCGCAGGCGGCTCTCTGGCAGGGGCGGGGCTGCGAGCCGCTTGCATTCTCCGTGCCTCCTCCCCCTGCCCTGTCTCTGCGCTTGCTCACTAACTCTCCTCAGAAGAGCCGACACAGAAGAAAAGTGACTCTGTGGTTTTCAGCCCTTCACGCCGGACGGGCCTGGGCCTTCCCTCCCGAAATGCCCCCAACAGTCTTTGCCTGGTGTCCTGGGGAGCTTGCTGTCGTTTTCTTGGTTTGTCACTTTGTGTATTTGTATGTGTTTGAGTGTGTATGTGAATGTGTGAGTTTGTGTGTATTTGTGAGTGTGCGGCTGTGTATTTGTGAGTGTGTGTGAATGTGTGACTGTGTATTTGTGAGTATATGTATGTGAGTGTGTGACTGTGTATTTGTGAGTGTGTGTGAATGTGTGACTTTGTGTGTATTTGTGAGTGTGTATCTGAATGTGTGACTTTTTTTTTTTTTTTTTGCTTTTTGGGTCACGCCCGGTGATGCTCAGGGGTTCCTCCTGGCTCTGCACTCAGGAATCACTCCTGTCGGTGCTCAGGGGACCATATGGGATGCTGGGAATTGAACCCGGCTCGGCCGCGTGCAAGGCAAAAGCCCTCCCCGCTGTGCTATGGCTCCAGTCCATAATAGCACAATCAGAGTATGTGGGGTCCCGGGCATCATCCTGTCCCGCAGGGAGGACCCTTCGTGGGGCTAAGGAGGGGACGTAACCGAATGAACAGACGCAGAGCCAGAAGGAGGAGGAGAGAGTTTATTCACAGCAGTTACAATACTTATACCTCTTGGTGGGAGGGGGTGGTATGCATGCTTGGACCCCCACAGGAACAATAGTAAAATGTTGATCAGGCATGGCCGTTGGCTAGTGAGACAAGTGGTGAAATGATAAGATCACAGGAATCCCAAGCAGCCTCCGCTTGACTAGACGATAAGAGCCAAGCTCTGTAAGATGGCTCCCTACAAGAGTAAAATGTCAAACTGTGCCTGCACGACACCTTGTTTTGTTTTGTTTCATTTTCACTCTGACGGGAGGGCTGGTACTTATACTTTCCTTCCAATTCTCACTCCATCCTCATGCAGAAACTGGTTTGCATGTTGGTCTTTATGCTTTGGAAACTGAGGCCCAGAGGATGTCATGGTGTTGTCCAAGATTCCTGATGCGCCCCTTTCTAGAACATGCAGTTCCGGAGCGCCCTGAAGCCACCAGAAGCCCCATTTCACTCTCTCACCCAACCCTGGACGCACTTCTCCTCCCGATCCCTCCTCGTGGCTTTCAGGGTGCCGAGGACGGGGCTCAGGGCCCCACACCTGCAAGGCTGTCCCCTAGCAGCTGGCTGCATCCCCAGCCCACTCCCAGCTCATCTTTCCCAAAATAACAGGGCGGTATCTCCAGTGCTCCCAGCTTTAAACAGCCACGCTCTGAGCTAGATTTAGGTCACAAGTGTGACGGGTTTAAAAATAGACCCCTGGGTGCGAGGAGTGATAGAGTGTTTTTTAATTATGTGCAACTTGGCCATAAGGAATTTTTTTAAAGGAAGAATAAAGGAGCAGGAGGAGAAGGAGAATGAAGGAGGAGGAGGATGAGAATAAAGGAGGAGGAAGAGGAGGAGAATGAAGGAGGAGGAGGAGGAGGAGGAGAATGAAGGAGGAGGAGGAGAATGAAGGAGGAGGAGGAGTAAAATGAAGGAGGAGGAGGAAGAGAAGAAGGAGGAGGAGGAAGAGAAGAAGGAGGAGGAGGAGGAGGAGAAGGAGGAAGAGGAGAAGAAGGAGGAGGAGGAGGAGAGGAAGAGGAGGAGGAAGGCAATGGAGGAGGAGCAGGAGGAGGAGGGAATAAAAAGGAAGAGTGAGCTCAGGTCCTCGCAATGTGAAGATGGGGTCGTTGGAACCCACCGTTTTCCATCTCCATGGCAGAAACAGGCTTGTATTCGGACAATGGACTCCTTAATCAGCCTGGTGCTCCAAACAGCGGCCCCAGGGTCCTCTAACTCCCTGACCACCATTCAGGGATGGCCAGTGTCCTGTTTGTGGCCACTAAGATAAGAAGTCTACCAGGTTGCTTCTAGGATGTCTGCTGCTTACTTCAGCTCCCCTGTGGCCATCTCGACGCTTCATCTTTATCACACAGGACCTGCACCGGGGTGCGTATGCCATGGAGAGGAAGGTCACTGCAGGTGCCTCCCGTGGGCCAGGGCGTCTGTGCGCTGCCCCTTTTGCTGAGAATGGCCACGCCACTCATTTATTTCCCAGCCCTAAGGTATATGAGTTACCTGTTTCTCTACAGCTTTTCAAGGCATGTCCCCTCCCCACCCCAAACATACAAAAAAAAAAAAAAGAAAAAGAAAAAGGCTGCCGCCAAGATGTGATCCCGGGGGCCACACGTGTGTGCGGCCTCTCTGCAGCTGCACCAGCGTGACTCCAGACGCCAGCTAAAGTTCTCGGCATGAGCAGCTCCTCGCAGAAGGTCTCCAGACTGAGAACTTAGCTGCGGCCCCATGCCCGCCCAGGAGGGGAAAAGTATTTCTCTCTCTCTCTCTCTCTCTCTCTCCTTCTCTCTCTCTCTCTCCTTCTCTCTCTCTCTCTCTCTCTCTCTCTCTCTCTCTCTCTCTCTCTCTCTCACCTCTTCCTTGCCGGGGGTGAAGGGCGTGGCGACCGCCATATTATGAGGACTACAGATGGGGTTTACAAGCTTGCAATGATCCAATATCTGGAAGAAATCTCCCTGGACTTAGTTGCTAAAGAAATCCAAAACTGACCTCATATCTCTTCACAACAGGTCTGACTCTAGTGGGGTAATCCTAACAATAATAGTGAGATTTGTGTTGAAATATTGAATGTAACCAAAGTAAATAGAAAGTAAAGTGAAATTTATCAGTTACAAGGCGGGGGGTGCCGGGGGGGCGGGATGGGAGGTGTACTGTGGGTTTTTTTGGTTTTTTTTTTTTGGTGGTGGGATATGGGCACTGGTGAAGGGATGGTTGTTTCAGCATTGTGTAACTGAGACTTAAGCTTGAAAGCATTGTAATCTTCCACATGGTGATTCAATAAAATAAAATTCTTTTAAAAAAAAACAAAAGAAAAGAAAAAGAAAAAGAAGAAGAAAAGAAAAATCACAGTATTTGTGTCTTGGGGAAACCTGAGCACAGTCTGACCTAGGGGGCGCCCTGGAGTCATAAGTCTGCATCAAGCACTCAGGGAGCAGGCTCGGCTCTCAGTCCCCAGGGAGTTGTCCACTTTGGCCAGGTCCAGCCTCAGAGGCTCTGGAGCCGGCCCCAGTGCCCTGAGATGTCCCGGCCCTCGACACTCACTCAACCACACGCAGCCGTTTCCTCCCCTTGCAAGCTCTGCACCGCCCTCTACTTTTAGGGGGGCCGGGCTGGAGTCCCCCTAGGCTCGCCCTGGCTCTGAGCTCAGGAGTGAGCCCTGGATTTGCTCAGGGGATCCTCGGCGGTGTTGGGCACCGAACCGGGATCAGCCGCAGGCAGGCAAGCGCCTTAACCCCTGCACTAAGTCTCTGGCCCTTGAGGCTGTCTGGGCACAGGTTCGATACTCAGCGGGTGGACATCCGCGGAAGCAGACGCCCGTGCTTCCCTGCTCGCCTCCGGATCCTGCCTTCCTTTCTCCACACGTCTGCTTCCCGCCGAGTCTCAGAGAAATGCTTGTTTTGTAAGGGACAGCGTGCCTTTGTGAAACAGGTCTAGATGCTCGGAAATGACTTTGGAAATCGAAACCAGAAACCTGCTCTCTGCCGTGCCCAGTGCTCAGTCCGGGCAGCAGTCCGGGCTCCTGGGAGCAGCCGTCTTGCTTCCTGCTGTCGGATGCTTGATTTGGCCTCGGTCCCATTTCCCAGGAGTTCATTTCCAGCCGCACATCCACGCGGGGTCCGAAACATCCTCCAGCTTTAACTTCCAAATCCAGCATGAACACGGTCGTAGAACGTCAACACGTCAACGCTGACCTCTGCCCGGGAGAAAGCATACTGCTTGCACCCGGGGAACCGATGGCAGACAGCTGTTGTCACATCGAGAGCTCTGCTGACACTCGGCGGCACTATGCACAGGAGCCCAAAGCTGGAAGCCACCCAAGCCCAGTGTCCTCTGATGAATGGACAGGCAAGCTGGGCTAAGACGAACAATGGGCTGTTCTCAGCCTTCAGAGGCCAGACATGCGCACCAGGCTCCAGCCAGTGGCCTTTGGTGGTGCTGGACTCAGTGAATCAGCCAGTCTCAGAAAGACCCTCTGATTCCGTTCCGACGGCAATCACAGGCGAGCCACTTCATGGGGCAGAAAGGGGGCACGTGCTTTTCTGGGGCGGGGAGGATTGGGACATTCTTGTTTAAGGGGGACAGAGCTCCGTTTCGGTGAAGGGTGTGTTGGGTCCGAATTTCAGATCCTCTGTTGAGGAGAGACCAAGTCCACACACGAAAATGCAAAAGCAAAGGAACTTTATTGCTAGCTCGAGCCAGGGTCCAAGTCTCATCCAACACAGTGGAGTCTTGACAAGGACCCCGACTCCATGTCACATGGTTTATATAGGTTTCGAAGTTTCAAAGTTAAGCAAGCGCTATGGGAACAGTGATCAGGCAACACTTAAACAATAGTGTCCAGGTTTATGATTACATAGGCTACCCACTCCTTACGGTTAACAAAAAATCATTCCTGGGGCATAATAACGGAGGCACAGTGATTGACGGAGCATTTGTTGGGCCAGGAGCTTCCCAGGTGGGTCCAGGTAGGCTGGTTACACATTGTTCCGTTGCCGGGAAACTGAGTCCGTCTCAGTTCCAGGAACTGAACCTGAGGCCTTCTTGAGTTTTCTCATTTCTGCGATGTCTTTCGTGCCACTGAGTGAATGTCCATCACTGAACTGAAAACTGGCTCTCCTGGGACATTCACACTGTGTCTTTGCGGCAGAAACAGGACATGCACGTGCGCCGGCCACCTCTCCCAACATTGGGAAAACAGTCATCTGTGCATGTGGGAACTCTGACTCGGAAACTGCAGTCTGGGTTACCGCCACCCCTCGGGGAAAGCTCCCTTTATCCCACACCCTGCAAGCTCGGGGCTCAGTGCCCCATGCACACAGAGGTCACAAATGAGCAGTTCGGGAACTCGCTGGTGCAGTTTGGGGAGGGAGGTTCAGGGAACTTGGCTGTGGTTCCCAGCAGAGGTGAGAGGGAGAGGTGGAAGGGCTCCGGTTTGCCCATCGCTGTAGTGGTTCTTGCTCATCTGGCCTTGACCCGCGTGGGGTGAGTTGGCTGTGGCTCACCAAGCGCGGGAAGAGATGCTGCAGTTCCATCAGACCCTTCCCTCCTGGAGAAGCAACAGGCGCTGCTGGCCACCGTCACGCCCCTGTCAGTCCCTGCGGTCTGGGGGGCTGTTCTTGCCCATGAGGCTCCAGCAACGCTATCTTCCCTCCTACTTTTAGTACATTTCCCTCTTGGCATCAGTTCCATTTCCCAGTGAATGTACAGATCGTGATGGAATAGCAGAAGGATTGTTTTTTTTTTTTTTTTTCACTGTAAGAGCAAGGACTGGGGCTGGAGTGATAGCACAGCGGGTAAGGCGTTTGCCTTGCACGCGGCCGACCCGGGTTCGAATCCCAGCATCCCATATGGTCCCCTGAGCACCACCAGGGGTGATTCCTGAGTGCATGAGCCAGGAGTGACCCATCGCCGGGTGTGACCCAAAAAGCAAAAAAAAAAAAAAAGAGCAAGGACTGAGAGTAGCCAGGTCACTCGCAGGAGTCCTGATGACCCGCAGGTCACCTCTGAGAGATGGAGGGCATTTACTTAACTAGCTGGCACCGCACCAGCTTCTTGATGTGGGTAACCAGTGCGTGATCTTGGCAGCCTGCTGTATCTGCCGGGGCAGAAGTTGCCCAGTTCTTGCAAAGCCTTTTGAAGACTGAGGGCGAGGGCCTGAGAGGAATCACTGGCCCTCGGCCTTGCGCACGATACTGGCGACTGGACCAGGACTGGCCTTGGGCAAAGCAAATGCTGTACACGCTTTATGTTCTCTCCGGCCCCCAAATCTTCCAATTTTAAAATGTTGCCCCAAGTCTTCAGGGGGCAGAGATGGGGGAGTGGGGGAAGAACCCTCCTTTCTTGAACCTAACCCACATGGCCTTCAGGCCGCCTTTCGGGAAATGCCTCCAAGGAGCGGGAGCTAGAGACCCAGACGGGAGGGGTCAGCCTGGGGCGTTGACTCTGGCCGTTGGCCAGACTCCTGCTACGGCAGGGGCTGATCTTCTTACCTCGGGCATAAGGCCCCTGGGCAACACCAGACCTTCAGATGCTGCAAAATTCCTTTGGGTTCAGCCACTCGTGCTGGCTCAGGCGCCCTCAGCTGTCGGGCGACTCACCTGATGGCGTCAATGCCGACCCTTGGGTTTCCCTGAGCAGACCGTTAGCATCTCCTCCCTGAGCTGCTGGTTTCCCCTCACAGTCCAGCTTGGACCAGTGTAATGAGCTGCTGGAAGGGGGACGTTGAGGTCACTATGGGAGCGTGAGCAGAACCATTCCCATGGGCCTGGCCGGGAGAAAGGTCTGGAAGGCGCCCTGAGGTGTCCAATCTCAACACGCACGAGTCACCGGGCTGACGGAGAGGCCAGCCGTGGCAGCTCTCCTGCTCAGCTCCTGCTCACGGTTGTGAGGGGGGAAGCGGCCTCAGAGGGGGGGAGTATGCTGGGGTGCAGAGACACAGAGACGCTCTTTTATTGCAAGCAGGGGCAACCTTGTATCCCACAAGAAAACAAACATCTGGGAGGGACTTCCAGAACGTAAAGCAGGGTATTATGGTCCTTGGTTCCTTTTTGGCTGCCCCCCCCCTCCCCGTTCGCTCAGCCATCCCCTGGCTTTGTTTTATTTTATTTTATTTTATTTTATTTATCAGAGGGGAGGGGAACCGTTGCTGGGAAGCCAAAAGGGGAGCTTCACGGGAGGGGCCGCCCATTGCTTGTCCAGTTCAGGTCAAGTCCGGGGGCTCGATCCTCACCCCTAGCTGCCTCCAACTAGGCCTCGCAACCTGTCCCAGGATGAAGGAAGTGACATCTTCACAGGGACAGAAAATCAATGAGCTTTCACGTGATGGCCAGGGCAAAAGGGAGGAGGGGAGCCCAGAACAGAAAAATGTGACCCGACCAGAGTTTGGAAATAAATTCAAGTGACCCAAGATGCAAATCACATTTCCTGCACTTTTGTGTGCGGGGTGTGTCACTTCATGGCTGCCTGTCTATTGCCTGGGGTCCTGCCCCAGGGGTGCCCGCACAGGCGCCCTGTTCTGCTGAGACCCCTAAGCCGAGCACTGTGGGCTGCTACAGGTGGGGCCTGTTCTCCCTAGTTGGCTCCGATGAGCCTGCCCCACCCTCTCCCCACACCCCCCCTGTGGAACCCCGCACTTCCCAGATTTCTTTCCCCACTTTTCTCTCCCCTCAGAAGAGGCAGGCTGCCAAGAGTCCTCGTTTGATCACCCGTTGCTCATGACTTTTACCGTTGGTAAAATTATATTGATTTACCCTGGGTTTACAAACCATGTCAATTTCAGGCACCCAGCCTGGGGGGGGGCACCCAGGTTCAGACCCCACCCCGCCCGCATACGTTTCCCTTCCCCTTTCCCCTCTGGCCAACGGGTCATTTTTGTTGTTTTTGTTGTTGTTTTCCACAGGTCATTTTGTTGTTCCTGCCTTTATCCTCCAGAAGCTTCAAGCGAGACCGAGACCGGTGTTTGTTTCCCCAAGGCTTAGGCTTAGAATAAACAACAAGGGATTAAAAAAAAAATAGCTTCAGTGAATTGGATGAGAGCTGGTCAAGAACCCTTCCTCTTGAGTGCCTCCCGTAGAGGGAGGGGCGGGGTGTGGGGTGTGGGGGGATGGTGGTAGGAACCGTGACATTGGTGGTGGGAAATGGACACTCACGGAGGGATGGGCGCTAGATCATTGTGTGACTGACACCCAGTTATGAACAGCTTTATAATGGTCTATCTCATGGATATTCAATTAAAGAAATTTAAAAAAATAATGTGGAGTTCTGAAATTCAATCAGCTTAATCAATGGCTGAATAAATAGCAGTACTCCTACATTAAAACAAAAACACCCCGAACCAACCAACCAAACAAAAAGAGCCCTTCCGCTTTCCCAGAGCAGGTTTCTTAACACGCCAATCGGCACTGCCTGGATTGGCACAGCGTTTTCAAGCAAACTTTTCCTTTTCTGGACACAGATCCTGGTGAAGCACAGAACCACTTAAGGCACTCCCCTCCATGCGCGATGAAAGATGTAAATACTGAATATTTTTTTAAAAAAGATTTTATTAGTAGTATTTTGCTTTGGGGGGTCACATCTGGCGATGCCCAGGGCAGTTACTCCTGGTTTTGCACTCAGGAATTATTCCTGGCATTGCTCAGGGGACCATATGGGATGCTGGGGATCGAACCCAGGTTGGCCGCGTGCGAGGCAAATGCCCTACCTGCTGTTATCACTCTGGTCCGGGAATAATTCTTTGTGTTTGCTTGCTTTTTCTTTTGGGCACACATCCTGCAACTCTCAGGGTTTATTTCCGACTAGCAGCTCAGGACTCACTTCTGGTGGGGGCGCCTACACTCTGCACATTTGGGTAGAAGCTGGGGCAAATCGAGAGCAAGGCAAACACCTTCCCTGTTGTACTATCGAGCCCCCAAATGTCGTTTTTTTAAAAAAAGAACATGAACCTACACGCATGCCAACTTTCACTTCAACCTCCCTTATGCATGATGCCATCTCGTTCATTCACCCTCTCCCTGCACAAACCCATTTTCACTGACTCCCCAATCTTAACTGGGTAACTTCACTGCAGTAGAGCAGACTGCAGGCAAGCTCATCTCCCCACTCTCCCCTGGGCTGGGAGTGTCCAGGTGGCAAGAGGGGCAGCTTGGCCAGCGCTGCTGGGACTTCACCAAGCCTCCGAACTCCACTTCCAAGGGCTCTGGAGTTAAAGCTCCTTCCTAGTGGTGTGGGTGATGCAGAAGCTTATTTGCGACTCCCAGATTCAACATCTTCAAGAATGAAAATACTGAATAATAAAGATGCTCAGACTCAGAGTTGGAAAGTAGAAAAGCTTATTGCAAAGTCTAAAAGGAAAGGTGCTCCCCCCGTGGAGAGGAACTAGGTATAGGACTAATTTAGCGGTGGCTCTTTGTGTGAGATTTTTATAAGAAAACCGGGTCTCTGTGTGACAGGATGCAGGGAGTCTGCAGAGTGGTCGGGCTGGTTTCAGTCTATCTGGCCACCTGTACCAGGTATTGTCCATAATCTCAGCCTAAGCGCTGGGGCAGAACCTTGTGATGGACAGTCGTGAGCTCCTGATTATCAGAAGTCCAGGAATTTGCCAGGAATTAAAAAAAAAAAAGTAGAATCGTGGGCCGGGGTGACAGTACAGCAGGGAGGGAGTTTACCCTGCACACGGTCGCCCGGTTCGATCTCCGGCATCCCTTATGGTCCCCCCAGCACCACCAGGAGTAATTCCTGAGTGCAGAGCCCGGAGTGACCCCTGGATACCATCAAGGGGTAATTCCCAAGTGCAGAGCCAGGAGAACCCCTCGAGCACCGCCAGGAGTAATTCCTGAGTGCAAAACCAGATGACCCCTGAGCAGAGCCAGGAGTAATTCCTTGGTGCCGTCTGGAGTGACCCCTGAGCACCATCAGGAGTAGCTCCTGAGCGCAGGGCCAGGTGTGACCCCTGAGCATCGCTGGGTGTGACCCCAAAGCAAAATAAATAAATAAATAAATAAATAAATAAATAAATAAATAAATAAATAAGATGAAGGATTGGATCAGCGCATAGCGGCCCACAGCCGGGTAAACTGAGGCCTCGGCCTCCAGCGGCGGGCTAGCTCGTGCTCTCCTAGGAGGCCCCTTCTCCTCCCGCCCCTGGGAACGCCCCGGGGAACAGATCCAGCCCCGTACTGGGCCCCGGCGGACTTCCGGGGAAACCCTGCGCGCGTCAGGGCGGGACAGGAAGTCACGTGGCCCCGGGCGCCCGGGGCCGGAAGTCACGTGCGCGCCCCGCCCCCGCTCGGCCGCCGACTGCTCGTCCTGGCGGCGCCCGTGGCGGGCTGCGCCGGCGCCCATCGACGTTCTCGGCGCTCGACTCGCCCGCGCCGCTGCCGCCGCCGCCGCCGCCGCAGGAGGGGCGAAGCGCAAGATGGCGGACAAGACGCCCGGCGGCTCGCAGAAGGCCGGCTCCAAGGTGGCGGCGGGCGCGGGCCGGGCGGTGGGCCGGGGGCGCGGGCGGGGCCGGCCGGGCCGGCGGGGGGGCCCGGGCGCGGCGGCGGCGGCCGCGGGGGCGGGCGGGGGCCGCGGGGCCGCCGGGGGGGACGCGGGCGACCTGGGGGGACGCGGGGGGACACGCGGGGGGCGCGGCGGCGCGGCGGCCCCGCGTGCCGAGGGCCTGGCGGCCCGGGGGGCGCCCACGTGCTCGGCCCCGGGGCCCCCGGCCGTGTCCAGCCCGCGGCTCCCGCGGCCGCTCGCGGCGGTTCTCGTGTTTTTTTGTTTTTTTTTCCCCGTTTCCCCCCTTTTCCGCCGCGGCCTGGGGAAGTCCGCGGCGCGGCTGGAAGTTGCTTTGCGCCTCAATTAAACATCTTTCCCCCGTGATTTTTCAGTCTCCGGGGCGGGCGGTCGCGTGGGCGTCGGGGGCGTGGCCGCGGGGCTTGCCCGGCCTGGGGGGTCCGCGCGGGGCCCCCGGAGACCCCCCCCAGGCCCGGCCCGGCGCGGCGCGTCCGCGCGCGCCCGCGGCGGCGGCGGCTCCGGGGCGTCACGTGACCCCGCGGCCCGGCGCGTCCCCCCAACGGACCCGCGTCTCGGGGCCGCGCGGCGGAAGTGACCGATCGGGGCCCGGGAGCCCGCGACGGGCGGCAGGGGGCGGGGAGGGCGCGACCCCCGGCCCGCCTTTCCCGAGCAGGACGCCCCCGCGAGCGCGCCAGCCGGCCCGAGCGGCTCCCCTCCCCCTCTCCCCCTTCTCCCCCTTTTGTTTTTTGTGTTTGTTTTCTGTTTGGGGGGCGTGTGCCCGGCGCGGGATTCGGACCCGGGAACTGCCCGCACGGCCGCCCTGTCCCCCCCCCCCCCAGCGCAGGGCAGGGCCCGCATGTGCGGGGTAGGGCCCGTCCCCGCGGTCCCCGCCTCCGGACTGTCGCCTCCTTCCCCCGGGGAGCGGGACCAGGGCGGGGGCTTCACCCCGCACGGGGGCCGGCGCGGACGGGCCCTCGTCCCTGCCCGGCTCGGGCGCCTCCAGGCCCGGCCAGGTGGCTGCAGCCTGGTCCTAATTCCAGCCCGGAGGAAACCTTGACCGCGCAGGGTGTTCAGCCGTGGACAGTAAAGCCGTTTACATCTAGCAGTCATGTGCTAGAGACCTGAATTGTTAATGAGATTAAGTTAGGTAACACCTTTAGTTCCGACCGGGCTGAAAACCGTATTTTGTGTGTGGTTACACGAGGACTGGACCTGTGTGTAGCTGTCCCTAATGTTACTTGTTTTTTTTTTCCTTTTTCGGTCACACCCGGCGATGCACAGGGGTTCCTCGTGGCTCTGTATTCAGGAATTACCCCTGGCGGTGCTCAGGGGACCATATGGGATGCTGGGAATCGGACCCGGGGTCGGCCGCGTTCGAGGCAAACGCCCTCCCCGCTGTGCTGTCGCTCCAGCCCCGAGTTGTCCCTGATGTAAAGAGCCAGTGTCCTTGTATTTTCTGTATCTCAGAAATGAACTACGTTTCCTGTGCATTTATTCCTGTTTGTCGCCACGTTAAAATACTTTCTGATAGAAAAGTGTTGTAATTTTGGTTTTTTTTTTCTTTTGAGCGGAGAGGAGAGACAATTTATGAAAATTTGTTATTTTTAAGATTTGTGGCTTGTTCAGTGAAATGAGGATATGACCACTTTACTTTTCCTTCTGCCTCTTCTGTATTGGTGCTGTTAGTACAATGGAATTGGGGCCAGAGAGAGAAATACAGTGGGTCAGGCACTTACCTTGCACATAGCCCACCTGGTTCTGTCTCTGCCTCTCATAGGGCCCCAGGAACATTGCCGGGACTAATTCCTGAGCACTCCTGTTGGACCCTGGAACTGAAAACAAGGACTAAAACACACATGATAGAATTGCTGTCCTCCTATTTCATTGTGACGAAGCTTTTTTTGTGCCTGTTGTCAAAAATTGATACAGTGCATAGGTGAATGATTATGTAGAGAACTCTGCTAGCCCATTTGAATTTCCTGTGATGAAAACTGGTTTGGGAACTTTTCATTGCTGATTAACCAAAGTATTTCGACTTGTATGACGAAAGTAGAATGAAGATCCATTCAGGGCTTTTGATGTGCAGATATTTATTGGTGCCAGCGTAAGTGGTACCTGAAGTTGTTTTAAGATTTTAATTTAATTGAAAACCTTAAATGAAACACACTTTGAAAATTACCTTCTACATACTTTGCATAGTCTTTACAGCAGACTCCACTCGTTATTTTAACTGAAAGCATCAGGTTTGAGGCCAGAGCCGTATAGTACGTGGATCGGGCGCTTGCCTTGTGCTCCGGCTGACTGGGTTGGTTCCTGGATCCCCGGCACCCCAGATGGTCCCCCAACCTCACCAGGAGTCATGTCTGACTCAGAGCCCTGAGCATTGCTAGGTGTGTGTCTGTGTCCGAACCCCACCCCTCTCCCAAAATATATAAGGTGATTTTGTGTTGAGGAATAGAGAGAATTATGAATTTTCATTTTTTTTTCTCCTGCTTTTTGGGTCACACCTGGCGATGCACAGGGGTCACTCCTGGCTCTGCACTCAGGAATTACCTCTGGCGGTGCTCAGGGGACCATATGGGATGCTGGGAATCGAACCCGGGTCGGCCACGTGCAAGGCAAACACCCTACCCGCTGTGCTATCACTCCAGCCCGAGTTTTTTTTTTTTTAATTTCCGTATTTCCGTTTTCTTGATCTGTATTTTTAGACTTTGGTAGTTCAAATGCTGGATTATGACTCTGGTTCATCGTTAGTTATTGGATTGATTGGATTCCTATTTTTTATTTGTTTAATTATTTATGACCACACCCGTCAGTGCTCAGGAACTTACTCCTTCCTCTGCTCTCAGGGCTCCTGGGTGGCACCCACAGGACCATATGGGGTGCTGAGGAGCGAACCTGGGTCAGCTGTGTGCCAGGCAAGCGCCCTGTCCGCTGTACTCTGGCCCCATGTCCTTGTTCTCTTAAGTCTCGTGCAAGGCACATCCCGGGAGAAAATGGTTCTTCGGTGAATGGTTGACTGGGACGGACGATCAGAACCAGGGTGTCTCTAGAAAGGCGAGGATAGAAGAGCGACCGAAGCGTTCCCTGGAGGAGACGTGTAGGGCTGGGGTGACCTGGTGTGGAATTAGGAGTCGGTGGCCTGTGGTGGCCTGTGGTCGGCTGTCCTGCTGGACGCGATAGCTTGCTTGTCATCTCTGTGCTGTGGTCCGTGCCACTCACCTGACAGATGGAGGCCTTCGACTCTAGGTTTCAGAACTGGACGGTGCTGGCTTCCGGTCCCGCATTCAGTGCCCTGAGACGTTTCCCTCCGTCCGGCCTCTGAGGGGTGGGGACTTCAGCCCTGTGTCAGGAGCACCAAGTCCAGAGAACCCTGGTGCGGGTGTCTCGGGCTGGGTTCCGCAAGGTGGCATGCGTGCAGCCGTGCCTGGGAGGGAGTTGGAGAACAGTTTGGGCCCAGGGTTGGAGATCCAGACCCAGGAGCCTGCCCTGCCCGCCTCAGGCTTGGCCGATCTGGATCAACGGCAGGACTGCCAAGATGGTGCCAGGGAGCGCCCGGAGAGATGGGCCGGCTCAGGACGGACGCGTGAGGAAGGAGAGTCGGCGGTGCTCAGATGGATGCCCGGCAGTGGAGAGAAGACACCAGGGTTGTGGGTCACAGAAGGCAGGTGGCCCACCTCCCGTCGGGGTGCTCCTGCCCACGGGCTCCAGCCTGGCCTTCCCTTTCTCCTTTGGCGCAGGTTTATGTTCTAGACTTGAAGGAACGTATGTGTGTTGTGTGTGTTTGTGTGTATGTTGAGCTGCTCGAGATTTGAAGGAGTGCGCGCGCATGCGTGTGTGCGTGAGAGTGTGTGTGTGTGTGTGTGTTGGGCTCCCCCAGTGCTCAAGGGGGCTTGTGGCAGTGCTGAGGATGAATCCAGGGCTCCCATGGCCTCCAGCCCTTCTCGCTTCCTCACTTCCATTAATTTATTGTTCTTCCCTCAAGGGCCAGAGAGATACCACGGGGTTGGAGGTGTTGGCCCATCCCGCTTTAGTCCCTGAGCATCACTGGGTATGGCCTTAGCCTTGTACGCAGCCGACTGGGGTTCCATCCCTGGCTCCCGCTGCACCCACCTGGCCAGGATAAATCCTGAGCACAGAGCCAGGAGTAAGTCTTGAGCACAGGCCTGTGTGCTCAGAGTCTAAAAAGAAGGAGAGAGATCCAGCTGATACTTAGACCATTAGCCTTAGAAGCCCAGGTTCTTGGGAGGTCTTCCTAATGAATTTGTGACTCTGTAACTTTTAAACCTACAGCTGGTTAGTTACCAGTCCTTATGGTTATCCTTGTCTGAGTGCAGGAGAAGTTGCTCTACTGCCTTTGCAGTTCATTGAATTCATTTTAATTGGCTGACACGTGTAGATGGTAGAAGCATTTGGATATGGTGACGAAGATTAAGGAAGGGTAGCAGTTGGTTAGTTATACTTGCGCGTTCTCCTGGCTGACCTTGAGAATTATTTTTAGCAAACCTTGTTTCCCTTCGAAGTGTTTTTATTTTTATTTTTTTAAGGCTTGTAAACTGTTGAGTGAAATTGCTTTAAGAATGTAAATAATTTTGGATGTAGTTGACGTTGTTTTACTGAGTTTTCCCATTCAAGAATATGATGGGGCTTTCTAGTTAAATTGGAAAACCGAATTCTTTAGTCAAGTTTTGTCTCTTCATACAGGCTCCTTTGTGTTGTGTGTGTTTATTAACTGTTCTGTTTAGGATATTTCTGTTCCTACTGATGATACTGGAAGGCCGTTGGTTTCTCCCACCCAGGCCGTGCAACCTCTTAGTTGACTTTTTCTTTCCCTCTCCCCTCCCCTCCCCTCTCACACCTGGCGATGCACAGAAGTTAATCTTGGCTCATGCACTCAGGAATGGCTCCTGGCAGTGCTCAGGGGACCATATGGGAGGGTGGGAATCGAACCCAGGTCAGTCGAGTGCAAGGCAAACGCCTTACCCCCTGTGCTATCGCTCCAGCCCCTTCCCCCCTTTCTAGGGGGATTTTTAAATTTTTTTTTGGCTGATTTCTAAAGGTCTGCAAATGGGTGCAATTCAGACAGTTATCAGAACAGTGCATTTTATGGAGTTAATGTGAACATGAAAAAAATCTTCCAAATTATGTTGCCTTTTAAAGCAGGGTAGCTTGGGGGCCAGAAAGGTTGACTGTGCAGGGCTTGGGGCGTGGCCTTGCTCTGGTGGACCCCTGGGCTGCTGAAGCCCAGCTGCCCACTGATGGCGCTTTGGGGGGGTGAGACGGTGGGATTCCCTTTGTCTTAAACAGTTTCTGCAGTAGAATTTGTATCTTTTACTAGGCACTGAGGGGTTAGGTGCGAATTTCCCAGTCACGGGAGTTTGCTTCTCTGACGTGGGTGCTGGCAGCGGGCGGTTGGCGTGTGTGCAGTGCTCTGTCAGCCGGGTATTTATTAGGACCTGGAAAGACTTGGGCCTAAAAATTCTTAGTGAAAATAGTGGTTCCGTTTCCAGTGTGTGGTGTAAAGGCTAAGTGCCTCCAGTACACGCACTCATCTGCATCACACTTGGGGGAGTGTATTTTCCAAATTCCAGAGTTGCATGTATGTTTTGGACTATACCCTTTTGGAAGTCAGATTGTCCGTTGTTTGGCTTTATAAGCAGGGAAGAAATGGTTACAATTTGGGAAGATTGCAATGGTAGAACATGTGAAATACTTGTCAGTGTAATAGGACATTTTCTGATCATTTAAATACTTATTTTTAATACTTGCAGTCCAGATCATCAGATGTTCATTCGTCTGGATCTTCAGATGCACATGTGAGTAGAAAGCACAATTTTTCTTTCCTCGCTAAAATTGCTTTTTAATTTTATTTAGTCATCTTGAAAATACAAAATTATTCATGAAAGGGTTTCAGGCGTACAGTGTTTTAACACCAGTGTCCAGTTCTCTCCACCAGTGCCTCCCGAACCCCCGTCTGCTTCTGTGGAGACAAGGTTTTCTTTAGATGTTAATAAATATTTACAGTGTGGTTTACAGTACCTTGTTGTTGAAGGGGTTTCATACATGGCACCTGACTACCTTTTATTTTTTTAATTTATTTTCTTTTTGCTTTTTGGGTCACATCTGGCGATGCTCAGGGGTTGCTCCTGGTTGTGCACTCAGGAACTACTCCTGGCAGTGCTCAGGGGACCATATGGGATGCTGGGAATCGAACCCAGGTCGGCCGCATGCCAGGCAAACGCCCTACCCGGTGTGCTATTGCTCCAGCCCCCTGACTGCCTTTTAGCACCAACTTCTTTTCCTGGTTGAACTCCCTGCATTTATGGATTTATGGTTTTGTTTGATTTGCAGGTGTTTTATATTATGCCCAATTTTTGCTAGTCATGACATTGTCCTGTGTCCCGTCTTCCACCTCCCCTTACACCAGGCCCTCCTGGTTTTTGGGCCACATGCGGTGGTGCTCAGCTTCCTCCTGACTGTGCTCAGGGATCACTCCTGGTGGGCTTTGGGGACCGTTGGGGATGCGAGGGATCAAACCTGGTTGGCCGCATGCAAGGCACGAGCCCTCCCCTCCGTGCTCTCTCCAGCCGCTTTTCCTTTCTTAGGTTCAAGTCATTCAACCCTCCCTTCAAACCATATTGGAATCTAAGTCTGCATATTTCCTTATTTATTTATTTATTTTTTGTTTTTTATTTTGGGCCACACCTAGCAGTGCTCAGGACTTTTCCTGCCTCTGTATGCAGGGATCATTCCTGTTGGTTCTCAGGGTGCTGAGGTTGAACTTGTGTTGGATGCGTGCAAGGCGAGTACCGTGACACTGTACTCTCTCCAGTCCCTTCCTTATTTTCATTGCACATATGTAACTGTACACATCTAACTGTGTGCACTTGCTTATTGGCCTAGAGGCTACATTCTTACACACATTCTTTTCTCACTGTGTAGTGTACTTGCTGGAAATTCTTCGAGTCACCACGCAGACCCAGGCTGGTCTCTGTCATGACAGAATGATCTGGGAGGTCCACTTTTTTTTTTTTTTTTTTAATTGTGATTTCTGTTGATGTTTGTAGTTGAAATCCTTTGCACTTAGAGCTTCCTATAAAACCCTAGCAGGCGTTCCTGCAGTAGTGCTCCAGTGTCTCTACAGACCCCTGGGAATTGACGGGGGGGTGGGGGGGGGGAAACGACTGTCTGTGATTTCAAGGCAGTTTTAGATACTTAACTGTTTTTTGTTTTTTATGTAGGCCACACCATGCAGTGCTCAGTTTATTCCTGGCTCTGCGCTCAAGGATCGCCCATATGGGCAGCTGCCAGGGATGTAACCTGGGTTGGTCACGTGCACAGCAGTGGCCTACCCACTGTGCTAATGCTCCAGCCCCCAAATACTTATTTTTAAAAAAAATTATTCTCAAAAAAAATTACTACTTTCGTTTACTGAATCACCGTGAGGTAGCTCACTACAAAGCTGTTCATGATTTGGTTTCAGTCACAGTGTTCCAACACCCATCCCTCCACCAGTGCACATTTCCCAGCACTCCCAGTTCCTCCCCCACCAGCCAGCCTCTGTGGCAGTCTCTCTCTCTCTCTCTCTCTCTTTCTCTCTTTCTCTTTCTCTCTTCTCGCTCTCTCTCTCTGGCAGGTGTCGTTTCCACCCCCCTCCCCCCAAAGGTATTTAGATAACATTTACCTTTTCCACTTTGGCGACCGTTTCACTAGTTGTACAAACATGATCGATGAGTGAATTGTTGGTGCCTTAGCATGGACCTTTTTACAGTCTTTGTCTTTACTGTGCAGAGGCTAGTTTTACTTAATGTTTTAGATGAAGCAGAAATAGTCTTGTCCTTGTGTCTTTTTCATGTCCTGGTTTGGTAATGGAAGTACACGCAAAGGCACTTCTGTTTGCTAAACTGTAATGTTTGTCTTGAGGAAAGGTACTTAGGGGATTAGGTGAGAAATAAAACCAGCTTCTTTTTAATAATGGGGTACAATTTTTACTTGAAGGAGCAATTGACAGATGTTGGTTGATTAGAATTATGTGCTTGACAGATAATCTATTGATGGTACATAATGAAATTTGTCAATATTGGACTTGGGAAATTATTTCTACTTTCTGTACTGAATTTGTGAATTAAAATTTTTTTTTCTTTTCTGGAAGATGGATGCATCTGGACCGTCAGATAGTGATATGCCAAGTCGGACCAGACCTAAAAGTCCACGGAAACATAATTACAGGAATGAGAGTTCCCGAGAAAGCCTATGTGATTCTCCCCATCAGAATCTCTCACGAGTGAGTATTGATCAAAGAAGAAAGGAGAGCTGATTTTTTTTTTTTTTTTTTTTGGAGAGCTGATTTTTAATCTACTTTGGATTGAGTTTGCTTGTTTAATTTCTTGGTTTGTAAACTGAGAAAATAGTTTGTCTTAAACTGAATATAGCATTCTTCATTGTATTTAGGTTTATGAGAAACTCAAATTTTCCTTTCTTCCTAACTCCTTCTTTGTTCTTGGGCCATATCCCGCTGCCTTTCGGGCTCTGACTTGTTTCTGAGAAGGCCTGTGATGTTGGGGAGGATTGTATGGGGTGTTGGGGATTGAACCCGGGTCCAACTGAGCGCAAGACCAGAACCTTACCTGCTGAATTCTTTGTCTGCCCAGAGAAACTCACATTTCCTGAAGAAAGGTTTTTAGCTCTTCTGAGCAACATTTCATTGAAATAGTTCTGTGTATCTAAATGACGAAAGGCGTGTTTTAGGTTTCAGGGGCTAATGGTAAGTCGTTGCTGGCTGCCATGCCGGGGAGGGGTGGGGTGGGGTGGGGGCACGGATCCCCTGCACAGTGTTTGTGCAGTTTCTCGCAGAGCCCAGTAGGAACTTTCTCATGTGGGTCTAGAAAGTGCTGACCCTTGGGTCACAAGTGGTGGTGCCCAGGGATGGAACTTTGGACCACACGTGTAAGGCATGTTTCAAGCCCGCTGAGCTCTGAGTCTTTTTCCTCTTGCCAAATGATGGTGTGACTTTTTTTTCAGTATTGATGTTAAATTTTGAAACTTAGATAATCATCACAAGTAAATAACACTTTCTTTTTAATGGTTCTAAACAGTGTACTTTTACTTTGCTGAGACCCATTTTATAGAATGACATTTAAAAGTATTTTCTTGGGCCAGAGTTTGGACCTGAAGCCCTGGGGCCAAGTGACTGTCCCAAGCACTGCCCAGAGTAGCTGTGTGTGGCCCCCCGCCTGCAGCCCGTTGCTGGGAAGGGCCCCCCAATAAGGAAAAAAAAAAGTTCACAGATTTTAAAGTGAACTCTTGTTTCTTTGAATAAACATTCCATAATTTCCTTAACCATTCTCCTACATTTGAAAATTTAGTACTTGGATGTAAACAAAATTTGAGTAAACATTTTACTTTGTTTACTCAAATTAGGCTTTTCATTGAATTTATGTATAATTTACTATTTGTTTAAAATCTGAATTTGAAATCCATGATGCTGAAAAGTGGTGTATTTGGAGGAAAATTTTCCTTTGAATTGATTTTTGGAAGCTCAGTATTCGTATACTTTTTTTTTATAACTTTATTAAGTCATCAGTTTAGTTAGACATTCAGTATTCCAACACCAATCCCATCACCATTAATTACAATTTTCCCAGCCACTCCTTAAGCCTGCCCCCATAGTAGGGGTCCTCAGTAATTTATTTTATATTGCTTGTTATAAATAGTTTATTAAGATTATTAAGATGTTGTTACAGGTTAAGCCTTTTGTGTTTATATTTTATTGAGATTGGTTGCCTTCTCATTACATTCCATTGATCTGGTGTGATACTCCTGGCTTATCAGTGTCATAGAGTTTGAGATGTTGCACGGCTGCATTTGCAGCCACATGCTCCAGGGTGCCCCAAATTTTTAATGAGTGAAACAGATGGAGTTAAATTTTTAACCGGGCGGCCAGCTTTGGGGTGTGTGCATGACTGCTGGGGCTCTTGGAAGTACAGGGAGAAGGGGGAAGGTAACCCATCCCTGACTCCAGTGGAAGCCTGGAGATTTCAGTGTCACAAACCCGGCATACCTGAGTATTTCAACAGATTACTTTCTGGATGAGACTCATCCAAGCAGTGAAGTCTGGTTAGAAGCATGGCAGAAGAGGTTGCCGGGGCTGCCGTAGCCAACTTCGCCTTGCATGGGGTCCAGGAGAAATTCTGCCCACATTTCTTTCTTTGTTATTATCCTGGTAGTGCTCAGGCCTTCCTCTGGCTCTGCACTCAGGGATCACTTCTTGCTTGCTGGAGGGACCATATGGAGTGCCAGGGATTGGATCTGGGTCGTCCCCTGCAAGGCAAGCACCTGAACTGCTCTACTATCACCTTGACTTTTTTCATGTAGGACTAAATGTGATTTTAAAAGAGCAACAGTATTTTTCTTCCATTCTTCATTTCTTCAGGATGAATCCAAAGATAACAACCAGGGGTTTGGTGGTTCACTTTTAGTTTTGGTAGGTAAGAAACCTTCACTGCCCAGTGAACACCCGGGCAGTGAAAACCACAAGAAAACTGGTATTCAGAAGAGTGGGCTGGGAGATAGGATGGGGGTGCCGCCTGTGGCTGGTGGAGGGAGGCATTCGCCCCGAGGAGCTGGGGCTGAGGGGTGTACAACTCCCGGGCACTGGTGAATAGGTCCTGTGGAAACTGTATGCCTGAAAGCCAACCGGGAATAACTTTGTAACTTTATGGTGATTGAATTTAAAAAACAACACATCTGAAAAAAAGATAAACATTTAGATGTCAGTTGAAGATTAGTATTTTATGTGAACGTTCTAAATATTTCTCTTTTAGAACTGAATCAAACCGAATGTTTAAATGAATAACAGCTAGAGATTTGCAGACAATTTATTCATTTCACATTTTGGAAGGAAATTGCTTCTAAGTTGCATAAGGGAGACTTTGTTAACTTTCCATATCAAGATTGATATTTTCTCATTCCAGTTTACTTGTGCTGCAACCTAAAATATTGTGTATATGTGATATTCCCAGCACAGAAGATGACTGTGTTCACAGATCGCAGTTTTGTTGATGAAAAAATGAGCTTGTTTTCTGGAAGTTTCCAAGTGCTGTGCCGGGAAGGAGCGGGGAGCTGAGCCGGGCTGGCGGCTGCCTGTTCCCGGGGGGGACTGTTTTCTGTTGCTGCTGCTGAGAACGGGGTGCTTCCCCTTCCTCGCTTCCTTTCTCTCTGAATGTTTAAAACTTCTTAAAAGAATGGCTCTTGCCAGGGAGGCGGCTCGAAGGACTGGACTGTACAGAGGTCAAGCTGGGTCTGTGGAGGTGCCCAGGGCACTGCAGGGAGCTCACCCCCAGCCCCTCCGCGCGCTGAGCTGGGGTTAGCCCCTAGCACTGCAGGTGGTCCCCAGAAAGACTTGTGTTTTCTTACCTGGGCTAGCAAATGAAGACGGCCTTTAAGGAATCTTAGAATCAGACCCAGGGTAGGTACTTGATGTTTTGTGTAGCTTTTGTTTTTAATAAAAATTTTGAAAGTTTTCTAAACTGCCTTGACACTGAAAGTGTGTGAACTACTTTTCTTACAGGGTGAGTTAAGAAATGCATGTAAAGTGCATCCCTTTTATTTTTATTTGCATTTATTTTCACAGCCTGTTTTAGAAAACAAGCTGAAAGCATTCAGTATTGGAAAAATGAGTACAGCTAAGCGGACTTTAAGTAAGAAGGAACAAGAAGAATTAAAGAAAAAGGTAAGGCTTTAAGTCGATTTATTTTTGGAAATAGTGTTTCTAAGTATATGGGCAGCAGCAAATGTTTTTTAGCAATTCCTAACCTCCAGAATGCTATCTGCTTATTCTCCCAAGTCTCTGAAAGCAACTGTGTGTACATAGTACAGTTGGACCAAGGTCCCTTTTCTTGGATGAATACTATACACTTTGCTCCATTTTTTTTTTTCACTTAGCATTACACCTCAGTGGTTTCTGCAAATATGTTGATGTATTCTTTTTTTCATAATAGCTAGAAGTATAGTTTTTTTTTTTTAACTAAAATTCTGTGAGTGCATTTAGGTTGTGCTCTTTTACCATAAAAATAGTATTGCCAGTGTTGGACTTGGCTCTTTGTTAGTGAATCTTCCCATAAGTGAGATGATGGAGTTGAGTGGTAAATGTATGAATGTTGGATGGTGTCAGTTAACCCTCTTGCGTCACTATAGTTGCATGAGACGTTTTTTTCTGTATCTTCCCAACAGAAGGATGTTTAAATTTGGCCAATCTGCTAGGTGAAAAACGGTATCTCAGGAAGAAAGAGACAGGGGCTGGAGTGATAGCACAGCGGGGAGGGCGTTTGCCTTGCACGAAGCCGATCTGGGTTTGATTCCCAGCATCCCATATGGTCCCCTGAGCACTGCCAGGAGTAATTCCTGAGTGCAGAGCCAGGAGTGGCCCCTGTGCATCACCGGGTGTGACCCAAAAAAGCAAAAAAAAAAAAAAAAGAAAAAGAAAAAGAAAAGAAAAGAAAAGAGACAGACACAGAAAGATCACACTCCTATGTGGAATATAAAGTAGCAGAATGAGACACTAACACCCAAGAGTAGTAGAGATTAGAACCAGGAGATTTGCCCCATAGATTGGAAACTGGCTTCACACGCTGGGGGAAAAGGCAGCAGAGACAGAGAAGGGAACACCTAGTAGAGAATGTTGGGAGGACCCACTCTTGTTGAAAGCCGCGTACCAAAAGTGGACTATAGACCGAGCATGAAGGCCACTCAGTACTTCTATTGCAAACTGCAATATCCAACAGGAGAGAGAACAAAAGGGAATGCCCTGCCGAAGAGGCAGAGTGGGGTGGTGGGGGTTGGGGTGGGGGTCGTGGGAGGGAGACTGGGAACATTGGAGGAGAATGGGCACTGGTGGAGGGATGTAATCCAAATACAAACATGAAAGTTCATAAGTTTGTAACTGTACCCCACAGTGATGTACTAAGAAAAAAATAAAAAAAAAGTTTTTAACAGCAAAAAAAAAATGGTATCTCAGTTAGTGGGGCTTTATTTATTTTTGTTTTGGACCATATCCCCTGGTGCCCAGGGCTTACTCCTGACTGCACCCAGGGCTACTCCTGGTAGGACGACTGTATGGGGTGCCAGCGATGGAACCCGTGTCAGTGGGGTGCAAGGCCAGTGCCTTACCCACTGTCCTCTTTCTCTGACCCTCTGGAGTTGTTGTTGGCTTATTTATTTTCTGTCGTTTTGGGGGCCACACTTGGCTCTGCTCGGGGCTTATTCCTGGCTCTGTGCTCAGGGATCACTCCTCGAGGCTCGGGGGGAGATGGAAGACCATTTGGGTGCTGGGGTTCGAGCTGTGGTCTGGACTCCGGTGGGCCAGGTTCAAGGCAAATGCTGTACCCGAGCCCCAGCCCGCTGTAGTTCTGAGTTTGTTTCTCTTACAAAGTCTAATGACTTGTATTTGTTTTTGCAAACTCTCTGCTCTTTTAACACTTTTTGTAAGTTGTTTAGAATCCTTTGTTTCTTAAGTAATGATAGGGAATCTGAAAGGGAACTGTGTTTGTGTTTTATAATTGTTAATTTTTTTGTTTGTGATAGAGAAGCAGTTGCTATATAAATGTTTTTATGATTTGTAGTTTTTTTTTTTTTTTTTAGTTTTAGTTTTTTCCCTATCCTAGCTTACAAAGGATCTTCCTTGTGTTTTTTCTAATGCTTGTTTGGTTTCGTGTTTAAAACAAACACACATACACACACACAAAACCCAACATTCATGTGCAGTTGGCTCCTGATCTGTATAAAAATAATTGGGGGTACATTTTGAATAGTTGAAATTGGCAAGGTTCTCCTGGGCTGGAGCGATGGCACAGCGGGAGGTCGTTTGCCTTGCACGTGGCCGACCCTGGTTTGATTCCTCCGTCCCTCTCTGCCTGGCAAGCTATTGAGAGTATCCTGCCCACACAGCAGAGCCTGGCATACCCGTGGAGTATTCAGTATGCCAAAAGCAGTAACAAGTCTCACAATGGAGACGTTACTGGTGACCACTCAAGCAAATCGATGAACAATGGGATGACAGTGATACAGTGATAAGGTTTACTGAGCATTTTTTTAAAAAATGGCAACTGGTGATACTGCTGTTTCAACGAAGAGAAGGTTTTGGTGGTTTGTATGGAACTTATTTTATGTTCAGTGACTTATATTTTCATGGCTAGAAAATACAAACTTTTGTAGACAGTGGTCGTAGAGATTGATCATTGATTCGTCTCTCCAAACATTTTGTCGTGTGGGTCCTTTTTGGATCTCCTAAATTTCTGGTATAGGAATGAAGCCTATCTTAGTGTCAGCCTTAGTGTGTCGAGGATTCCCCCCAGGATTGCTCTTGGGTACTATTCCCTGTTAGGATTGTTTAACTTGCTTTCCCCAGTCAGAGTTTCAGCGAGTTTCTATTCGTTGTCAAGTTTCATCCTTTGTATGGTGTTGATTTTTATATTAATGTCCCTATTCAGGAGGATGAGAAGGCAGCAGCTGAAATTTATGAAGAATTTCTTGCTGCTTTTGAAGGCAGTGATGGTAATAAAGTGAAAACATTTGTGCGTGGAGGTGTTGTTAATGCAGCTAAAGGTAAGTGTTTTGCTCAGTCTTGAACCATTGTGGATAATCATGAAAGTAGCTAGCTCCCTCTAGTGGTGATATTCATTAGTGAAACTAATGAGAAAAATGACCTGGTACATTATAGGAAGATTTAATAACTTTCTAGTTTTCATGGAAGAATTAAAGTGTACTTCATAGCTTAAATGATTATATTAGTATTTTGGAGAGAAGGGCAATATTAACTTCATATTTTGTCAATAGTGACAAATCTTAGTACCAAAAGCCTTTTCTATTTTTATTCTTAAGTATAAATAGTCAAGTCAATTGAGAAAAAATAGTCAGACCGATAATGAGATTTGAAACCTTGATTTTAAATTTCAGAAGAACATGAAACAGATGAAAAACGTGGTAAAATCTATAAGCCATCTTCGAGATTTGCTGATCAAAAAAATCCTCCAAATCAGTCATCCAATGAAAGACCGCCCTCTCTTCTTGTGATAGAAACCAAAAAACCTGTAAGTCTGGCTGCAGTGGTGCGCCGTGTGTTCAGGGGTGACGCTGCCAGGGCACTGCCTGCACTACCTCGGGAGCAGGACTTGCTCTCTTGCTCTTAGTTATTCGGGGGTAGCTGCAGAGTTCGGAGGCTCATCGTCTAGGATGCGAGGGAACGAGGAGGGGCTCGTAGGTGACAGTCCTTTGTGTGTTGTGAGCAGTGGCCCGCTGCTCCTGTTCCCCCAGCTCAGGTGGTGTTGAGTGTGACGTGCATTAGTGACAGTGTCCCTGTAGACTGGTAAATCACTGCAGCGTGTGGGAGCAGGGGTGTATGTTTGTGTCTGTGGGGAGACTCACCGTGCTCCCCAAGATTTGTGTGGCGCATTCATGGGCTTTATTTGGCGTTGCTAACAGAACTAGCAAAGCATTAAAAGCTCTTATGTTTTTGAATGTGGGGTGTGTTTTTTGTGGTATCCAGGTTTTCTCCTGGCTGTCTGCCCTGCAGTTGGGTCATTCTTGGTGGGGCCCAGTGTAGGACAGAGGTCTGCTGCGTGCAGGGCAGGAACCTCGGTCACCGCGCTCTGTTGCCCGAGTATGGGCATTTTGCTGGGGGATGCTGGGTTAACTTTGGTCACGTGCTTGGAGCTAAACTTGAAGGAAAGAGATTACTGATTATTGTGTATACTTTATTGTGTATTTGTACTTTTTTGTGTATTATTGTGTATACTTTTATTGTGTATTGTGTTTCTGTCTACCACTTTTGTGTGATTTTTAAAATGGTTCCCAAAGCAGTTTTTAAAAAAGCGTCACTTTTATTACAGGTAGTTACATCAACCATAAGATATATATATTTTTTTTGTTGTTGCTTTTTTTGGGTCACACCCATCGATGCTCAGGGGTTACTCCTGGCTTTTCACTCAGGAATTACTCCTGGCAGTGCTTGGGGGACCATATGGGATGCCGGGGATCGAACCCGGGTCGGCCGCATGCAAGGCAAACGCCCTACCCGCTGTGCTATCGCTCCGGCCCCTCAACCATAAGATTTGCCCTTTTCATTTATTGATTTTTTTTTTATCACTTAAAGAATTTGCACTTTTAAAGTATACCATTGAATGTCTTTCTAGTATATTTACAATTGTGCAGCAACCATTAATTGCTCATTTTAAAACTTTTTGTTGCTAAATCTTTAATTTACCGCAGCAAAAGACCTCATACCTATTTTCAGTAATCCCTAACCTCCCTTTGACACCGCCAGCAACTGTCTACTTCTTGTCTCAAGATTGACCCATTCTGGACATTTCATGTGCATGCGATGGAATAACATACAGTCTTCTGTGTATGGTTTCTTAGCCTGAATGTTCATGATAGTTCATTTCTGTCGTGGCATGTGTCAGTCTTTGCCTTTTGTGGTTGAATGCTCTTCAGTTTTTTATCCACATACTATCATTTGAGAGACTCTTGAGTTACTTCCCCTTTGGCTGTAATGAAGCTGCTATTAACATTCATGTACTGTATTGTGTCAGTGTGTTTTGGTCTCTTGAATGCACCACCGAGTGAATGACTGGGGCCTATGGTACCTTTTTAATATTATGGGAAATTGTTAAATTTTTCTAAAGTAGCTATACTGTTTCATAGACCAGTCAGCAATGTTCTGACTTAGTCACACCTTCAACACTTGTTAAATGAAGTTTCCTGAAAAGATTTGTTATCTTAGTAGGTATGAGGTCATCCCTGTTTGTGGTTTTGACTTTGAATTTTCTAATTTTTTATTTCCTTTTTATGTTTTTATTGGCATCTTCTGTGGAAACATGTTTTCAGATTGTTGGCCTTTTTACCATTGTTGTTTGAGAGTATTTGACAACTTCTAGAGTCAGTTCTCCGTTCTTTGGGTTGTCTTTGCGCATCCTTTGGGGGCTGGAGCGATAGCACAGCCGGTAGGGCTTTTGCCTTGCACGAGGCCAACGCGGGTTCGATTCCCAGCATCCCATAGGGTCCCCTGAGCATGGCCAGGAGTAATTCCTGAGTGCAGAGCCAGGAGTGACCCCTGAGCATCACTGGGTGTGACCCAAAAAGCAAAAAAAAAAAGTGTCCTTTGAAGAACAGACATGTCTAATATTGATCAGTTGTTTGTCAGTTTTTTTCTCTTGTTGCTTGTACTTTTAGTGTCATTTCTGAGCAACTTGTACCCATTGAAAGTCATAGAGGTTTGCTCCTGTGTTATGTGTTCCTTAAAGAGCTTTGCAGTTTGGAGTTCGGATTATGAATCAGTTGGTTTTTGAGTCTGGTGTGAGGCGGAGGTTCAGGATGTTTTTAAACAATGAAATTAACTTGAAGACTATCCTTCATTGAATTACTTTGGCTTCTTTCTTTTTTAAAACAAAGATCGTGTATATTTATTTCCTTGGAAGTAAATGATGAATCTTTGGGAGGGTCTTACCTAGCAGTGGTGCGTGGGGTTTCCAGGGGCTGCTGCTGGCAGTGCTGGGGTGCCGTGGGGGGATGCTGAGTGGTGCTGAGGCAGCCCCAGGGCCTTGGCTGTGCGTGGCCTGGCTCTGCTGCCCGAGGCGCAGCCTTACCCACGTCTCAGCGCTTCTGAGAGAAATTCCAGAAGCACTTTGAAGAGAGGGACTTGGGAGATTTGTCTGGATGGTTTAAGTCATAGTTGCCTGTGGTGCTTCTGGTGGTTGTTGGCCGTCATTACCGTGCATGGCGGGTCAGTTAATCTCTGTTCTTGCTCATTGTTCTTGCATTCCGTTGGCAGTGTTTTTAGGCCTGAGCGTGGTGGTCTGGGGGATAGAGTCAGTGGCTTTTTAGCAGTCACACTGTTGTTTGTATTATTAGTAGTAGTCTTTACTTCGTGAGAAACTGGAGGGGGAGTTCGTAAAATACATTGATTTCATTATTGAAGTGTAACTTATGTCATTCATAGCCACTGAAGAAAGGGGAGAAAGAAAAGAAAAAAAGCAATTTGGAACTCTTCAAAGAAGAACTGAAACAGTAAGTTTCCTGTGTGGAGAGGGTGCGTAGGACGCACTGAGCTGATGTGGACTCGGGCACGGAGAATGGAGGGGCCAGTTTCCAGCTGCCGCACCAGGAGGCGCTCTGAGGTGGCACCGTGATACTCTGGGTGTCTTTGAGCAGGAGCTGGTGAGAGAACCAGCATCCAGGTGGCTCTCATCCTGTGGGTGGGACTTAGTTGATTTTTCTAAAACCCCGAGTCCTGTTTCAGTGGAACAGCCTGTGTTCCCGTAGGTGTAGGGGCAGGAGTGGTCAGACTTGGCCAGGAAGGGCAAGATGCACTGGTTCAGCACGGCAGCGCCTCTTCTCTTGAGAGTGGGTTCTCGTTCATTCCCGGGTGACTCGTCAGAAGGTGCTCGTGGAGGTAGAGCGCTAGTCTTGCTGCGACTCACAGACACTTCAGGTTATACCTGGACGAGTTCTGGTTTTTTTCTTTATGGGTCACACCTGGTGATCGATGCACAGGGGTTACTCCTGGCTTTGTGCTCGGGAAACCATCTGGGATGCTGGGAATCGAACCCGGGTATAAGTTCTGTTCTTCCTAGGTATGAACAGTTTGCTCCTTATTACTGATCAAAGATATTTTCGACAGAATCCAAGAAGAGCGCGACGAGAGACATAAGACGAAAGGCAGGTTGAGTCGGTTTGAGCCGCCTCAGGCAGACTCTGATGGGCAGCGTCGTTCCAGTAAGTAACAGTATGTTTATGTTCTCATTCGACATAAATTTATTTTTCTTAAAACTAAGAATGGTTTTCTTTTCCTCCTTTCAAAGTGGATGCACCTTCAAGAAGAAATAGATCATCTGGTGGTAATACAGTTTTTTGCTTTTTATTGATAGAACTTGCCTGAATTTTGTAAGTTTTAGGTTGTAACTCTTCCCTCCTTGTCCTAGTTCTGGATGATTACGCGCCTGGGTCACATGATGTCGGAGATCCGAGCACTACTAACTTGTACCTTGGGAACATCAACCCACAGGTAATCTAGAAATGCAGCTGAGACGCAGCTTTCTCGGGGCCGGGGGGCTGGCAGGTGGCTGGTCAGGGTGGTTGGATCAGTTGGACCCGTTGGCAGTGCTTGAGAAGTCACTTGGTCTGGGGTTAGAGTGCATGCAGCACATGTGTCCTAACTCCTGTACCTGCTTTACATTTTGGGCTCAAAACAGTTTTGCTATGCAGTTAGAAATTGAAGAGACAGGAATTTGAAGTAAACAGGTGGATGAAATGAATAGTTTATCTTGTCAAGTTGACACGCTTTGGTAGGGTTCCAGCTGCATTGCTGCAGTTCTTATTTTTTGTTGCTTTTTATAAACTGTGGGGCTGTTCCCAGCGGTGCTCAGGGTTTACCCCCGTCTCTGCGCTGCAGTGCTTGGGGAACCGCGTCATGCCGGGCATCTGCTGGACTGCCGTGTGCAGGGCAAGCGCTGCCCCTGCGCTACTCAGCCCACCCTGCTGCAGTTCTAAAGGCCTTTGAGGGCATTTGCCCTGTATGCGGCCCACTGGGTTCGATTCCTGAGTACCGCCAGGAGTGATTCCTGAATGCAGAGCCAGGACTAACCTGAGAGCATCGCCGGTGTGACCCAGAAAAGCAATACATACATGCATACATACATACATGCATGCATACATACATACATACGTAAAATAAAGGCCTTTGAAATGTTTTGCTGGTACTTATCTGTTCAAGTCAGGACATGCTGGCAGTGGTCAGTAATCCTGAGAAATCACCACCTTCTGGTGTCCCTTTTCTTTCTCCCCCCACCCTTTAATACGAAACTATGTTTTTTTAATTTATTTTTGGGTCACAACCAGTGACGCTCAGGGGTTACTCCTGGCCCTGCACTCAGGATTTACTCCTGACAGTACTGGGGGATTGTATGAGATGCTGGTAATCGAACCCGGGTCGGCCGCATGCAAGGCAGATGCCCTCCCTGCTGTGCTATCGCTCCAGCCCCAAGGGAAACTATGGTTTTATCTTTAGTGTTTCCCTCCTTCACAGATAATTGTTTTTGGGAATGGGTGGTTGTTAATGTGCTTTTTTAAAAAATCCTGTATAGTTGGGCCTCATTGTATATTTTATCATTTTCTCTATTCTCCATTCTTGATCCTACAGGTTAGCTGGGGGTCAGGAATGTGACTCTCTAGTAGTCACTTGCTGTGTGGCCCTGGATTTGATCCCTAGCACCACTGTGGTAGCAACCAAAAAGCAAAATTGAGCATACCAGTATCTAGGATTAATCTCATAACTGTGCTGGCAGAAAGTAATCTGATCTTTTTTTAATTTTCTTTCATTGCCAGCATATTTCTTCCTCATTTGCTAAATGTCTAAAGAAATCCCTATAGAACAGATGATTTCAGGTGTAGACTCTCAAAAAAGAGATTAGGCTGTGCATGTGTGTGTTTGGAATGGGGGGGGTGTTGAAAGTTCCTTTTGATCACTCCTATTACCCAGTAGCCTCTCTGTCTTAGCACTTAATATACACAAAATTGGAAGTTTCTGTTAAGAAGATTGGTCATTGTCACATGAGGGTGAGATTTCACTTGGGTAGACTTCGTAGTATTTGAAATGGAAGTCAACACTTTTAACCGTCTCTTCTTTCACAAAGACTGCTTTGGTTTCTACTGCATAGACTCCCCCCCCCACTGAAAAATTTTAACTTTTTGATAGATGAATGAAGAAATGCTGTGCCAAGAATTTGGGCGATTTGGCCCATTAGCCAGTGTGAAAATTATGTGGCCTAGAACTGATGAAGAAAGAGCAAGAGAGAGAAACTGTGGTTTTGTGGCCTTCATGAACAGAAGAGATGCTGAAAGAGCTTTGAAAAATTTAAATGGTAAGAAAGTTTTACTGCTCGTTTATAGAACGCTTTCTTTTCTTTTTTTTTTTTCTGAAAAGTATAGAAATGGGGTATGTGGGGAGGGGGAGAAGGGGATGAACCAGAAATTGAAAGGTTAATTAACAATGAAAGTTGGGGCTTGCAGCCATAGTTGAGAAGGTGGTACAGAAGGTAGGGCGCTTGCTGTGCACGCACCAGCCCGGGTTCTGCCCCCGGCACGCTGCGACCCCTCAGGCCCACCAGGAGTGGTCCTGGGTACTGGGCCAGGAGTGAGCCCCGAGCACAGCCAGTCTGGCCCCAGAACAGAGCAGAGTGCGTTCAGATGGCCGGAAACCTTTTTGGTTTTTATTGAGACTTACCCGGGTGGCCTTTCATTTCTCTCCTGCAGGAAAGATGATCATGTCCTTTGAGATGAAGCTCGGCTGGGGGAAAGCCGTCCCCATCCCTCCGCACCCCATCTACATCCCGCCGTCCATGATGGAGCACACGCTCCCCCCGCCCCCGTCGGGACTGCCTTTCAATGCGCAGCCCAGAGAGCGCCTCAAGAACCCCAACGCCCCCATGCTACCGCCACCCAAAAACAAGGAGGATTTTGAGAAGGTAATTTAAAAAATGTACATAGGCCGCATCTAATTGTAAATACTAAATCTATGGTAGCATTTCTTTTCAACAATTTTATAGAAAATGTGTGTAATGTGTAATTCTGTTTGACAACTCTGAAAGAAATAAAGAGATGTGTTCCCTGCCTTAGCCTATGGAAACCCTGTCATGAAATACTAGGTCATATTTTTATTTGTGGTATACCGTTTCTTTTTTGACCACTTAAGTTTCCCCTCCCCCCTTGTCCACTATTGTATCCAGGTTTGCTTAAGTGCACTATCTAAATTTACTTTGTTTTGAGAAAGTGATACTTTGTATTTGGCTAAGTGACTGCAATTAGACTTCCTAAATAGTCAAACTATGTGGATGGCAGCTAGATAACTTAAGTTTTCGAGATCTGGGGTTAGAATATTTGAGAGCATATGTGTGTGTGTTTTATTTTTCTCATAAAACAGTTAATTACTCTAGTAAAAGCAAAGGGTGAGTATTTTCTTTTTATTTGACATAAAACCAGCTTAATTTCAAACTAGAAGAATTCGTTGGTTCTGTTATGAATGAATTACACTTAAAATGGCAGGGCTGGTTTTAAAGGCTTGGGAACAAAGTAAGCAAACTGTATGGTTAGAGGCAAACAGTTAATTATTTCACAAATTAAAATCTTTATCTGATAATTCTCAGTGTAGTACCTATTTCAGTGCATTGATGTGCATTCTGGCAGGAATGTTCTGATTCTCTGCATTTGGTGAACATTTACTGTTCACCGAACACATCCATTTGCATTTATGTAATTGCTTAGTGTATGATTACTTCAAGTGCAGTGATTGCCTGCAAGACTTGTGATTAGATGTGTAGTATTTTCAATGCATATGTATATTTTTGCTTGTTACTTGTTAACAATACTCACATATTCTATGTTTATTATCTGATGTGACTTCATATACAGACTCTGTCGCAAGCCATAGTCAAAGTGGTTATCCCAACAGAAAGGTACATGTTTTTCTTTATTATTACTGATCTAAATATAGACAATATCCCCTTCTGAATTAAACAAATATGGTGTTGAGGAAAAGGTATCTTGACTGAGCAATGGTTTCTTCCCAGTACTTTTTTGGGGGGGATATGTGGAATTTAACTAATTTTAGTATACTTTGCTATTTTGTGTCCTTTTTTTTTTTTTAATTGCTTCAGTAAAGGGAATTTTAGTAGCATTGGTAGTTAGAATGTACTTAATAGTTTAATATTGAGTTGTTAGACTATTATGGGTAAACAGGTATTTAAATGTGTAGTAAAATTTAGATGCTATAATGTTTTTTCTTGGTTTCTGGATTATATTTAATATGCAAGCAACCTTAGTTTGAGATCTCATTGAAGGTACATTTTTGTTTTTTTCTAATTGATTTTAAGAAGAAATTCTTATTTTTGTGAGCACTGAATATATTAGAAACTTTTTCCTAATAAAGGTGTTTGGGATTCCTTTATTTTCCTTCCTTTCCTTTTTCTTTTTCAACGTAATGTTAAAGCAGAAGAATTCATGCTGTAGGTACGCTCTTGCTCAGTCAAGCTAAGCCCTTTCCCAAACACAGGAACACAACACTGGTTGGATAATAAATGAACACAAAAGAATACCAAATTCTCTTTGACATTGGCCTTGGTGAGCAACACCAGCTGAACTGTCTGCGGCAGCGGGGGACCAGGAAACAGCATGGGCTGGATTGGGAAAGTATACAGTTTTTGACCAGACTTGGTACGATCGACTCCAATAAATGTGGTTTTATTATAACTGAGAGACAATTTTTTGTTTTTTTGTTTTTTATTTTTTTTTGGTTGTTGTTGCCCAGAATAAGATAATTACCATTTTAAAATAAATTAATGCACTTTAAAATTTATCTTTTTGTACTACACTGTTTCTTTCTGGTAGAAAAAGTTAACCTTTTGTAAAAGAAATTAAGCACACAATCCTTAAGGGAAAAAGAGTGTGAATGCAATTCTTTAATAATCTTGAATTCAGGTTAGTAACTAATTGTCAGATTTTGATTTTAAATAATCATAAACATTTAAAACTTAAATTTTAAATTCTCTAAAAAGATTTTAGCAGTTACAAGCCTGTTTAAAACTAGAGTGGTATTTTTCCACTGATAAAGCATTACAGGAACGGAATTTTGTACCATTTAAAAAACACTCAGCAGTACTTTTACAGGTGGCTCAGCTTACTTGAGTATATATTTTGCTGAAAAGTCTTGACTCATTACAATGAAATCTTTGTTTTAAACTTGCTCTAAACCGTTTTTCATCATTAATATTCAAGCCAAGTTACTTTTGACTTAATTAGCACAAGTTTCTGGATGTATAACATTTGTCCACCTAGTACTTGATTTTATATTATGATACCTTAAATTTCCCTACAACTTTAACACACACCAGTGGGAGTGTTGAAACAAATTGTATTTTATATTATCTCCCTTCCTTCAAAATGTCATTGGCTATATGTACACTGAGAGTGCATTATTTGACTATCAAGAAACTGCAGATTTGCAGATTAAGTAATACTGTGAAAGGAAAATTAATTTTTGGATTTAAAATTCATGCTTCTTTTTGCTTTAACAATTTTAGGGTTGAATGAATAGTTTATATACGTATTTCCCTTTGCAAAGACTAAAACCTAGAATTTCTTTTTTTTTTTTTTGTAGAGATTTTAGTGTTCATTTAAGTAGGTTTGCTTGAAAACTTTAAGAATAAGGGTAATCACCATAAGAGAAATGTACTGTTTGTGTACTTTGAAGCAGGGAGCCAGAAAAATCTGTCTTTCTACCACGCATATTCAAGCAGTAATACGAGCTTAATTTGAGCTGGAATGCTGAAGGTGTAACTTAGTATGTGCCTTGTACCAAGAGCCAATATCCTTTTGCTTTGCCCTATTGTTCTTTGCCAACTCCATGTGGTGGGGAACTGGTGAGGAGAGAAACCTGAAGCAGCTTCTAATAGCTGAATCGGGTGCCTGATGGTGTTATCAGTGTCTAAAAATTGTGCCTGGAGTCCAATTTAAGGTATCCTGTGATTTTTATGACCCAGCTTCTGAATTTAGAAATACTCTTATGAGGCCGGCCAATAAAATGGCTGCAGTGTAAAAAGTTATTCAAATTATGTGTATTGTGGACTTGGAAAATAAATGTTAACGGAAAATAGAAAGGGCAGCTCACCGCGTCCCTTCGTTCTGAACATTCTGGAAGGAGGACTCTGCAGGCTCTGGCAGCATGAGTGCTGATTCATGACAGACTCTCCACAGTCAGGCTTAAGCGTATGAATTGTGTGAACTAGTTTGAAGTGTGGTCCAAAGGGATGTTGCCTCGTTACAGGGTCAGATTCAATAAAAACTCCGTCTGCTATGAGTGTGCTAGAAAAGCACAAGAGTTGGATGGATTTTTTATTAAATAAGGCCTTAACCTTGTTAAACAGTTTGACATTTTTAGAAATTATGATCATGTTATCATTTCTGTAGCACCACTACAGTGCTTTGGGTTAGGGTTATTTTTAAACTGAGATAGTGTCCAAGTTTTTAGAAGGCTATGATAACATGTAAGCTTTAAGTTACTGATTGTATATATTTGCAGCTTTCCACCTAGTTGTGATTCATAAATTAATGTTTTGCACTTGAGTAATAAATTAAGTGGCATTTAGACAATGGGATCTTTATTGCTATGAAGCTGTGTTGTGGTCTCCTGCCTTCCCTCCACCTCTCCCTTCCCTCCCACTCTCCCCCTCCCACTGCCCCTCCTCCTTAATGCACAAGGCATTAACATGCTCCAGCTTTTTGGGTGTAAAATTCTGTATTAGTCAGCGGAATAATCTTTTTCTGCACAGTTGTAGTAACTTAGATCAAGTGTAGTTTTATATAGTGGTAGGTCTGAATCCATTTTCTTTAACTGTGTTGTTGTTGTAGGAATTTGCTCGCCCTGATACATCGAATGATAGAGTTTGTTGTACGTGAAGGGCCAATGTTTGAAGCTATGATCATGAACAGAGAAATCAACAATCCTATGTTCAGGTATGCATTTTTTGAATTACAGCAACATGTGCAATTTACTGTTTGCTGGCATTAAGTGAATTCACATTCCGCAGCTACTACCACACTCAGAACTTTTCTCATCTTCTGTATCTTCACATTCTTACCTGTTTCCATGGGTCCCCAGCTTCTGGGAACCAATCTTTTGTCTGCCTCTTGGAATGTATTTGTTCTAGGGACCTCATGAAAGTGGAACATACAGTGTTTTATGTTTGTGACTGACTTGCACTTAGCTCAGTCGCCCCAAGGTTCATCTCTTTTCAGCTGTCTGAATTTCCTTTTTAAACAGTGTTTTATTGCATGTGTAAACAACATTTCATTTATCATCGGATGTGCATTTAAAATTACTAAGCATACTTCTTGGAATTAAATGTGTATCCAAGAACAAAGTTCTGAAAGTGAGGTTTCTTTGGTAGTGGGGTGAAAGTTGGTTTTAGTCCTCAAACTATAGGGCACACTTGACTTTGTCGTGCTTTAGGCCGCTTTGCAGATAACTGGATTCTTGCAGCCATTTTTTCCCGGTAGAATCTGTGCTCACTTTTTTTTTTTTTTGCAATGAAAATATTTTAGAATGAAGATAGCTTCTTTTTAGACATCAGCTCACACTTCAGACTGTACTGTAGTGGAAACATAATTTTCCAGCGTGCTAGGAAACCAAAACATCCCTTGAGTCGCACTTTCTGGTGACATTGGCTTATCTGCTGCAGTCCAGAGTCAGACCAGTAGAGTCTCAGGTGTGCCTGGATAATCTAGGCTCTTGGGTTCTTTTTACATCTGGTTTCAATATAGTTAATGAAGTAGCAATGTTTCTTAGTGTTTTGGGTTTTTTTAATTTTTTATTTATTTTTGTTTTTTTGGGTCACACCCGGCTCAGGGGCTACTGACTGCACTCAGGAATTACTCCTGGAGTTTCTCAGGGACCATATGGGATGCCAGGGCCGAACCCAGGTTGGCCGCGTGCAAGGCAAATGTCCTACCTGCTGTACTATTGCTCTAGCCCTCTCGGTGTTCTTTAGAGGAAAAATAATTTCACGCATTAAAATAAAAGTAATAAAGCACAGAGGCTTATAGGAATTGCTTTACTTCCGAATAGCTGTGGTGTTTAACACTGTTACTGAAGCAGTTTAAAAACCACTGCTTTTGAAATCATATTGTGGGAAAAATCTGTTCTGTGCCAGATACAGTATCTGACACAGTTCAATAAGATTGAGTATAAGTCAGCCTAATGGACACCCTCCCCCCACTTGGATTATTAATGTTAAGTCACACAGGCCCCCCGGGGCTGGGTGAGGCAGGGGCCCAGTCTTTGGCGCCTTGCTTTTATGTGGAACTAATTCATTTACATTTAAAAGACCCTTTTTTGTTCACTGTTTGATTTTTGTTTGTTGTAGGTTCTTATTTGAAAACCAGACACCAGCCCATGTTTACTATCGGTGGAAGCTTTATTCTATTCTGCAGGCAAGTATGGTTACTTGGTTCTACTACTCAAGAGCAGACCATAGTTCTTTGTTTTTTTTTTTTAAGGCATTAAGTCTAATTTTGTTTCGGTGAATGCTGTTGCACCAGTAGTACAAAGAATGTTAAAAGCTGTTTGATAGGAATATTAGACATTTCTGATGGACATTCTGCACATTTATCAGGGAGACTCTCCAACCAAGTGGCGCACAGAAGATTTTCGTATGTTCAAAAATGGATCATTTTGGAGACCACCACCATTAAATCCATACCTGCATGGGATGTCAGAGGAGCAGGAAACAGAAGCTTTTGTAGAGGAGCCTAGTAAAAAGGGAGCACTTAAGGAAGAGTAAGCTCTCCCCCCCCCCTTCTGTTAATATATTGAGGAAATTGGGCTGTCACAGTTGCTTTAATTAGTGGTCTTACTAAGATGTTGACCCTAAAGTGGTTTTTTTTTTTTTTAACCTGTGTTTCCGGTAATTTTGAACACCTTGGCGAGTATGGTTCTTCATGCTTGCGGCTTTCCCGCAGTTGCTACTGCCGAAACTTTAGGAGTGACTCCTTGAGTGGTGGGAACAGAAGTGACCCAGGGGCTGAGAGGTCTCCCTCCGCTTTCAGCACCAGGAGTATTTTCTGTCTGGATCAAGGGGGTGGACGGCCGACCGAGAGAACCCCTCTGGTCAGGGCTCGGGGCACACCCGGCCTGCTCAGGGGTCTCTGCTCCTGGCTGGTGGAGTTGGGGGACTGAACTCAGGCCGGCCGCGAGCAAGGCAGTGCCCTCCCCGCTGTGGAGGTTCAGCCTGGCCCGAGAAGCGGGGAGATCGGGAAACTCGGTGGCCAGTGGGGGCTTTGTGTACTTCGTGGGAGACGTTTGCCTTAGGGAGTCCGTGACGTGGCTCCAGTTTCTGAGGCCCTGAGCTCAGTCCCTGCACTGCCCCATGTCCACTAAAGGGACATTCAGAGTACATGTCAGTGTGCAGTCTTGAAAGTGTGAAGTTCTTACAGCGGTGGGGAGAACAGAAGAGGCTATTTATTGGGGCCAGAGCACTGTAAGTCGAGCGCTTGCTTTTTTGCTTTGTTTCTGTTGGTTTTTCTTTTTTTTTTTTTTTTTTGCTTTTGGGTCACACCTGGACATGCACAGGGGTTACTCCTGGCTCTGCACTCAGGAATTACCCCTAGCCGTGCTCAGGGGACCATATGGGATGCTGGGAATCGAACCTGGGTTGGCTGTGTGCAAGGCAAACGCCCTACCCGCTGTGCTATCGCTCCAGCCTTCGAGCGCCTGCTTTTGCCACCCACCGGCTAGGGTCCCTGAGACCACAGAGTCCCTGAGCACTGCTGAGTATGGCTCCCTGGCCTGCATACATGGGAAATGAAAGTCGGTCCTCACTCTTCCACACGTCTCTGAACACGGGCCCCACAGACTGAGCCTGCGCCTGTTCCTGGAAGGCCTGTCGGGATGTGAGGCCACATGAGGCCACGTCTTCCCATTAGTTTGGTGTTGTGGCAGCAGAGTTGACTAATGGCCTGCACAGCCTGAGGTCTGACCTGGCCCTTAGCAGGAAGAGCCTGTCGGGCTCTGGGGTCGTCTCCAGACCACCAGCGACTCCAGCTCCCACTCCAGCTACTTGGTATGGGTGCCGAGGAACAGACTTTCCGCAGAGGACTGTGGAGAGCGTGGAGGCTCTTGCCTGTGTGACGGAGTCGTGGGCAGTGCTGCTCTCAAGAACTGGGGCGAAAATGCCCAGAGTTTAAAACACAGTTTGTGTGCTAAAACTCTGAGCTAAACACTAGCTTCAGGAGAAATAAGCAAAGCCCCAGGACTTGAGTAGACTCTCAGCGATGCTCAGAGTCTGCTTGATGGTCTGCCGGGGGACCGTGTGTGGTGCGGGGGTGGGCCGTGGGCTGCCTGGTGCATGGTAAGTGTCTTCACCCCTGGGCTGTCTCTGGTCCAAGTCCTTAGGATGATATTTATCTCCTTTGAGTCAAGAAATTTGTGAGTAAACAGTATAATTGAAATTTATATTTACAAATACTTACAAGTTGACCAATTGTGTTTAGGCAGAGGGACAAATTAGAAGAAATCTTGCGGGGATTAACTCCGAGGAAAAATGATATCGGAGATGCAATGGTTTTCTGTCTCAATAATGCTGAAGCTGCCGAGGAAATCGTGGATTGCATCACCGAGTCTCTGTCCATCTTAAAGACACCGCTTCCCAAAAAGGTACGCAGACGAGTCCTCTGCGGGCTACTACGTGGTAGGTTCTACTTGACTTCCTTTTTGCTTGTTGTTGTTGTTTTGGGGCCAAACCCAGCTATGCTCTGGGGTTACTCCTGGCTCTGTGCTCAGGGTTCACTCCTGGCCTAACTCGGGGCACCACATGCGGTGCCGAGTCTAGACTGGGTTGACCACTTGCAAGCCAAGCACCCTGTCCTTCGTACTAGTTCTCCGGCCCAGCTGGCTGCTTTTTGGATTGAAATTGGTTTCTGTTTTTGCTTAAAGAACCCGACTGAAAAAATCTGTTCCGTGTTGTCTTATTTTCCTTCTACCTGACAAACTTGCGATGTGAATTGACAGAATTCCTCGACAGGTTGAAGCACAACATATTTCATTGCTCTGCTTGGTGACTTGTAGTGGTGACTTTTCCACAGCTCTTCGGACTGTGAACTGGGGAACTAGAACCTTACGTTCCTGCTTTTCTGGTTTTAAAAGTCCAGTAGGAAAATTTTCTGGGAATATTACATGCTTACTTTAAACATTTTAATCCTTTCGTGTTAATCTCTTGATGTTCTAGATTGCCAGATTATATTTGGTTTCTGATGTTTTGTACAACTCTTCAGCCAAAGTTGCCAATGCTTCTTATTATAGAAAATTGTAAGTATGATGATGATGTGATCTAGTATTCCTAAATATTTAAGGGTAAAAAGTTTAGAAAACAGGATACCTCTGTTAATAAACTCCCCTGCCCCAATAATAAGTAATTTGAATTCTTTCCTAGTTTGTAGAATTTTCTAGAGGGTTATTATTATTATTATTATTACATTTGAGAATGAAGAAACCACATTAAGTTAAATTATGAGTTTGACTAAGTTTTCATATGTTTTATTTTTTCAGTATTTTTTTCTGATTAGATATAGATGGTGGAATTGGAAGGAAGAGCTAAAGTATTTCATTGTGTTTAGACACTTGTGTAATAGCTGAAAATTAATGGCAGTATAAAGAACAGAGATCAAAGACAGTATTGCCTGTTCTTACAATTGATGTTCTTTTCAGTTGAGGTATCTGCGTTATTATTCATTTGATGAATTAGAATAAGCGATGTTTTTCTATACGAACTTAGTCTGAAAGGAAATTTGAGGATGTGGGTTCTAATCTGGCTCTACTTAATTTTGGGGTTTTTGCCTCTGTCAAGTCACTTTTTAGGTTTCCTATGTTTTAGTAACAGGTTAGAGGAGGTGATGCCTGATTAAAGTTCCTTGCTAATCAGTTAGGAAGCTGGTGGTTATTTTGACTTGAGAGAATTTAAAACCAGGAGGATTTTTCATTACTAGCATGTTGAAGTAAACAGGATTTTAAAATAAATTCTATTGTAAAGAGTATATTATTTGAATTTCAGTTTTGAAACAAAGTTATGTCAGATATTTTCAGACCTCAATGCTACATATCGTACAATTCAAGGCCATTTACAGTCTGAAAACTTTAAGGTATGTTTTGTTTTATTATTTTTACTTTAGTATTTTATACCAGGGATAGCAGCTGGGGTCCCTTTAAAAACATGAGATAAAACTCAATTTGCTTCGTTTAGAAACTTCTTTTAAAGTCTGTTGTCATTTTGTCTTCAGTGTTAAAGTTTATTTTATAATCTCTTGAGCTCTTGACTACTATTAAAGCCAGTCAAAATACCTTAAATATAATAACTAGATGGGGCTAGAGAGATAGCACAGCGGGTAGGGCGTTTGCCTTGCACTCGGCCGACCTGGGTTCGATTCCCAGGATTCCATATGGCCCCCTGAGCACCTCCAGGAGTAATTCCTGAGTGCAGAGCCAGGAGTAACCCCTGTGCATCGCCAGGTGTGACCCAAAAAGCAAAAAAAAAAAAAGTAATAACTAGATAGACCTCCATGGGAAAAGACTTTAAGGAAATTGTTGGAGCTTAGAAGGTTCAGCAAACTCATTTGACTGAACTGAAAGTTGGGGCATTTTACTGCAAATAATGGTTTTATTTTTCTTTTATTTAGCAACGAGTAATGACTTGCTTCAGAGCGTGGGAAGATTGGGCGATTTATCCAGAACCATTTTTGATTAAACTGCAAAATATTTTCTTAGGACTTGTAAATATTATTGAAGAAAAGGAAACCGAGGTAGGCACTCTGTGTGTTTGGCTCACTGAACGCTGCCTTTCTGAGAGCACGTTACAGGTGCGGAGGACGTTTCCTGCTGAAAAATCCCTTGTGTTGCTTCTAATCCTGGGATTATTGGAGCCCAGGATATGGTTATATGTAAAAGGAATTCTATTTTGGCTTTTGTGTGGAAATTGGTGGCTGGTTTTTGATTCTTTAAATACTTGAAGACATGGAAAAGTTGATGTTAGTAGGAAACCAAGAGCCTGGTTCCGCATGGAGTCTGCTGCATGTTTCCAACCAGAGACGCGGCCCGTCTCACCCGGCCCTGCTCCCCTGCACCGCCCCGCTCTTTCTGACATCTCCTCTGTGTTTCTGCTGCTCTGGACCCCCAGGTCCACACTCGCCTTCACTCCCGCCAGACCCTCGGTTGTGCTTCTCTTCTGTCAGGTGGTCCTGGTGCTCGCCTCTCCCACAGACCTTTGCTGTGTTCTCCCTGCTGTTGGCAGCTCTGTTTTAGCCTAAGGTCCTGGAGATCGCAGTTGAAGCATAACTAGTCTTTGACATTTTAGGCCCAAACAAATTTTTTTTTAAAGTTTTTTATTAGTGAATCACCGTGAGGTACATTGCAGACTTACAAACTTTCGTGCTTGCGTTTCAGTCGTACAGCGATCGAGTACCCATCCCTCCACCAGTGCCCATTCTCCACCACCGATGGTCCCAACATCCCTCCCACCACTCCCACCCTGTCCCCCCAAACAAATTTTTAATGGTGCAGTACAGATTCTAGCAATAATAAGAGTGCGTGTATGGGGGCATGGGGGGGGGTGTGCGTTTGTGTGTGGAGGTTGTGGGTGTGTGTATTTTCATTATCTGATTGGGCTTTTCTCCTTCCCCCTATGCCTTCTATTTACCTTTTACTCAGCTAAATGACAGGAATGATCGTGCTTACTGTTGCTTATTATTCTAGCCTCAGTCTCTTGCAGGCTAACTACCAGTAACACTCAGTAAATATTTGATAAAAAACACAGGTGATTGCTGCTTTGTCGGCTGGGTAGATGATGTTTTCTTACTGTGTCGTCTCCTTGTACTGGGGTTGCTGGTTTCCTCCTGGTTGCTTTGTACTGGTGTGCAAATTAATCATGTGCCAGTATGACCAGAGCGAACCAGAAATGAAACCGTGGCGTGTGTCTGCGCAGGACGTACCCGATGACCTTGACGGAGCCCCCATTGAGGAGGAGCTTGACGGTGCGCCTCTCGAGGATGTGGATGGGATCCCGATCGACGCCACCCCCATTGATGACCTGGACGGGGTCCCCATCAAGAGTCTTGACGACGATCTGGACGGAGTGCCCCGTGAGTGTGCAGGCTGCAGCTCGCACCCGGCTGAGGGGAATGAGCTGCCTTCTGACGCAGCTGGCAGGCCCCAGCCCCTCCCAGTCTCCCAGAGCTCAGACACCCAGTAATAGACGTCAGTGTGCCAAGGAAAGGTCTCCTGGTCCTACTTTCCTGTGGGCTTGACTGACCTTTTCCCCCTCCTCCCTCTTGTTGTCTGCCCAGGGGCTCGTATACACCAGGCTTGTTCCTTGCACACTTGGTTACGGTAGTTGCCAAGGGTCACTCGTTTCGGTACTCCACCACGTTCTGGCTGTGGTGCTCGGTGCGGGAGGGGGGGGTCACCGTGGTACTCGCCAGGGCTCACATTTGCTGGCCCTGGTGATCAAACATCTTTTCATTTCTTTGCTCATCCGGGGTCACCCCACTTTATTACGAGGCTCACGCATACCTGGCTGCATATTATGACTTACGTACTTGCAGGAAATTTCTTCTTTCTGTTTTTGGGCCACATTCAGCAACGCTTAGTGGTTAGCTCCTGGCTCTGCACTCAGGGGTCACTCCTGGCGGTGCTCCGGGGACCATTTGGGGTGCTGGGGATTGAACCCAGCTCAGGTGGACCGTGTGCCTGGCAAACTCTCCCTGCTATACTGTTGCTTTGGCCCAAACAGGAAATTCCTGCAGAGCCAGGGATCGCAGATGGCAGCGGCCAGAGGCAGCGACAGTCATCCAGAAGCACTTGAGCGCCTAGTGGCAGCCCCGGCTTGGGCTGTTGTCTTTGTGCTCGCCTGCGTGAGGTGTTCTGGGCTGCTGGCATCGCCCCCCGGCCCCAGGGGCTCTTTTCATTTCCAGTTTACTGAAGTTAAAGGTTTTTTTTTTTTTTTTTTGCTGTCCAAAATTATTTTTGGAATTATGAAGTATGTGCAATCTTACACATTTGAATTACATATTTAAAGTATTGAACACTTTATGAAATCTATAAGCATCTGTTAGGTGAAAGTATTGAGGACTTTTTTAATGCAGTAGCTTAATTTGCTTACATAAATTAACAACTTACTGTTCTGAGTTGATCACATGCCATTTAAAAATTAAACCACAGGCTAGAGAGGTAGATCGGCTCTAAGTTTGTTCTTAGTTCTGGTACTAATCCACTTGTGACCTTATCTTACCTTTTTTTCCTTCTTTTTTGGGCGAGTAGAGGCACACACCTGGTGGTACTCAGGGGCTAGTCTCGTGTTGGTCACACAGCAGTGCTGGAGGTCCCTGTGGTGCCGGGGACTGAGCCCTGGGATTCTCGTGCTCTAGCCCTCTGCACCGTCCACGGCCCCTTTATGAGATGTCACAGTGCGGGGAACACCCAGGGGCTACTTGGTTTAACCGTGACTAATAGCCCGTGTTCTCTTGGCAGTGGATGCAACGGAAGATTCAAAGAAAAATGAGCCTATATTCAAAGTTGCTCCCTCGAAGTGGGAGGCTGTTGATGAATCTGAATTGGAAGCACAGGGTGAGTCAAGTACTATAAACAACGAATTTCAGAAAGCTTTTTATTTTATTTATTTATTTTTTTGTTTCTGTGTTCTGTTTTTATTTATTTTTAAAATTTATTTTATCGAATCACTATGTGGAAAGTTACAAAGTTCTCAGGCTTATGTCTCAGTTATACAATGCTTAAACACCTGTCCTTTTACCAGTGCCCATATTCCACCACCCAAAAAAAAAAAAAAAAAGCCGGTACACCCCCCACCCCCACCTGCATAACTGATAAAATTCACTTCATTTTCTCTTTACCTTGATTACATTCCATATTTCAACACAAAACTCATTATTGTTGTTGGGGTTTCAACACAGAACTCACTATTCTTCTTGGAGTTTATTCCCCCAAAATACGGCCCTATTGACAAGGAAACATTTGATAATTAGTTCTCCACTAATGAGAATAAAGAGATATAAGGTCACCTGCGGCCGCGCGGTTTAGGATTTCTATGTTTTAGTAATTAAGTACATGGGGATTAAAGTGGGAAATTTCATCATTTCCCTTCCTGGGGCAGCATAGAGCAAAAGCTTAGTTCACAGTCTGGGGACATGGCTTCGAGCACTTGCTGGGTTCAGAAGTAATCTAGCTGGCTCTGGATGTTGGTTGTTCAGCAGCAAAGCGGCCGTGCAAACGCATGGCCACCCGGTTCAAATCTTGGAGCGCGGGCCGGAGCCAGTACCGGCCCCAGCCCGAGACTCTCAGAAGGCTTTTTAAAGCTATTTTCTGTGATAAAAAAATATAACCAATAACAAAATTAGTTATTGGTTGTATTTCTTTTATGTTCTGTAATGTTTTTAATCTAAGACCCAGTTGATTACCATAGTATCTGTTGAGTGAGAAGTTCTCTTTGTGGTTGCTGTTAAAAATTTCTTTGATCCTTTAGTTTGGAAGCTTTGGAAAGTAACCAGAAAAATCTGAAAACCTTTTAGGTTAAGGTAAATGGAACATTGTACTGGTTTTAAATCCGCTTAGAGGTCAGTTTCAGAACCCACGCTTGGTTTAAATGTTCAGGCCTGTCTTTATAACCTGGATGTGTATCCTCATGCTCACCACCTGTAATCCTCAGGACTTTCAGATTCTAATGAAATAAATCATAACCGTCCAACAAGAAGTAATGAAGACACCATTATTTGTTATCTCTCGTATGTAAACAAACTGGTGTAGGTGTGAGGAAAGAAATGGATTTAGCACATAGAAATACTCAATAATAGATAAGTATAAATTAAAATGCCTGTGACTGAAACTTTAAATTCTCAGGCAATGCATCTTAGGTGTTAACTGCAAAAGTGCTGGCTTTCCTTATGGAATTACATCTTTTTTTCCCTTTCATTCAGCTGTAACGACTTCTAAGTGGGAGTTATTTGACCAGCATGAAGAATCAGAAGAAGAAGAAAATCAAAAGTAAGAATCTGTTTCGAATATACTGTTTCTTACTGCATATACACTTTTTTCATAAATAGGTACGCTTGAAATAATAGTGAAGAAAACTTCACTGTTTAAAAGGCTTACTTAGAGGGTGATTTTGTGTTCTCCATTGTTTTTCTAGTGAATAAAGAGCTTTTGATTTCTGGTCTTAATGCATTTGGTTTCAGTTTGCTTTTGGAGTTTATTTTTCAACACTAGCTTTTCCACTTCGTAGTTATAGAATGGTCAGTTGCATTTGTTTCCAATCTTTGTCATCAAATATTATTTCAGCACCACATGCAACAGTGATTTTTAAGATGTGAATGTGATGACCCTTTCCTTTTGGGCTACGAGTCACCGAGGAAATGCTGCATCATGACCGTTCAGTAGGTTCCTCCGATGTCAGCACCCCAGGGAAGCTAGGGTTACTGTGGTTGCCCTGACTAGGGAGGTTCTCGGGGGCCACTGAGGGTAGAGGGGCGTGTGGTGCCAGGACAGAACCCACTGCCTGCCACCTGCGAGGCCTGTGCTCTGCCACTTGAGCCACACCTCGTCCCAGAGTCCCTTCGTGTTTGTTGGCGAAGAGAGTGGCGTTGAGAGCACAGAGCAGCCCTCTGGTTCCCGGTTCTAGAGCGGGAAGCCCCGTGGGTCCCAGCAGCAGTTGGACTGGTGTGTTGAGGGGGTGGGTACTAGTAGCACTTTGATTGTTGTTGAAGAATTGTGATTCCTCAGCCCCTGTGGAAAGTCGGGTTTGCGCAGGCGGGGGACGCTTGGAGGCAGCGACCCCAGGGGACAAAGCAGCGGCTGTGCTGAGGGACATAGTTCTCTGAGGCCCTGGGGGCCACAGGCCTGGGACGTTGGCTTTCAGTTACTCGCTCCTTTACCACGCCGGCGCCTGCCAGCAGTAATGCCTTTTGCCAGTTGGAGAATCGCTACTTTATTTTTATTTATTTTTTTTGCTTTTTGGGTCACACCCAGTGATGCTCAGGGGTTACTCCTGGCTTTGCACTCAGGAATTGCTCCTGGCAGTGCTTGGGGGACCATATGGGATGCCGGGGATCGAACCCAGGTCGGCCGCATGCAAGGCAGACGCCCTACCCGCTGTGAGAATCGCTACTTTAAAATGAGTCTGTCCTCATGAATAATTTAGGCAAAGGGGGTAGAAGAGGTGTTGCAGAACGGAAAATTATTACTTTGTTCCTAAAAATGTTTTTATACATAAGCGTGAATACATTTTGCATTGGTGATAGAATATAAATAGAGAACATCGGCCACTAGAAATACATAATAGGAAAATAATATTGAAGGTACAAAGCAGGGAAAAAATAAAAATAATATTGAAGTTTGAAAGCAAGGAAAAAAATGCTTTTCTGTCTATAACCATCTGATCCTCATGCCTCACTGTTGCTCTCTAGTGGCTGGATCCAAGATGCTTTTGCCTAGAAACTGCTATTGAAAACTCTTGTTCTTACTTGTGGTAAAAATAGGAGTAAAAGTGTATGTAGCACTAAAGTTTTAAGTAGTAATTTTATGAGGATGGACTTGTATTGGTCTTGAGTCTTGGATTTCTTCTTTTATGAAGCAAGATGGTTTTCATTGAGTTAAGTTTACTGAGATGTCGGGGGGAGAAAGATAGGAATATTTGTTCAAGAGACAGACAGGCTTGAAAGAGTGAGCAAGCAGTGCCGAGCAGTTGTACAGTGGGGAGGGCATTTGCCTTGTACATGGCTGACCCGGGCTCCGTCCCCGGCATACCGCCAGGAGTAATCCCTGAGCATCACCAATGTGATCCCACCCAGGCAGAATAACGTTCAAGAGAGAACATGGTCCAGTGTTGAATTTCTGTGTAGTTCATCCTTACGCAAAATGCAGTCCTCAGACTGTGTGTTCAGGGTGTGCTTGCAGAAGACGGGCAGGACTGCTGTGCCCGTGGGGGCAGCCTGGCACCATCTGCTCGCTCGCTTGCTTAACTTGTTCGCTCTAGATGGCTTCTAGAAAGAGGAGAAATTCTCTGTTTCTCACTCGCTTCTCAGTGTGTTTGGACACACAGGCTGAGGAAGAGTTTCCAGGAGCAACTCTGACAGGCTTCCTGGCGCGTTCCATTCTTTAGGCTTCATCGGCTGCGTTATTCCTAGAGTTCTCTGCTAGTCAGATAGTCTTTGTACTCGGCATAACGACTTCATAGTAATTCTCCGGGACTCAGAACTGTGTCTCATTACAGTGTCTGAGCGCTCCTGGAGGAAGGGCGAACATTGCCTTTAGGCATTCTCTCATTAGAAGGCCTCTGTTAATTCTGCAGGAATTGCTGATGTTTCATTTAACTGCTGCAGGAAAAGTTGCAGGGTGAAAGGTGCTACTTTGTGAACAGATGTTTAGTGACCGAGTTGTTCTTTAACAGACATAAGGAACTAAATGTTAAAATTTTAAGGCAGTGGAAAATTAGCAGTATTTCAGGTGTAATTTCTTTTTTTGGCTACCTTGACATGCAGTGTGTTCTTTTTTTCTGAAGTCAAGAGGAAGAAAGTGAAGATGAAGAAGATACTCAGAGTTCCAAATCTGAGGAACATCACCTGTACTCGAACCCGATCAAAGAGGAAATGACGGAGTCGAAGTTTTCGAAGTACTCGGAAATGAGTGAGGAAAAGCGAGCCAAACTCCGTGAAATCGAGGTCAGTGTCACGGCAGCCTCTGAATCTTGCTGCCACGGCATGCTCCGGCCCGTCCCAGCGTCCAGCCAAACCTGGCTGCTGGCTGCTCTTCCCCCTCACAGTGGAGTGCCGAGAGACTGAGATGGGGAGCGAGTGCCGCACCCGACACTCGGCCTCCCTCTTGCCCCTCCCCCTGTAACTCCCATTACATGTGTGTACTTTTAAAGTCTACTTTCTGTTTTGTTTTTTTTCCATCCCCACAGCTTAAAGTTATGAAGTTTCAGGATGAATTGGAATCTGGAAAAAGACCTAAAAAACCAGGCCAGAGCTTTCAGGAGCAGGTTGAACACTACCGAGATAAGCTTCTTCAGCGGGTAAGAGCTGAGCTCAGTCCTGTGTGTTTTCTGCTTCATAGCTGTACTTCCAGAGTTCCTTGTTCAGCTGACTGGAGTGCATGTCTGTGTACTTACCAAGATAGTCTGTTTCCGTTTCTATACTGGGATGCATAAATGCTGGCTACTCGTAGATCACTCAGGACATTTGAAATTCGAGGCGTACCAGCATTTCAACTTGGAGGAGAGTTGGCGGGTACTGGCACACATTCTCTTCCGGCTCCTCTGAGACCCAGATGACGCTGCTAGCGGCAGACTTTCAAACTGGAAGTGCGGTGGGCCTTACCACATTGTGATAACAAGACCCCAGCTGGCCGAGACGAGGCTGAGGGAGATCCAGGAGCCAGGGTCAAGTTCGCCTCACACTCCTTTGCCAAGAAAGGGTCTTTGGGGGACTGGAGCGATAGCACAACGGGTAGGGCGTTTGCCTTGCACGGGACTGACCCAGGTTCGATTCCCAGCATCCCATAAGGTCCCCCGAGCACCGCCAGGAGTAATTTCTGAGTGCATGAGCCAGGAGTAACTCTTGTGCATTGCCAGGTGTGACCCAAAAAGAAAAAAAAAAATAGGGGGGAAAAAAAAGAACGGGTCTTTGGGAGCAATGAATTCATGCCTCATCTATGAATTCTAACCCTAGGGCCCTGTACTTCGAACACAGGAAGTGGGAAAACATAGGGAGCTCGAGAACTTGGAACCCATGCCGTAATGGTTGAAGGAGCCCAGGGATTCTAATTGTATCTGTCTCTCGTCAAAACCAGGGTGTCTAGAGAGAGAAGCAGGGGAAGGGGATGGCGGGAAGGCGGCTCAGGCAGCCCACAGCCCTGCTGGGTCTCTGCTGGGCACTGCAGGAGTCACGGTGGGAGCCACTTTTGCGGGACTCTGCATGAGCTCAGGTCCGGTCATTTTCTTAGTGGGCCTGGTGGCTGCACTGTCCAGTGAGCGGAGGCTGCTTCTGGCGCTGCCCAGGGGTCACTCCCGGTCAGTGCTCAGGGGACTATATGCAGTGCCAGGAGTTGAACCAGGGTTGGCTACATGCAAGACCTTACTTCCCTGCACTACCTCAGCGCCTGAAACCCAAGTTCGGTCATTTTTGTTCACATTCCAGCTGACGGGCAGAGCGTGCCGCTGGTGTCGTAGCCGGAATGTTGAAAATAGTGTGATAGGTACTAAGTGTGCGGAGTTTGGGCTTTGGGACGTCAGTCATTAGGAAAAGAAAGCCAGCCTGGAGATCCTCAGGGGAGTTTCCATAGGGGTGAGAGCAAGCTCCGTGTGTGCCCTGCGGGCCCTGCCTCTGACCTGCGTGCGAGACCGTGCTTCAGTGCCGCACACACACCGGCCCAGTCCTCTCTGCCTCCGCCACGGCAGTGACCAGGAGAAGGCCGCCACTCAGCCTGCCCACCTAGCTCCGGAGCTGCTGGCGCTTCCCTGATTGGTGAAAGGGAAATGCGTTTTCTCTGGGCCACAGCTTGGGTCTGCGCTGAGCTCTGTGGTGTTCAGAAAACAGTCCTGAGGGAGGAAGGATTGTAATGCTACAGAGAGAGAGAGAGAGAGAGAGTGAGTGTGTGTGTGTGTGTGAGAGAGAGAGTGTGAGAGTGTGAGTGATTGGATTCTCCTTGGAGATGAAGAAGTGTCAGGGCAGCCCATCCGGTGGTGTGGGCAGCAGGGCGGGGCCGGCGCTCCTCACCCTTCCCGGGGCCAGTGTCAGGGCTGGGCTTCCGTGGCCTCGAGCTCGCCCTCTCAGTGCGTTCACGGGAGAGAAATGAAGTTCTCAGTAGTCGCGTGCTAAGTAGAGATCTGCGGAATCCTCACTTTGTTTGAGGATTGGCAATTATAGCAGCTGGAGATAAAGCAAATCAGCTATTTTTCTGGTTTCTAGAATTGTATCATTATGTGGTCGGTTTGTACTTTATAAATTAATACTTAAAATTGCCATTGTAATTGGTATTTGCCTTTTACTATTAGAATTTTTTGGTGGGCAGTTACTACAGTTAGCCGTCTGAACTATTTCTTAGCCTGTTGCTCTGGTAAAGTGCTCTCTGGGTTCCAGCGGCTTTCTGTAGCATTAGAACGCTGTTGCCCTCTAAGCTGGAAAGCTTGGTGGACGCTTTGCTTTTCTGAGGGGGTGTGGCTTGTTTATTCTTTCAAATGGAACGATAGCGCGGTGGCATTGGAACTTGGGTTCACATCTGACTTCATCATTAAGGGCCCGTGGGAATGGTACTTAATCTTTCTGAATCTCATTTTTCATCTTGAGAATGAGGATAATAGTATTATTCCTAGGGGTGTTTTAAGGACTTACATGAATTGATTACTGCAGAGTATAAATCTCTTGGCAAGCACTCAGCATCTCTGTTGCTAGTGTCACGCTCAGTACAAGTCGAAGAAATGGCTGTTCTTTTGAAGAGCCCCTTTTAGAAGAAAGGTGTACTTGGATTCATGGTTGGAGACATAGTTAACTAGAAGAGGAATATAAATATTACATAATGCGACATAAATGAGATCAACCCAGGCTGTTTTCCCCCTCCGTAACCAAATATTCTTTCTTTTTAAACAGGAGAAAGAGAAAGAATTAGAACGAGAACGAGAAAGAGATAAGAAGGATAAAGAAAAATTGGAATCTCGATCCAAAGACAAAAAGGAGAAGGATGAGTGTACTCCCACAAGGAAGGAAAGGTGGGCGGTCTTTCCTCGTCCTGGCGCAGCCTTCAGAGTCTGGGGGTTGTCTCCTTGGTATCTTCATTCCTGATACCAGCACATGGGCCGAATATTTTTTCTCATAAACATATTTAGCTTCTGCCTGTAGGAGGCAGAATTAGCTGAGAAATGGGGCCGTTGGCACTTGGCCTGGTTAACTGGGACATCATTTCTTGCACGGTTCAGATGGTGCCTTAGCCTAGCGTGAGCGTTCAGTTACCGTATTAAGTACGTAACCTGAGGCTTGAATAACTCAGCAGCTTGCGGTATCTTCCTCCTTGCCCTTGGTATAAGCATTTCTTCTGGTGTCACTATGCCGAGGCTGCTAGCCTAAATTTCTCATTCCTGTTTGAAAAGAATATTACATGCATGGGGCTGGGCTCCTTACTCTCGGTCCTCATTCTAACCAAATTATTTCTCTTTAGTTCTTATTTCTGTGAATTTTGTAAAGTTTTGATTTTAGAGAATTTTTTTCAGTTAACAGGAGTGTGGTTTCCCTTACAAAATCCAATGTTAAAATAGATTTCTGGCTCAGTCATTCTACAGATAGTTCCAGTTAGCAGTCACACTAATTGGCTTTACAAATCTGTCACTTTACTGCTTTAATATTTCAGATTTATGGGAATACATAGAGAATTCATAGGGATCCTTCACCCACATCCCCCAGATGTTAACAGTTTTGCTTGGGCTTTATTTTCTTTTTCTCTTTCCTTTCCTTTTCTCCCAACCTTTAAGAGTCACCAATACGATGCTCCTTTTTCTTAGATAGTCATGATAAAAGTTTCAGGAAACGGGCTCAGAAAGTTAACATTAAAGACTAATCAGAGACCTTAATGAAATCTTGCCCATACCCCAATATGGTCTATAGGAAAAGAAGATTCAGTTTAGTAAGATCCAATTTTTGTCTCCCGTTGATCTGCTTTTAACAAGTCCTTGATACTAGAGGGCCTTGGGTGTTGCTGGGAAATAGCGCTACGGCGTCAGGACGTTGGCAGGAGCGAGGGTTAGTCGGGAAGTAGAGAGACCGGCCCTGGCTCCCTCTGGTGCGTGGGGCTTTGGTCCGAGGAACACTGATGGCGTCGGGGCGACTGGTAGGAGTTGTTCACCGGGAGGCGGATGAGTCTGACCCTGGCTCACTGGTGGGGGGCGCTTTGTTCCGTAGGAAGAGGCGGCACAGTGCGTCCCCTAGCCCGTCTCGCAGTAGCAGTGGGAGACGAGTGAAATCCCCATCACCCAAGTCGGAGCGATCAGAGCGATCTCATAAGGAAAGCTCCCGGTCCAGGTCGTCTCACAAGGACTCTCCCAGAGACGTTAGCAAAAAGGCCAAAAGGTAAACCGAGTCCTGTGGTTACGGGTAACAGTCAAATGCCGCTTTCCTTGTTACTCTACCAGCTTTTGAGAATCAGTTGGCAGCCTTGTCACTTTTTTATTTAAAACAATTTTTTTGAGAATCAGAAAAGCCAAAGAGATTTGCTTTCATTTTTCATTGTTCCTTCCCACTTTCCGCCCTGTTTCCTCTGTCAGCGAAGCCCAAGCCTGTGGCGAAGGCAGCCAGGCACTCCGGCTGCTCGGCCAGCATGTCCCCGGGGGTAGGACAGCTGCTTTCCTTTCCTGTCTGCACTTCCTTTCTCTAGAATGTTCTCTGACTCGGGTGCAGGCTGGAAGGACACCTCTCCGCAAGTCCCCTCACAGCTCTCTCCACAGTAGTTTTATAAGACTCTGAGTCTACGGGCTCCAGCTACGTCAGCTATTCAGTGCATGTTAGCATGCTTTTATTGCAGTTCTCAAAAAGTGGCTTAGACGTGCTTTACTTACTTTGTTTTTATATTAAAGAATTCTCTTGAGCTGAAGCGAACTGTTTGATATGTGAAATCCCTAATTGCTCTTTTTAGTAAAACCTCACTAAAGTCAGTGGCACGGGTGCTTTGTGTCTCGCCACGACGTTCTCGGGGATGCACTTGGACAGCGGTGCGCAGCTGGCACCTCCCCGCCAGCAGGCAGACCTCGCGCCCCTGTTTCCACGTGCCATAGGTGATTCCGAGCCATTTTGTAGTGTAGCCTAGCGGATGTGCAGTTTAGACAGAGTCTCAGTGACCTGGGGTTTCCAGTCTGGTTCCACTGTGGCTCCCGAGCAGCGTCAGGCCAGGAGCCTGTAAGAGCACGTGCACCACTCAGGGCCCTGGGGTCTCCCCAGGAGGGGGTACATTAGGCTTTTAGTGGTTTTCACTGTCCCTGCTAACGGTGGTTGCAGTTGATGTATGACAGCCATGTTTGGCCATGTGAGCATTTTGATCACTTGTTTCTGTTTCTTTCCTCAGATCACCATCTGGTTCAAGGACACCTAAGAGGTCTAGGCGATCACGGTCTAGATCCCCTAAAAAGTCAGGGAAGAAATCCAGATCCCAGTCCCGGTCTCCACACAGGTCTCATAAGAAGTCAAAGAAAAACAAACACTGACATTTTTAAGATGTTGTCACTTACTGGAAATGCGGTTTTGTTTTGTGCCCGAACAGTCTTTTTTTTTTTTTTTTTTTTAGAAAAAAACAAAAATGAAAAAAAAATCAAATGAAAAGCATTCCTGGGGTTTTTTTTGTTTGTTTGTTTGTGAATGCATGTGTAAACTCACGAGGAACTGCATCTGTAGACCTGTTGTTGTTTTATATTGTATAAATTACTTTCGTTGTGGCCGTTTCTCAAGATGAAATTTTTACTGTGCTAATGAATTTCATCCGAAATGTGTATAATGGATCTCTTGGCAGTAGTAGTATTTTGTTTTAGGATGTTGTGACTTAGCAAAAATAATACAGATGTCTTTCCCCTTTTTTGTAGCTTTGACAATTTTAATTAGATTTCAAATAAAATCTGAACAGAAAACTGCAACGTTGTTTTCTTGCCCTAATGGTGACATCAAGTCCCTTAAAGCCCTACTGAGTTTGACGTTTGTCATGTTCTCACACTGGGGCTCCACTGTTGAGTGGCTGATGGTTGGTGTTTCACAGAAGGCGGCCTCTCGGAAGCAGAGGCCCCGACTGCTGCCTTACCAGCCTGTTTCTCCGACACCGCACACTTGGTGTTGGAGTTGGAGCCCAGAGATCAGGGACAGGGGGTGTGGCTGTGTTTGTTAGGGCGTCACTACACGTGGCTTCAGCCGGCCTGTTTCTCCGACACCGCACACTTGGTGTTGGAGTTAGAGCCGGCTGGTGTTTGTTAGGGCATCACTAACCGTGGCTTCAGCCGGCCTGTTTGTCAACTGAAGTGATTGCAGTTTGCACACTCAACTCTTGAGTCCTGAGCAGCCGTTTATTTTTAGGGGGGAAGTGACATCTCCATCTTTGTTCCATCTTCTGTCACGAGGGACGTCGCCTGTATGCGTCATCCAGCCAGAGCCGTCTCCGGCGTCCCCAGCGCCATGGCCCCCTGCTGGCCCAGAGGTGGTCTTTCAGACACTGCTTCAGAGGTTTCCACGGGGTTCTGTTTCAAGTACCTTGGCTTTTTTAGGAATTTAATTTCAGGTTTAGCTTTAAGTAAAATTGAAGGCACAAGTTTTTAGGAAAATAAACATGCATCGGTTTGTAAATGTCGGGTGCAAAACGTTGGTTTTGACCATTTGCAGTTTTGGAACCTGTCACATAGGAATAAAACTGCTGCAGTGTGAGGAAGAAATAGCACTTGTATAATATTTATAATGTTAATTCTGTAGAGTGTAATAAAGGGTTGTGTAGACTTGAACTGACATTACTCCAGTTGTTTGTTCAGGCCCTTGGCACAGCGGTTGGTGACTCCCCTCCCCACTCCCCAGCACCAAATAGGAAAGGGTTCTAATGGATTGCTTTGAATTAGCCCAACTGTTTGCGTGGTTTCCCTTAGTCTGCCCTGATCACAAAATAAAACATGCTGTCCTATGGTTTGGGAGGTAGGTATGTTAACTGGCAAACCTACACTAGTTCTAGGAAACTGCCAGATTACTTCTCTTAGTAGTTCTTTTGAGTGTTTTTTTCTTTTTTATTTTTTATTAGTGAATCACCATGAGGTATCTTATCCTTCATTTTTTATGTTTGTTCATGTCACTAGAAAAGATTAATTCCAGAGTGATTAAGGATCAGCATTTGTTTGGTGCGGGTTTTTATTTTTATTTTTATTTTTATTATTTTTTTTTTCTTTCTTTTTTTTTTTTTTTAAATTTTTATTAAATCACCATGTGGAAAGTTACAAAGTTCTCAGGTTTATATGTCAGTTATACAATATTCAAACACCCATCCCTTCACCAGTGCCCAAATTCCACCACCAGAAACCCCAGTTTACCCCCCCGCCCCCACCCCCTACCCCCTACTGTATAACTAATGAATTTCACTTCATTTTTTCTTTACCTTGATTACATTCCATAATTCAACACAAAACTCACTATAGTTGACATAACTCTCTCTCTCTCTTTTTTTTCTCTTTTTCCTTTTCCATTTTTTTTTTTTTTTTAATTTTTCCCCCTCATCCCCCTTCCTGCGCCTCATAGTATGGTGTACTCCACGCCACGTTGGCCAGCGTGGGGCTTTTGCTTAGCTCATAGTCCAGAGGTGGCTGTTACATTAAGAACCTTCAATATTTCAACAAAAACTTACTGTTATTATTTGGAGTTTCCCCCCCAAGTCTGACCTGTTCAAATGGTTTTTAAGGACCTACTAATAGAGCCATTTTCAAAGTAATCTTTTTTTTCTCCCATCATTGCTGGAGAGAATGGGATTTTATATAATTTTCTTTGCAAAAATAACAGTAGTGACTTAATGGTAACCTGGGCATGTCTGTGTTTGTTAGGATCCTTGTATAGGCTTAGAAATACATGGTCAGGTAATAACTTTGACAGTCAGGTGGCAAGGAATGTTTGTTTGGAGAACAGAGGGTGTAGTGGGTATTGGGAATTGGCTTGGTGCGCAGTCACCCTGCTTCACTTCCCAGCACCCCACACGGTCCCCCCCCCCCGGCCCGCCAGCAGTGATTCCCGAGTGCAGTCAGGAGTTACCCTTCAGCACCATTGGGGGTGAGCCCCCAAGCAAGAAGAAGAACAGCAACAAAGAATGTTTATTTTTCAGAAAGATCTAGGGAGCAGGAGTGGGAGCTGTTGGCTGAGTTTGGGGAGGTCTTTTCTGGCCATCCTCTGACGGCTGTGGAGGAGTTGGCGCTTCCCGTGAGGCTGGGTGCAGTGAAGGACCTTGATTCCAGCTCGGGGTGAGACGGACTTGCTTCGGGTGGGCGGGAGTTGCTTCGGCCTGATTGGATTTGTATTCTGGGAGCTGATGTGCCGGTTAGATCCCATCGGGGGAGTTTTAGATTCTGTTGGGTCGTTTGGGGGTTTTGAGTTTTGGTGAGTGCACGTGGTATCCTTAAGCTTCTTCCAATTTACTTAGTAGAAATGTCTCAAACAAGCGTAGCTTTCCGTGGAGACTATGAAAGTTAAACGTGACCAGAAACGGGTGAGGATAAGGGAGCTGCTTCGTGGGGTCTCTATAGTGACGGCGCAGTTTCCCTTCTGAAGAAGAGTCTCAGGCTCGCTGGCTGCGGGCCGGCCCAGCCGTGGTGGCCATGCGTCCATGCGTTGCTTCCTGTGCCGGTGATGCAGGTCAGACTGCCCTAAGGCTGTGGGGAGCTCAGCCAGCCCCCGCTCACAGGGAGCCGCAGGTTACTCTCACCCCCTCTGCCCTGTAGGCCGGAGAAGGAACTCGTGTGTCTTAGCAGGGGGTCGCCTGAATGACGGGATCATGCCCTGAGACTCCCCCTCCACCTGTGTTTCCTTACTGATGTATATACGGGAAGTTGGGAGCTAGAGCATGTTGAGTAGAGGTGAGAGAACCGAAATGACGGAAATCCCTGAACCCCAAAGAATGCTTTTATTGGCTCCAAATGTCTTTTCCTCTTTTTTTTTTTTCTGCTACAGTTTGCAGAAATGACTAGCCTGACCTAATTTTTCTGTATTGCAGACCGTTCCTCTGGGCTTACCCTGAAAATTTTTTCTCAATTTAAGAATCTCAGAGGGAGGAAATACTTGGCTTTAGACACTATTCCCCCCCACTTTGGTATTCTTGAGCACCTGAAAATGTTTCAGTCATGAGCTAGCTTAAGTTTGTTAGCAGTAGGCTGTACACGTCATCTTTGTGGGGGTGTGAGTTCCGAGAGTCACCTGGCCGCAGCTGAAGTTTATCATGGGATCATTAAACGATCATTAAACATGAGAGCAAGTCTTTGTGTTACCAAAAGCCTCGTCCCCTGTTTGGTCACCACGGCTGCTTGACTTCTACTGCAGATAGTGTCTCGGAAAGTAAAAAGCACCAGTTTTCAAAAGACCAGACATTGAAGAAAGAGATTTCCCTCCTTTTTCCTCTGAACATTGTCATCGAGAAGCTCATTGCAGAGGCTGCAGTGCAGACACCGGGAGACCAGCCCAGGGGCGAGGGACGGTCAAAACTCAGAAAGTCCTGGACACAGGTTGGCAAAGGCTTGATGGGCGCTTTGCCTGGGGTCCTTTCTGAGTGTCCTGGACCTAGGTTCTCTTGGGTACAGACCCCACAGCACAGGTGGGGGTGGAAGGTGGGGACCGCCCCTGTTGGCACAGCCCACACACTGAGGGGTTTCTGTGGTCTAGATGCAGCCATCATGTGCCCTCACTCATGTTCTTGTGGAGTTGTGCTGGGAATGATTTGTGTTTCATCCTTGTGCTTCCACAAACATTACGTTTCATCTCTGGTGGTGTGAAATATCAGGAAGTATGTTTTCAGAGGAGAATACTGGTAGATGGAAATGGGCTCTGCCGAAAGGGTCCTTCTGCAGCGAGAGGCGGCGCTTCCTCTCCGAGGGTCCTGGCTGACGGAAGGATGAAGTTCCTCGGAGAGTTTCTTTACAGACGGTCACAGATTGTTTTTCTATGTGAAGTTTCTGTAATTGCAGACAATAAGGTGGTAGTTTGTCTTTCCCGAGGGTTTTTGTTTTTAACTTAATAAAGATCCTTTGTTTTCCTAGCAGACCTTAGACTATTGTGTGACTGTCCCGAGCCCAGCAAACACCCTTGGCTTTTGGCAGGTTTCTCCCCTGCAAAGGCATCACTGCGGTTTGCGTGTTTAAGCTATAGCCAGCTATTCTTAGGACGCTCCGGACTAGGAAACTGCATTACCTTATTGATTTCCTTTTTGGGGAAGATAATTTACTTCTATTTGATTTTGTTGAGAGAGTTTCAAATAGGAGAATGAACACAGGCCCTCAGCCTGCAGATAATCACTTGCTGGTATGTGTCACAGCTGAGACTTTAACCATCAAGTGTCACTCGCACATCAGGACAATACGTAGTGCATTTAAATGTTTAGTTTTAACGGTCCGGGATGGGAGCGATAGCACAGCGGGGAGGGCGTTTGCCTTGCACGCGGCTGACCTGGGTTCGATTCCTCTGTCCCTCTCGGAGAGCCCGGCAAGCTACCGAGGGAGAGTATCCCACCCGCACAGCAGAGCTTGGCAAGCTCCCTGTGGCCTATTCGATAGGCCGAAAACAGTAATAACAAGTCTCACAATGGACATGTTAACTGGTGCCCACTCGAGCAAATCAATGAGCAACGGGACAACCATGCTATAGTTTTAACGGTGAAAATCTCATAACCTGATTTGCCAGCTTAATATTTCACATGCACGTGTCAGTGTTGGCAGCATCCATCTCTCAAGGGTTTGTTTGTTTGACAACATGGAAACTTGAGGGGTGGGGAGGCAGGGCTGGAGCAAGTGCCTCCAGCCGGTGGTTCACTTGGCTTGCGTGTGGCTCACCCGAGTTCTTTCCCCAACACCACACTACCAGGAGTGATCCTTTTTTTTTTTTTAAATTTATTTATTTTTAATTAGTGAATCACCGTGAGGGTACAGTTACAAATTTATACATTTTTGTGCTCATGTTTCCCTCATACAAAGTTCGGGAACCCATCCCTTCACCAGTGCCCATTCTCCACCACCAGTAAACCCATCATCCCTCCTACCCTCCCCAATCCCATCTCCCCCCACCCCACCCCGCCACTGTGGCAGGGTATTCCCTTCTGTTCTCTCTCTCTAATTAGCTGTTGTGGTGTGCAATAAAGGTGTTGAGTGGCCACTGTGTTCAGTCTCTAGCCCACATTCAGCCCGCATCACCCTTCCCCCGCATGGCCTCCAACCGCATTATACTTGGTGATCCCTTTTCTGAGTTGCCCTCTCTCCAGAATGTGAGGCCAGCCTCCAAACCATGGAGTCAGCCTCCTACCAGGAGTGATCCTTGAGCACAGAGTCAGGAGTAAGGCCTAACCACAGCTGGTTGTGACACCAAAATAAGAACTACATTTCACTTAGTTTGGAGTCCTCAAGGTTCGTCCCACGGGAGCCAAAAGTGCATTGGTTTAACCTTTTTTAAAGTTTTAATATATCCTGACAGAATTTGACAAGGATTTCCCTCCAAATGCTATATTAGCATTTTCTTTTTTGATTAAAAACCTTTGAAAGAAAGTGCAGTGGTGCCAAGAGTGTGTGCGGACTGTTCCCACTTCCGCAACAAATCTTGGCCATCTTGATTACATTTTGTGCTGTTCTAACGGTTCTGTGCGATGTCGCACTAGCACCTCACAGTGTGGGCTGCAGAATGCATGTCCCCAGCGGGGGGGCGTCCTTTCCAGGTGGGCACCGAGCCTGCCCTTGGGCTTTCATGTCACTGCCTCGTGAAAAATAAAAAAATTGGCATTCAGTAAATTGTTTCTGGATTTGATGCTACTCATTTTTAACCACAAAGAAAGTGTGTGGGGCACCTTAGTTTAACCGCTACCTTGTCCTTTTCTGTTTAACGTCCTCTCAGGAGACATGCATCACTAGAGCAGGGCAGGGCTCAAGGACACGGGGCCGAGCGGTGGAGGTGGGCGGGCGACTGAGTGTTTTCCCTCTACCAGCCCGTCTTTCCCCACCTCCTGTCACCTGTGAAGTGGGGACAGCCTTGAGTTTGTTGTAAGGATGAAATCGCACATCCTGTCACTGGCTCAGTGTCCCTACGGTGATACTCAAAAGGAGTGAACATCATTTAATAAAAGAGTAACACGAATTCCAGCGCACAGGTACCACTGAGCACAGTTCCTTGTACCTCATTCACTTTTTGTAAATGCACTTGGGGAGTAGCTTGGTTATTCGCCAGGGATGCTTGATAGTCCGCTCTCCCAGTCCTTTTGTTTGGGGCCACACCTGCTGTGCCCGGGGCTTATTCCTGGCTCTGCTCAGGGTCTCAGGGAGCACAGCTGGTGTGCTCGGGCCTGGAAAGGGTGGTGGGGGGGAGGGAGTGAATGAGGCAGGCCCCTGCCTGCGGTTTGCACTCTCGGGCCCCAGTCTGTGCCCCCCGCCCTGGAGAGTTTCATTCTCTGCTGGTTTGAAAGTAGCCTGAACTGGGTTGAAGACGAGTCTGGGGGGAGGCTTGGGAAAACCTCCCTCCTGGCAGGACCCCCTCCCAGCTGGCCCCCTGCCGAGCAGCACTGGGTGTGGCCCCTAGGGCTGGAGGGAGTAATTGGTAGCCTGTGTTCAGTGTCTGCCACCATGAACCTTGCCAAGTGTGGCCCCGGAGCACAGAGCCAGGAGTCAGCCCTAGCACTACTGGCTATGTCCCCAACGCCCCCCCCCCCCGCAAGACATAAATAGAAAAGTACTTTTGATGGTCATTCATTACAGAATTTCACTCAGAATTCGAGGAAGCCCCAAAGGGGAGTCTCAAGTCAGCCTCAGCGGGGTGTGTGCGTGTGGAGAGCCTGCTGGGGTCGGCGAGGCCAGATTCTCTGCACAGTGTTAGGAAGTTTGCAGATAACTTGGGGCCTTGGAGACAGAGCAGTGGGTAGGGCACTCGCCTTGCACACTGCCAACCCAGGTTCAACCTCTGACAACGATATATGTTCGCCCAGCCCCCAGCAGGAGTGACCCCTGAGCACCGCCAAGGGTGGTCCCCAACCTCCCCAAATGATCTGTACAGAAATTTAAAATGTCTTTGATAGTGCAGCGGGTAGGGTGTTTGCCTTGGCATGCAGCCGACCTGTGTTCGATTCCTTCATCCCTCTCGGAGAGCCTGGCAAGCTACCGAGAGTATCCCGCCCTCCCGGCAGAGCCTGGCAAGCTCCCCGTGGCGTATTCGATATGCCAAACACAGTAACAATAAGTCTCACAATGGAGACGTTACTGGTGCCTGCTCGAGCAAATTGATGAGCAACGGATGACAGTGACAGTGAAGTCATGGTAGTAATCTCTTCTGCACGGGCTTCATAGTGAGGTACAGCAATATTCACACTTTTGGGAATTATTTCTAACAATATAAAATAAATTGCTCAGGACCTGCCATAGCGACAGTCTTGAGGGTGGTTGGGAAAACTGGGAATAATGGTGGTGGGATTGGTGTTGGAATATTGAATGTAATCGTCATGAACAACTTTGTCACTGTCATCCCAGTAACCAGTAACGTCTCTCATTGAGAGACTTATTGTTACTGTTTTTGGCATATCCAATATGCACAGGTAGCTTGCCAGGCTCTGCCGTGTGGGCTCCATACTCAGTAGCTTGCCGGGCTCTCCGAGAGTGGTGGGAACAACTTTGTAGAAACTATAATTAAAAAAATATTTTAAGAACATCAGTCCAAAGCACCAGAACAAAGGATAGTTTCCGCAAAAAGGAGCGAGGCAGAAGCCTGTGTGGAGAGGAAGGACCTTCAGTAACGGGAGTACGTGTATTTGTAAGTTGCAGTTTGTATTTTCAGATTATGTGGGAATAAGGAACATCCCCTAAAACCTACTTTTAGACGAGACCTGAAACTGGAGAGCTTGAAAAGGAAATCCCACTTTAAATCCTGCTCAGAAGTCGCAGCTCTGTAGTAAGGTCCCGTGGACATGCACAGAGCTTTTCGAAGTTCTTGCAAATTGACGAACTAAATCTGGAAGAGCCAAACGTTGATGAAACACCCTTGGTCCCTCCACCCAGGCTGAACCCTGGAAATAGCATCTCCCTGGGCGCTGGCTGCTGTGGCCGCTTACGGGTCCTGTTACGTGAAGTGCTGTCGGAGTTTTCTTCTCTCGGCACGTTTGGATGTGATGCTCGGCGGTCAGCACTGAGGATAAGCAGCTTCTTAAGCCTTTCGGAAAATACTTTCCAGGTGGCTTTGGGCCACCCTAGCAGTTTGCCCAAGGACCTCCGAGCCGAAGTGAACTTCTGGGCCTAATGAAGGTGTTAAAACCCAGAAGGTGTCCCATATAATTAAAAAACAACACTTCCCTGCAATCGGAATCACTGAGCTCCCGAGAATTTCAGCTCTGGATTGCAGGATCGTATATTCTGCGAGCTTCAGCGAGGGCTCACGTCCTCGGCTTCTCCTGATATAGTCTCTTATTTTAAGAACGTGGCCTCCCTAGAAAAATTCCTGCAGATGTCCTACTCCGTGCCAGATCCTATGTATGTGGAGCTGCCACGGAGCAGAAAGCTCACTCGTCAGGCCCCTCTCCAGGGGTAGCAACAGCTAAAGACACTGGTTCAATCCTAAATTGATTGACCTAGAAGCATGCGTAATTCGACTTAAGTCACAGGCGTATGTTAGAGAACGCCTTGCAACCGGGAGTGATGTTTCTCTTGTTTGTTCTCCTGGCTGACAAGGAACTTGTCAAAACCTCTCAGAGTTTTCTTTATCTGCCTGCGTTTTGCAGTGATCCCTCGTGGTATTTTGTCTTCTGTAATCAAACCACGAGTAACAACAACGGAGCCTGGGCGGAGCTCGATGCTCAGATCATGCAGCTCACCGTGGAGTTTGGACCGCAGCACCAGGTGGGCCTTCTCACAGCTGGTCTCATGAATACGCGGCATCGCCAGCAGTCGCGGGGCATCGGCGGGCGTCTTACCCAGTGAGAAGCTCAAACCGTTCTCTTGCAGGGCTGTCCGTCTGTCCTGTTGGGGCTCACAGGCTTGGCTGCACGCCTCGCATCTCCCCTGGTCTGGCTCAAACTGGATTTTTAAGGAAAACGCCTCGTGACCTGCGTGGTGTCCTAATGATCGCCTTCACCCGAAGCGGGGGCTTCTGTCGGTCACGGTGATGGTTCCTGCATGCTCCCGGGGCCCTGGGTCCGCAGGGCGCCTTGTGTGGGTGCGGGAGACAGCTTTCCTCCGAGACACAGGCTCTCCTGGGGAAACGGAGCGGGCGATACTGACCTCAAGGGAAATAGAGGCCTGGTCTTGCACCCCTTGAGACGGTTTTCCTGCCACCTTCGGGACCCGCCCAGCTCTCTCCCTGTGGCATGTGCTGCGGACAGAGAGGAAACTGATTCTGCCTGAGAGCCGTATCTAATGGGTTCCTTCCCTCGGACCCAGATCCCCAGGGCAAGGCTTGGAGCAATGCTTCGGAGTCCTCGCTGGCTGGCTCCATGTTCTGCTCAGCCTCAGAAGCTCAGAGCTCACGAGACGGGGGCTGGAATGTGATTCCAGGTAGTGCTCAGGGGTCAGGGGCCTAACTGAGCCAGGGGTTCAGACCTAGGGCCAGGATATGCCACTCAGTTCCGGGGTGCTGGGGATCGGGCCCCGGTTAGGCGCCCTGACCAATGCAGTACCCTCCCTGTGGACTGTCCCCCTGGCCTTCCCAGAGGCAGTTCCTGGCTCTGACCAGCTTCACTGGGTCAGGTTTCGAGCCCATATGTCTTAACAGGAAGTTCGGAGACCCAGTGCCTCCTGGGAACCCAGATTTTTGTCTTGTGGCTCCTCCAACCAGAGCCTAGGAGAACCGGAGACCCCCCTCGGCCTCCCGGCCTTGCCCCTGGAGGCCACTTCCTCCTCGGCACAAACATGCTGCCACAGGACAAGGTTTGCCCGCTCACCGGGTGCCGCTGCGTGCCAGATACGGCCCTGGTGCCAAGACCCCTGGGGATACGTAGACCCCCAGGGGCCTCTGTCCGGGAAAGAACGTAGAGTGGGGGCAGAGACGGCCTCTTACACGGGGCTGCCCTGTCGCTGCCAACACTGCACGGAGCATCCCTGGAGGCCCCCAGCAGAGCCATGAGTGACCCTCCTCACCAACGGAAGGGACCGGAGCGATAGCACAGCGGGTAGGGCGTTTGCCTTGCACGCGGCCGACCCGGGTTCGATCCCCGGCATCCCATATGGTCCCCTGAGCACAGCCAGGAGTAATTCCTGAGTGCAAAGCCAGGAGTAACCCCTGTGCATGGCTGGGTGTGACCCAAAAAGCAAAAAAAAAAAAACAACTTACGGAAACTAGAACAACCCCCCCCCCCACACACCACCACCAGTTTATTTGAATTGGAATCCAAATAAGGCTCATCTATCATGATTGATTAACCAATCTCTTCTATTGCTTTCCCTGCGTTTCATCCCCCTGGGGCTCCCCCACCCTTTTACTTTTCTTGGCCTAAAGACACTGGACTAGAGAACTTTCTAGAGTCTTCAGCCTGGAACTTGCTGACCCAGTGCTGCGCATCTCCCGGCTTCTGTAACGCGATCTGATTTGGGCTCAAACCGCTGGGGAGGAGCCCTCCAGGAGGCCGGTGCATGCTTGCTCAGCTCTGTGTGTCCTTCTAGCTGGACAAGGACCGACGGGTCCAGTTTCCTGCGGGGTGGCACAGGGGACACCCAGACCTGCGCTCCTTGTCACTTACCTGCTGGGTGTTAATTCCGAGGAGCTGCGTCTCACGTATTGCCGGCTCGGTCACAGTTCGGCTGGGGAGTGGGCAGCGGGCGGGGGCAGCCAAACGCCTGGTCCTCTCCCTTCTCCTCCTCTCAGATCTTGGGTGACCCGATGGTTTCCCGGACACTGACTGGAGCCCCCTGGCTGCAGGGGCCTGAGGCGTGTTTGGTCCTGCGCACCTCTCACCCCGAGAAGTCCTCTCTTTGCTTCAGGGAGATTCAGGCTGGCCCCTGAGTCGGACTTACGCACTCTTGGTCCCGCGTATTCCTTTTCCTCAGAAACAACGGTGCTTCGGGCTTGCTGGGTGCAGCTCTGCGCCTACAGACAACAGTCAAACTTGACTAAAAGACTCTTGAGGCAATTCCGCTGTTCTGATGTAAGATGTCTTAAAGGACCCTGGTATTGGAGCTGTTTCTTTCAGCTCCAAAATGCTGGGGGTTGCTAATTAGAGCAGCAACTAATGTGTATCTGACACAAGTGTTAAGTATTTGTGTGAACGAAGAATTACTTCAAGAACTGATACATTTTGCTCATTGCACTTAAAGTTTGAAGAACTTTATCTGCAGTTCGATCAGATGCATCATCTTGCAGCTTAATCTACAGCTCGATCACGTGTATCGTGCCCCCAGGTATTTCCATACAGCTAGACCCCGACTGAAACCCCACATGAAAGCTAAGGGAAAGTTTGAAACACGGGAAAAGATGGATGCATCAATACTTTCTTTACACGCTATAAAGAAAACAGATGTAGGGGCCGGAGAAATCCTATATTGGGGTGAGGAGCTTGCCTTGCACACAGCCAACCCCGGCTTGATCCTTGGCTTTGCTTGTGGATCCCTGAGCACAGACCGCCAGGAGCGATTCTGAGTGCAGAGCCAGGAGTGGGCCCTGAGCACGCGCGTGTACACACACACACACACACACACACACACACACACACACACACTCGTAATACCTTCTGAGCCGCCCTGGGTGCAGAGCCAGGAGTGGGCCCTGAGCACGCGCGTGTACACACACACACACACACACACACACATACACACACACACACACATACACACACACACACACACACACACTCGTAATACCTTCTGAGCCGCCCTGGGTGCAGAGCCAGGAGTGGGGCCTGAGCACGCACGTGTACACACACACACACACACACATACACACAAACACACACACACACACACACACACTCGTAATACCTTCTGAGCCGCCCTGGGAGGATGCGATCGTGTGTCTGACATTTTGCTAAAACAGGCGAGTGAAAATGAGACAGAATCTCAAAACAGTAGGACCGGCTGGGCCTCTCCACGCCCCTCCTTTTCCTACCCTGTTCCCCAAAGTCACTTCAGCGGGTCCTTAGAAATTGCCTGTGCCTGAGTGAGTGACTTATGGCCCTGGTTCAGTGAGAACAGGGGTGAGGGGAGAAGGGCCACAGCGTGACGGGTGCCTGACTCCAGCTCCCGTGGCCTTCGTGGTCACTCGGCTCACGGACAGCCCCTCTGCAGGCCCTGGGCTTCACCCTGTGGCCCCCGTGGTGGGGTGTCGGGGAAGGTGAGTCAGGACTTGCCCGTCCTCACTCAGGTGAGTGCTTCCTCTCAGCCTCCACCTGGCCACCCTTCCCGGCTCGCCGTGTCCTGACAGGCCTGCGGGAGGCGAGGGGGTCCCGGGCCCCGAGGGGGACGAGGCTTCTCCTCTCAGCCCGGGCGCTGGCGGGGCCGAGTTCTGTGGGTGGCGACCCCGGCCTGGCCAGCGGCCACGAGGGCAGCAGCCCAAGGCTGGTCCACGTCTGAGGGAAAAGCCCGCTCGCCCGGCCAGACCCCGCTGCTGTATGTCCCTTAGCTGGGCCCTGGGGGGCCCAGGGGTCTGCAGCGAAGGTGGCAGCTCCGGGAGGGGGGCACGGCGCCTTGTTGCCCAGCTCCTGGCTGTCACCCGTCCTCGAAGCGTCTCCTCCCGTCCTCGGCACAACGCACCTTCCCCTCTCCAGCGCCGGGCCTGGCCCTGCCCTCTTCTCCCTCCCTCTCTCTCCCTCTCCCTCTCTCTCCCTCTCCCTCTCTCTCTCTCTCTCTCTCTCTCTCTCTCTCTCTCTCTCTCGCTTGCTCTCTCGCTTGCTCACTCGTTCTCCCTCTCGCTCTCTTTCTGTCTCTGTCTCTATATCTTTGTCTCTCTCGGTGTGTCTCTGTCTCTCTCTGCCTCTCTATCTCTCTGTCTATCCCTGTCTCTCTTGGTGTGTCTTTTTTTTTTTCCCTTTTTGGGTCACACCTGGCAATGCACAGGGATTACTCCTGGCTCTGCACTCAGGAATTACTCCTGGCGGTGCTCAGGGGACCATCTGGGATGCTGGGAATCGAACCCGGGTTGGCTGCATGCAAGGCAAACTCCCTACCCGCTGTGCTATCGCTCCAGCCCCTCTTGGCGTGTCTCTGTCTTTCTCGAGGTGTGTCTCTGTCTTTGTCTCTCTCTCTTTGTCTCGCTTTGTGTCTCTCTTTCTGTCTCTCTATCTCTGTCTCTCTCTGTCTCCCTCTCACTTTTTTTTTTTATTAAATCATCGAGATTTAATAAATCTCGATGCTTCTTGGCCACACTTTAAGAATCACCAAGTTATTCGTGACTGGGTTTCGGGCATACAGTGTCCCAACACCCGTCCCTCCACCCGTGTCCCCGGTGTCCCTGCCTCCCCCAGCCTGTCCCTATGCAGCACGTCACGCCTGCTTTCAGCTTCCATCCCCCAGAGTGACCACTGCCCGCCCTCCGCCCGCAGCTCCCGCCGTGCTCCCGCTGCTTCTGCTGTTGGCCCGAGTCCTCCACCCCACCTGCGGGAGCCGGTGTGGGCCTGCCCGCCTCCCTCCGACTACCCTCACTCAGGCGGGACGCTGCACACCCACCCACGTCGGCTGTCCTACTCCCGGGCCCTGGATTGCAGTGAGCCTCCCCCCTCCCCTCTCCCCGCCCAGTAACTGCCCCTCCTGCAGAGCCTGCCGCCTCACCTCCGCTGGCCCCTCTGTCCCGGGGACCAGCGCTTCCTGTGTCTCTCGCACCCATTCTTCTCTTCTTTTTTGGTTCTGGGGCCATACCCAGAGCCCCAGGGGTCGCTCCTGGCAGTGGGTCCTGGGGATGGGCCAGGTGGCTGCATGCGTGACAGGCACTTCCTCTCTTCCACGCCATTTCGCATCTTAAAAACAAACCCCATCCGAGCGGGGTCACTGCCTGCTTCTTTGCAGCTGTCGCTCCTCCTGCACGGGCCCCCAGCCCCAGACCTGCCTCCGTTACCCATCTGTAAGGTGCCGCCTCCACCCTCAGACTAGGCCTGCTCCGCCCTGCCCGGCCTTCTGGCCAGCTGGGTGAGGTCTCGACCTTGGTCCCTCGCCCAGCCCCTGGGAAGGCGAGTGCCAGCGCCCCTGCAGCTTCCCCAGGGGCAGTTTCCAGACACAGGAAAGCTTCCAAATATGTTCATTCCCTTTGTCCGTTTCTTTATCAAGCTGTGACGAGTCGAGAACATTCCTTCTGCGAAGCTCCTCACCATCTGACTTTGGGAAATTTCTGGAAAGCTATAAAAAGCGTCAGAGTTCAAGAGCCAGTTGGTCCCCGAAGCACGCGGTGAGACTCGGCGTTTCAGCAGGAAAGTCGTTTCTCAGGCCCCGGGGTCTTCTTCCAGCCGGGCCCGGTGGGGGGGAGGGGGATGGGGAAGGCTTGGTGTGGCCGAGAAGCAGCGTGACGGCCCTTTGCTGTCCCTCAGCCCCCGGGGAGCCACAGCGGCAAGGGCAGAGGCTGTGCTTGGGGCAGACTCGGGAGAGAGTCCCTGTGGCGTGGGCCCAGCTGAGCACCCAGGGGAGCCCTCGATGTCGCCTTTCCCAGGCCGCTTGGCCCGGCCCACAGAGGAGCCCGCACCCCTGTGGCCCGTCTGGGGTGTCCGGGGCCCCGGCATCCCCTGCTCTGCCTTCTTCCTCGCCCCCCCGCTCCCCCCAGCCCGGGTTTGG